>NC_080704.1:110583900-110897307 GCF_030445035.2 Dasypus novemcinctus
TTGACTTGAAAAAATTCCACATCCTATCTTTTTCTTTCCCCCCCCCCCCTAATTATTCAGCTTTTCTTCACAGGAGTCCTAGACCACAGCAATGTATATATATAATATACAGCACTCCCACACATCCACCAGAAAACCTTTTCCCTTCCACAGTGATACTCTTACGCCCTATTCATATCATATTTACTTAAAGTGATGTACAGAGTCTGAGACATTAGCTTTCTAACAAGGTGACATCTGTGCTTACATTATGGTGCATACTTTAGGATACACAGTTCTTTACATTCTTAGTTATCCTATGTTTTACATTATGGTTGACATTATCAGTCTGTCATCTCCTATATGTTATGGTGTAATATTACATGTTTTATATCCATCCTTGTGTATTCTCAAGAAACTCCTCTCTTACCCCCCATTTACTTTGGTTCCACACATTTAACGTCCATTTTCCCTTCCACCTTGGTGCCCACAGTGACAGCCAACCTCCGTTTCCTGAGTAGCCACTTCCAGAGATAGATGGAATAGTGTTCAGGGCCTAACTTGCTCAACTGCCCCAATGCCCTGGGAGCCACCCTTTCTCTCGAGGGATACAGTTCCCTCTATTTGATGGCATTAGTCCTCCCCAGGATGTGGGTCCACCCCCACTCTCACTACTTGGGTTTCTACCCCATGGTGTCACCCACTCTGGCAGAATGAGCATTTAGACATTCCCCAGGAGCCCGTCCTGCATCAGACCCTCCCCTCTGAGCATTCTAAACAGGTAACCCTCTTTATTATATTTTGATATGATTTTCTCGGCATTTTACTCTCCACCAACACCTGACCCTCTCCTGTGTTCGTATGCTACCCCTCCCTCCCCCCACTTTTGGGCAACGTTACCCATCCGTCCCTCCCCAGCCACCCTCAAACCCGCAAAGCCCCAACCAAAGGCAACCCCTTGCCCCCCTTTTATCTCTTCTTTGTGTTCATACTTACCACCATCTCGTCTTAAATTCCACCCCTGCAGACATCGGCTCATATCCTTCCTCCACCCTCCGATTTCCTGTAAGCCTATCGTTCAGTCTCTTGCTATCTAGGGCAGCTTGTTTATTTCATATCATTGAGGTCATGTAGTATTTGTCCTTCAATGTCTGGGTTGCTTCACTCAACATAAGGTTCTCAAGATTCATCCATGTTATCACATGTGTTTGTAGTGTGTTTGTTCTTACAGCCGAGTAGTATTCCATTGTGTGTATATACCACATTTTATTGATCCACTCATCTTTTGATGGGCATGTGGGTTGATTCCAACTTTTGGCAATAGTGAACAATGCTGCTATGAACATTGGTGTACATATATCGGTTTGTGTCCTTGTTTTCAGTTCTGCTGGGTATATACCCAGCAGTGGTATTGCTGGGTCATATGGCAAATCTATGGCTAGTTTTTTGAGATACCGCCATACTGTCCTCCAGAATGGTTGGATCCTTCTGCATTCCCACCAGCAGTGGATGAGTGTTCCCCTTCCTTCACATCCTCTCCAGCATTTGTATTCTTCTGTTTTTTTCATAGCTGCCAATCTTATGGGTGTAAGATGGTATCTCATTGTAGTTTTGATTTGCATTTCCCTGATAGCTAGAGATTTGGAACATTTTTTCATGTGCTTTCTTGTCATTTGTATTTCTTCTTCGGAGAAGTGTCTATTTAAGTCTTTTTCCCATTTTTTAAATGGGTTGTTTATCTTTTTATTTTCAAGATATAGGAGTTCTTTATATATGCAAGTTATAAGTTTCTTATCAGATATATGATTGCCAAATATTTTCTCCCACTGTGTGGGCTCCCTTTTTACTTTCTTGACAAACTCCTTTGAGGTGCAGAAGGCTTTAATTTTGAGGAAGTCCCATTTATCTATTAGTTCTTTTGCTGCTCGTGCTTTTGGTGAGATATTCATAAATCCATTTCCTATTACAAGGTCCTGTAGATGTTTCCCTACACGGCTTTCTAAGGTTTTTATGGTCTTGGCTCTTATATTTAGGTCTTTGATCCATCTTGAGTTGATCTTTGTATAAGGTGTGAGATGGTAATCCTCTTTCATTCTTCTACATATGGCTATCCAGTTCTCCAGACACCATTTGTTGAATAGGCCACTCTCTCCCAGTTGAGAGGGTTTGGTGGCTTTATCGAATATTATGTGGTTGTATATGTGAGGTTCTATATTAGAGCTTTCAATTCGATTCCATTGGTCTATGTGTCTCTCCTTATGCCAATACCATGCTGTTTTCACCACCGTAGCTCTGTAGTATGTTTTGAAGTCAGGTAGTGTGATTCCTCCAATTTCGTTTTTCTTTTTCAGTATGTCTTTGGCTATTCAGGGTCTCTTTCCTTTCCAAATAAATTTCATAGTTAGTTTTTCTAGTTCCTTAAAGAAGGCTGCGTTGATTTTTATTGGGATTGCATTGAATGTGTAGATCAGTTTTGGTAGGATAGACATCTTAATAATGTTCAGTCTTCCTATCCATGAACAAGGAATAGTCTTCCATTTATTTAGGTCTTCTTTGATTTCCTTGAACAATCTTGTATAGTTCTCGGTGTATAAGTTCTTTACCTCTTTAGTTAAATTTATTCCTAAGTATTTGATTTTTTTATTTACTATTGTGAATGGTATTTGTTTCTTGATTTCCTCCTGATCTTGCTCATTATTGGTGTACAGAAATGCTACTGATTTTTGCGCATTGATCTTAAACCCGCGACTTTACTAAACTCATTTATGAGTTCTAGAATCTTCATTGTAGATCTCTCAGTGTTTTCTATGTATAGGATCATGTCATCTGCAAATAATGAAATTTTGACTTCTTCCTTTCCAATTTGAATGCCTTTTATTTCTGGTTCTTGCCTCAGTGCTCGAGCAAGTACTTCTAAGACAATGTTAAATAGGAGCGGAGAGAGTGGGCATCCTTGTCTTGTTCCTGAGTTTAGAGGGAAGGAGTCTAGGATTTCTCCATTGTAAACAATATTGGCTTTAGGTTTTTCTTATATACTCTTTATCATGTTCAAAAAATTCCCTTGTATTCCAATCTTTTGGAGTGTTTTTATCAAGAAAGGGTGCTGTATTTTGTCAAATGCTTTTTCTGCATCAATAGATATAATCATGTGATTTTTTTCCTTCAATCTGTTTATATGGTGTATTACGTTGATTGATTTTCTTATGTTGAACCATCCTTGCATACCTGGGATGAATCCCACTTGGTCGTGGTGTATAATACGTTTAATGTGTTGTTGAATACGATTAGAAAGTATTTTGTTAAGTATTTTTGCATCTAGGTTCATTAGAGAAATTGGTCTGTAATTTTCCTTTCTTGTGATGTCTTTGTTTGGCTTTGGTACTAGGGTAATGTTGGCATCATAGAAGGAGTTGGGTAATGTTCTTTCTGTTTCGATGTTTTGGAATAGTTTCAGCAGGATTGGTGTCAGTTCTTTCCGGAATGTTTTGTAGAATTCACCTGTGAAGCCATCTGGCCCTGGGCTCTTCTTAGTTGGGAGATTTTTAATAATTGATTCTATCTCTCTGCTTGTGATTGGTTTGTTAAGATCATCAATTTCTTCTTTCGTCAATATGGGCTGCTTATGTGTTTCTAGGAATTTGTCCATTTCCTCTAGATTGTCATTTTTGTTGGAATATAGTTTTTCAAAATATCCTCTTATGATAGTCTTTATTTCTGTGGGGTCAGTGGTGATATCGCCTTTCTCATTTCTTATTTTGTGTATTTGCATCTTCTCTCTTTTTTCCTTTGTTAGTGTTGCTAAAGGTTTGTCAATTTTGTTAATCTTCTCAAAAAACCAGCTCTTGGTCTTGTGTATCTTTTAAAGTGCTTTCTTATTTTCTATTTCATTTAGTTCTGCTCTTATCTTTGTTATTTCCTTCCTTCTTCTTCCTGTTGGGTTACTTTGTTGTTGTTTTTCTAATTCCTTCAAATGTGCAGTTAGTTCTTCAATTTTTGCTCTTTCTTCTTTTTTGATATATGAATTTATGGCTATAAACTTCCCTCTCAGTACTGCTTTTGCTGCATCCCATAAATTTTGGTATGTTTTGTTATCATTATCATTTGTTTCAAGGTAGTCATTGATTTCTTTTGAGATTTCCTCTTTGACCCACTGTTTTTCTAAGAGTGTGCTGTTTAATTTCCAAATCGTGGTGTGAAATCTGGACTTCTGTCCCTTGCAAATCTCCAGCTTGACTCCACTGTGGTCAGAAATAATGTTTTGTATGATTTCAATCTTTCTGAATTCGTTCAGCCTTTCTTTGTGGCCTAGCATATGATCTATCTTGGAGAATGATCCATGTGCGCTTGAGAAAAATGTATATCCTGCTGTGTTTGGGTGTAGCGATTTATATATGTCTATTAGATCGAGCTCCTCTAATATACTATTCAGATGTTTTGTTTCTTTGGTGATTCTCTTTTGAGATGTTCTGTCCAGAGTTGATAGTGGTGTATTAAAATCCCCCACTATAATTGTAGATGTATCTATTCTTTCACTTAGTTTTTCTAGCGTTTGCCTGACGTATTTAGAGGCACCCTTGTTAGGGGCATAGATATTTATGATTGTTCGATCTTCTTGACAGATTTTCCCTTGGACTAAAATGTAGTATCCTTCTTTGTCTCTCACAATTGTTTCACATTTAAAGTCTATTTTGTCTGATATTAATATAGCTACTCCTGCCTTTTTTTGGTTATTGTTAGCTTGTATGATTGTTTTCCAGCCATTCACTTTCAATCTCCATGCGTCTCTGGGTCTAAGATGTGTCTCTTTTAGACAGCATATGGATGGGTTATATTTCCTTATCCAATGTCCCAGTCTGAATCTTTTGATAGGTGAGTTTAATCCGTTGACATTCAGTGTTATTACTATCAAGGAATTATTTTTGTTAGCTATATTTTGATTGGATTTGTGTTTGTCATATTTTGTTTGTATATTTTTTTTGTCTTTTTTTGTTGTTGTTGTTGGTCTTATACTCTCCTCCAACTTTGCCTTTCCTGTTTTTTCCTTTCTTCCTGCAGAACTCCTTTTAGAATTTCTTGAAGGGGAGGTTTCTTGTTGGTATACTCTTTCAGTTTCTGTTTGTCTGCGAATATTTTGAACTCTCCATCATGTTTGAATGCTAGTTTAGCTGGATAGAGTATTCTTGGTTGGAAATTTTTTTCCTTTAGTACCTTGACTATATCATACCACTGTCTTCTTGCCTCCATGGTTTCAGAAGAGAAATCAGCACTTAATCTAATTGAGCTTCCCTTGTATGTGATGGTTTTCTTTTCTCTTGCTGCTTTTAGGATTTTCTCTTTGTCTTGAGCATTGGATAATTTGACAAGTATATGTCTTGGGGTGGGCCTGTTGGGGTTTATGACTTGTGGAGTGCGCTGTGCTTCTTGGATATGTACATCTGTCTCTTTCAGTAGATTTGGGAAGTTTTCAGCCATTATTTCCTGCAACACTCCTTCTGACCCCTTTCCCTTCTCTTCACCTTCTGGAATGCCTATAATACGTATGTTTGAGCGTTTTGCATTGTCATTCAGGTCCCTAAATCCTAATTGGATTTTTTCTATCTTCTTATTGACCCCTTCTACTATCTGTTTGATTTCTGATGTACTGTCTTCCACATCACTAATTCTCTGCTCTGTCTCTTCTAGTCTGCTGATATTTGCTGCAAGTGTATTTTTGATTTCTTGAACTGTGGTGTTCATTCCCATCATATCTGTTATGTTTTTGTGTATGTCTGCAATTTCCCCTCCATGTGATGTCTTCATGTTGTTAACCTCTTTCATTACTGCATCAAATTTGTCGGTGATAAATGTTCTGAGATCTTTCATTGCTTGTGCCAAGTTTTGCTCCCCTTCGTGATTATTGGTTTGTTGATTGGATTCAGCCATGTTTTCCTGATTATTGGTTTGGTTTGTAGATTTTTGTTGCTTTCTGGTCATCTCCTTATTTTGATGAATTTAATCAGTTCCTTAGTTTCTTTGTCTGCTCTTGGAGGTTAATTAGTTGTTATTTTTGCATAGGTGTTATATCTTCTCTTTGTCACTTTTTTCTTCTTATTCTAGTTACTTGTTGTTGGTTAAGTTCACTTTAGAGGAAAGTATTAGTGTTGGGGAAAGGCAATTGTGTAAGCAAGGGAAAAGTGTAAAGTAGTATTGGTGATGTATGTTAACAAAGCAAGAATATGAGATCTGGGAGGATGGAGGTTAGATTCATGTAGATTATATAGAGTTATAGCTGTAGGTAGAGTACCTTTTATGAAGTAGATGACTGAATATGGGAGGAATATGGTATGAACTACAAAGCTATTGTTTTCATGAGAGAGGGAAAAAGAAAAGAAAGGTAATAGTTTCAAGAGTGGATAACAGACAGAAAACAGAACAAAGGTATTAGAAATTAAGGGTTAGACACTTTGTGGATCAAAGAACGGGAGGTGGGGGCTGGAATATAGGAGAGACAGTAGATGATAGTGGATATCAAGATGCAGGGGAAGGGGGATAGTGTAGGTAGCCTAAATCAGTTCACACAGAAATGAGGCAGTGGAGGATGGGAAAACCCAGCAAATGTGACGTGTTCCCTGTAGCACCTATTGTATACTTGAATTAAAATAAAATAAGTGGAAGATGAGGGACAAGAGGGAAAGAGAAAACCGAAAAAAAAAAACTAATTATAATAAAGAAAAAAAGAAAGACAAGAAGAAAGGAAGAAAAAAAAGAGGATGGGCAAACGGTGGGGAACGGATAGGGGGAAGAGAGATACAGGTATACACGTGTCACAATTGCAACACTATCTAAAACAACAACTTCCCCCTGCTTTGCCCTAAAACCCCCCGTCTGTCTGCCCAAATGGGTCTGCAAGCACCTCCCTTCCCACAAACCCCCAATAGGCCGCCCAGGGCCCACGAACTCCCCAGTACTGCAGATGCTCCAAAAAAAAAAAAATTAAATAAAATAAATTAAAAAAAAAAAACAAAAAACAAAGAACAGAAACCCCTCCGCAGGCCCGGCTCCGCCCGCCGCTGCCCGCCGCGGAGGCCTGGACCGGCTCTGCCCGGCTCCTTACGCCGCCGCGGCCTGGCCTGGCTCCGCCCGGCTCTGCTCGCTACAGCGGCCCAGCCGGCTCCCGCGTCCACCTCCCGCCGCCGCGGCCTGGACCGGCCCCGCCCGGCTCCGTACGCCGCCGCGGCCCAGCCCGGCTACGCCGGGCTCCGCTCGCTACAGCGGCCTGGCCCGGCTCCGGCGTCCGCCTCTCGCCGCTGCGTCCTGGACCGGCCCTGCCCGGCTCCGTACGCCGCCGCCGCCCAGCCCGGCTACGCCTGGCTCCGCTCGCTACAGCGGCCCAGGCCCGGCTCCGGCGTCCGCCGCCCGCCGCCGCGGCCTGAACCGGCCCCGCCCGGCTCCGCACGCCGCCGCGGCCCAGCTCGGCCTGGCTCGGCCCCGCCCGGCCCTGCTCGCCGCCGGCGCAGCCCGGCCCGGCTCCGGCGTCTGCCGCTGCGGCCCGGCCTGGCTCAGCCCCACCGAGCGGGGCTAGATGCCTCGTCTCCGCCTACCCAAGGAGGGAATCCTCTACAGGTAGCTGGGATCTCCGTGTATATTTCACAGACGGATCCTCTCTGTTACCTTCCCTCCAAATTGATGTCCAGACACCTCCGGACCAGCAAAAATCCCGAAACAATCCGGTCCCAAAGAGTCTCCAACGCTGCCCAGCCGATTCCCTGCAGAAGACCCTAACAGGGATGTTCACTCAGCCGCCATCTTGCCCCTCGCCTCTTCTTATATATTTTAATGTAACATTTTGTGTGATCTATGTATCTGTAAAAATATAATAAAATATAAAAAAAGAGATTTGGGCTGTGATTCGACCACATCAGTAAGGGGTGACTCCAGTTGAGTCCCCTACACCTAGGTGGGATGACAGAAACGGACACTCACTCAAGAAGACACACAGAAGAGAGAACTTTGTCATTTTTGATTCTTCCATGTAACAGAAAGAAGGTTCAAACAGTTAGAGAGCTGAGGAGAGATGAACCATTCACCTAAGAGTTTTCAGTTGACCTTGAGAAGAGAGCCAAGATTGATAAAGAAGACCTGGAAAGAAACAAGCCCTATACCAGGAGAGAGAGGAAACCCTGATAGACAAGCCCTATGTCATCCTGCACCTGAGAGAAAGGGAGACCAGAGAGGTAGGCTGAACCCTTGCAGAGATCACCGACCACCTAGTTTCAACACGAGGTGACTGAATTTGTTGAGAAAACAACCTTGAGTTGGACTCTCAAGGGCCTTGTAATTGTAAGCTTTTACCCCAGATAAATATCCTTTATAAAAGGTAATAGATTTCTGGTACTTTGCATCAGCACCCCTTTGGCAGATTAATACAATAAGAAAACATGAGCCATCCATTTGCTTACTGCACTAGATTCACCTTAGACCCACGGATGCAAATAGACTGAAAGTGAAAGTTTGGAAAAAGATATTTCATGTAAATAATAACCAAAAGAGAGTAGGAGTAGGTATACTGGGCCAGAAAAAGCAGACTCTAAATGCAAAAAAGTCATGAGATGAAGAAGGCCATTCTATATTAATAAAAGGGAGAATTTACTAGGAAGGAGTAACAGTCATAATATATATAAACCTAAGGGTGCCCCAAATTACATGATGCAATCACTGGCAAAACTGAAAGAAGAAACAGAAGTCTCTACATAATACTTGGAGATTTCAACATGCCACTCACATCAATAGATAGAACTAGACAGAAGATCAACAAGGAAATGGAGAACTTGAATAATATGAGAAATGAGTGGGATATAACAGATATATACAGAACATTACATCCCAAACCAGTTGATTATACACTCTTCTCAAGTACTCATGGATCTTTCTCCAGGATAGACAACATATTGGACCACAACACATCTCTCAATAAATTTAAGAAGATTAAAATTATACAAAGCACTTTCTCTGATTATAATGGGATGAAGCTAATAATAGGCAGGAAAGGGAAATTTTGCAAATATATAGAGGCTAAACAACACACTCCTGAACAATCAGTGGGTCAAAGAAGAAATTGCAAGAGAAATAGATATTTTGAGATGAATGAAAATGAGAACAGAACTTATCAAATCTATGGGATACAGTGAAAGCAGTGCTGAGAGGGAAATTTATATCTCTAAATGTCTGTATTAAAAAAGAAAAGAGCTAAAATCAAAGCTCTAACTGAATAAATGGAGAAACTAGAAAAAGAACAGCAAAGTAATCCCCAAGCTAGTAGAAAGAAAGAAATAACAAAGATGAGAGCAGAAATAAATAAAATTGAGAAGAAGAAGAACAACAAAACAATGGAGAAAATCAACAAAATGAAAAGCTCGTTCTTTGAGGAAATCAATACGGTCGACAAACCTTTAGCAAGACTAACAACAACAACAAAAATATTCAAATAAATAAAATCAAGAATGAAAGGGTGGCACATTACAACTGAATTCACAGAAATAAAAAGGATCATAAGAGAATATCGTGAGAAACTGTATGCCAACGAATTAGAGAACCTAGATGAAATGGACAAAATCCTAGAAATGCACAACCTACACTGACTCTACAGGAAGTACAGGAACTCAACAAATGAATCACAAGCAAAGAGATTGGATTAGTCATCAAAAATCTTCCAAAAATGAGAAGTCCAGGAACAGATGGCTTCATGAGCTATTTCTGTAAAACATTTTGTGAAATTAATACCAATCCTGTTTAAACTCTTTCAAAATATTGAAAGAGATGAAAAATTACCCAATACATTTTATGAAGCCAAAAGCACCCTAATAACAAAGCCAGATAAAGATACAAGAAAAATACAGACCAATCTCATTAATGAACATAGATGCAAAAATTCTCAACAAAATACTTGCAAATGGAATCCAACAGCATATAAAAACAATATACATCACGATCAAGTGGGTTTATTCCTGATATATAAGGGTGGTTCAATATAAGAAAATCAAATTGTGTAATTCACCATATTAACAAATCAAAGGGGAAAACCATATAATCATCTCTACTGATGCAGAAAAGGCATTCAACAAAATTCAGCATCCTTTCTTGAAAAAAGAATTCAAAAGATGCATATAAAAGTTCCTCAACATGATAAAAAGTATATATGAAAATCAGCCAACCTTGTATTCAACAGAGAGAGGTTGAAAGCTTTCCCTCTAAGATCAGGAACTAGACAAGGATGCCCACTGTCATGACTGTTAGTCAACATTGTGCTAGAAGTTCTAGCTAGAACAATTAGACCAGAAAAAGAAATGAAAAAATGGGGAAACGGACTTTGGCCCAGTGGTTAGGGCGTCCGTCTACCATATGGGAGGTCCGCGGTTCAAATCCCGGGCCTCCTTGACCCGTGTGGAGCTGGCCATGCGCAGTGCTGATGCGCGCAAGGAGTGCCGTGCCACGCAAGGGTGTCCCCTGCGTGCGGGAGCCCCACACGCAAGGAGTGCGCCCGTGAGGAAAGCCGCCCAGCGTGAAAAGAAAGTGCAGCCTGCCCAGGAATGGCGCCGCCCACACTTCCCGTGCCGCTGACGACAACAGAAGCGGATAAAGAAACAAGACGCAGCAAATAGACACCAAGAACGGACAACCAGGGGGGGGGGGGGGGGAAATTAAATAAATAAATAAATCTTTAAAAAAAAAAAAAAGAAAAAGAAAAAATGAAAAAGCTTTGTTTTTGACATTTTGACTTTCATCACTGCAATAAGTGTTGCCCTGTGTGTACAAGGGCAAGGCACTTTCTTTAATTTCTTCCTCAGTGTCTACATCCTTTCTTTTTTTTTTTCCAGTTATTAAGTTTGTCTTCACAAAAGTTTTAGATCACAGTAATTCACATATACAATATAGGGTACTCCCACATATCCAACATCAAACATTTGTCCCCTCTCCAGCAATGATCATTTTTACATGTTCATATTATATTTGCTGCAGCTGATGTACAGATATTGAAACATAGCTTTCAAACACAGTTCCATTTTGGTTTACATTATGGTTTATATTTTAGACTATACAATTTTCTAAATTTTTTGTTATCTTATGTTTTACATAATGGTTTACATTTTAACCTAATTGACTTTTATACATTTTTGGTGTAATTTAACATGTCCCATATCCATCAGTGCATGATCTTATGGAACATTTCCATTGCCCTACAGTTACAGATTCCATCTATTCAATACCTCTCTCCCCCTCCCCTCAGGGCCCACAGTGGCAATCAATCTTCATTACTTGAAGGACCATATCCACATGTACTTGCAACAATGTTGAGGGCTTGACATACTCGACTGCCCTAACCCAGTGGGAGCCACCAATTCTTTCGAGAGTCACAATTCCCTCTGTTTGAAAACATCAGTCCTCCCCAGCATGTGGGTATACCTTCACACTCATTGTATTGGTCTCCACCCAATGATATAACCCACTATGACAAAATGAGCTCTCACACTCCCTAGAAGCCTGCCCTGTGTCAGATGCCTCTCCTTAAGCATCTTAAACAGGTAACCTTCCTTATTATATTTTCTAAAGAGTTTTCTCAACATTATACTCTCAACCACATACCTGACAGTCTCCTATGTTCAAATGTTTCCCCCACCCTCCTCCCAATTTCTTGGGCCATCTGACCCTTCCTCCGATCCCTGGCCTCCCCAAGCCCACAAAGGCCCACTCAAAGGTATTCCTATGCCCCCCATTTTATCACTTCCCTGTACAAGTACTTATCTGCAGCTTATCATAGATTTCACCCATGTAGGTGTCAGCTCACAACCTTCCTCTCCCTCCAACTTCTTTTAAGACTATCATCCGGTCTCTAGGTCTCTGAGATAGCTTGGTTTACTTATTTCATATCAGTGAGGTCATGTAGTATTTGTCCTTCAATGCTTGGGTTGCTTCACTCAACATAAGGTCCTCAAGATTCATCCATGTTATCATATGTGTTTGTACTGTATTCCTTCTTATAGCCGAGTAGTATTCCATTGTATGTATATGCCACATTTTATTTATCTATTCATCTGCTGATGGGCATTTGGGTTGATTCCAACTTTTGGCAATAGTGAATAGTGCTGCTATGAACATTGGTGTGCATATATCATTTTGTGTCCTTGTTTTCAGTTCTACTGGGTATATACCCAGCGGCAGAATAGCTGGGTCATATGGCAAATCTATAGTTAGTTTTTTGAGAAACAGCCAAACTGTCTTCCAGAATGGCTGGATCCTTCTGCATTCCCACAAACAGTGGATGAGTGTTCCCATTCCTCCACATCCTCTCCAGCACTTGTAGTCTTCTCTTTTTTTGATAGCTGCCAGTCATGGGAGGAAGATGGTATCTGATTTGCATTTCCCTAATAGCTAGTGATTTGGAGCATTTTTTCATGTGCTTTTTAGCATTTTGCATTTCTTCTTTGGAGAAGTATCTGTTTAAATCTCTTGCCCATTTTTAAAATGGATTGTTTGTCTTTATTATTTTTGAGATGTAATAGTTCTTTATATATGCAGGATATTAGTCTCCTGTCAGATTATATATATTTTTACCATATATTTTCTCCCATTGGTTAGGTTGTCTTTTCACTTTCTTGACAAAATCCTTTGAGATGCAAAAGGCTTTAATTTTGAGGATGTTCCCTTTATATATTTTTTCTTTTGCTTCTCGTGCTTTTGGTGTTAAGTTCATGAAGCCATTTCCTATTACAAGGTCCTGTAGATGCTTCCCTACATTGCTTTCTAGTGTCTTTATATTAAGTCTTTTATCCATTTTGAGTTGATTTTTGTATAAGGTGTGAGTTGGTAATCCTCTTTCATTCTTTTATGTGTGGATATCCAGTTCTCCAGGCATCATTTGTTGAAGAGGCCATTCTGTCCCAGTTGAGTCGATTTGGTGGCCTTGTCGAATATTATATGACTGTATATATGAGGATCTATATCAGAACTGTCAATTTGGTTCCATTGGTCAGTGTGTCTTTTCTTGTACCATGCCATTTTCACTACTGTAGCTTTGTAGTATGTTTTGAAGTCAGGTAGTATGATTCCTCCAATTTCATTTTTCTTTTTCAATATGTCTTTGGCTATTCAGTGCCTCTTTCTTTTTCCAAATAAATTTCTTAGTTAGTTTTCCTAGTTCATTAAAGTATGTTGTGTTGATTTTTATTGGGATTGTGTTGAATCTATAGATCAGTTTTGGTAGGATAGACATCTTAATAATGTTGTGTCTTCCTATCCATGAACAGGGAATATTCTTCCATTTATTTAGGTCTTCTTTGATTTCCTTGAAGAGTGTTGTGTAATTCTCAGTGTATAAATCTTTTACATCTTTAGTTAAATTTATCCCTAGGTATTTGATTTTTTAATTTACTATTGTAAATGTTAACTGTCTCTTGATTTCTTCCTGAGATTGCTCATTATTGGTGTACAGAAATGCTATTGATTTTTGAGCATTGGTCTTTAACCTGTGACTTTACTGAACTCATTTATAAGTTCTAGAAGCTTTGTTGTAGACTTCTCAGGGTTTTCTATGTATAAGATCATGTCATCTGCACATAGTGAAATTTTGACTTCTTCCTTTCCAATTTGGAAGCCTTTTATGTGTGTTTCTTATCTCAGTGCTCGAGCAAGTACTTCTAACACAATGTTAAATAGAATGGGTGATAGTGGGCATCCTTGTCTTGTATCTGATCTTAGAGGGAAAGATTTTAGGATTTCACCATTGTAAATGATGTTAGCTCTGGGTTTTTCATATATACCCTTTTTCACGTTCAGAAAATTTCCCTGTATTCTGATCTTTTGCAGTGTTTTTATCAAGAAAGGGTGCTGTATTTTGTCAAATGCTTTTTCTGCATCTCTTAGATATGATCATGTGATTTTTTTTTGCTTCCATCTGTTTATATGGTGTATTACATTAATTGATTTTATGTTGAACCATCCTTGCATACCAGGAATGAATCCCACTTTGTCATGATGTGTAATTCATTTAATGTGTTGTTGAATACAGTTAGCACATATTTTGTTGAGGTTTTTCCATCTAGGTTCATTAAAGAGACTGTTCTGTAATTTTTTTCTTGTGGTGTCTTTGTTTGGCTTTGGTCTTAGTGTAATGTTGGCCTCATAGATTGAGTTAGGCAATCTTCCTTCTTTTTTAACTTTTTGTAAGACTTTAAGGAAGATTGGTTTAGTTCTTTCTGGAATGTCTGGTTGAATTCACCTGTTAAGCTGCCTGGCCCATGGCTCTTCTTAGTTAGGAGGTTTTTAAGGACTGAGTCTATTTCTTTACTTGTGATTTGTTTGTTGCGATCATCAAATTCTTCTTTCATCAATGTAGGCTGCTTATGTGTTTCTATGAATTTGTCCTTTTCCTCTAAATTGTCCTTCTTGTTGGAATATAGTTTTTCAAAGTATCTTCCTATGATAGTGTTTATTTCTGTAGGGTCAGTGGTGATATCCCCTTTCTCATTTCTTATTTTGTGTATTTGAATCTTCTCTCTTTTTTTCTTTATTAGTCTAGCTAAGGGTTTGTCAGTTTTATTGATCATCTCAAAGAACCAGCTGTTGGTTTTGTTTATCTTTTCAAGTGCTTTCTTATTTTCTATTTCATTTAGTTGTGCTCTGTTCTTTGTTATTTCTTTCTTTCTTCATCCTTTGGGGTTAATTTGTTGTTTTCTTACTAATTCCTCCAAATGTGCAGTTCTTCAATTTTAGCTCTTCTTTTTTTAATGTATGAAATTATGGCTATAAATTTCCCTCTCAGTACTGCTTTTGCTGCATCCCATAAGTTTTGATATTTTGTGTTATCATTTTCATTCATTTCAAGGTAGTTATTGATTTCTTTTGAGTTTTCCTCCTTGACCCACTGGTTTTCTAAGAGTGTGCTGTTTAACTTCCATATCTTCTTGCCTAATCTAAGTCTCTGGCCCTTTCAGATTTCCAGTCTCATTCCACCTTGATCAGACAAATTATTTTGTGTGATTTAGATCTTTCTGAACTCATTGAGACTTTCTCTGTGGCCTTGCATGTGGTCTCTCTTGGAGATTGATCCATGTGCACTTGAGAAGAATGTATATCTTGATGTATTTGGGTGCAGTGTTCTCTATATGTCTGTTAGGTCCAGCTCCTCTAATATATTGTTCAAAGTCTTTGTTTCTTTATTGGTTATCTTTTGAGATGTTCTGTCCAAAGTTGATAGTGGTGTATTAATGTCCTCCATTATAATTGTAGAGGCATCTATTCCTTCACATACTTTTTCCAGTGTTTGCCTCACATACTTGGAGGTGCCCTTGTCTGCAGCATAAGTGTTTATGATTGTTCTTTCTCCTTGAAAGATTATCCCTTTCAGTAATATGTAGTGTCCATCTTTGTCTCTTACAATTGTTTTGCATTTCAAATCTATTTTGTCTGATATTAATATAGCTACTCCTGCCCTTTTTTGATTATTGTTTGCTTGTAAGATTGTTTTCCTGCCATTCACTTTAAACTGCCTTGAATCCCTGGGTCTAAGATATGCTTCTTGTTGACAACATATAGATGGGTCATATTTCCTTATCCAGGCTTCCAGTCTGAGTCTCTTTGACAGGTGAGTTTAATCCATTGACATTCAGTGTTTTAACTTTCATGGAATTACTTATATCTGCCATATTTTCTTTGGATTTGTGTTTGTCATATTTTGTTTGCCTTTTTTTTTCTATATTTGTCTTTTTAGTTGCTCTTACACTCTCTTTCAACTCTGACTCTCCAGGTTTTTTCATTCCTCCTTCAGAACTCCACTTAGTATGTCATGAAGGGCAGGATTCTTGTTGGCATACTCTCTTAGGTTTTATTTATCTGTGAATATTTTGAACTCTCCATCATTTTTGAATACTGGCTTATATGGATAGAGTATTCTTGGTTGGAATTTTTTTTCTTTTTGTACCTTGACTGTCATACCACTGCCTTCTTCCTTCCATGGTTTCAGATGAAAATCAGCACTTAATCTTATGGAGCCTCCTTTGTATGAGATGGTTCTCCCTTCTCTTGCTGCTTTTATTATTTTCTCTTTGTCTTGAGCATTGGATAATTTAACAAGTGTATGTCTTGGGGTTGGCCTGTTAGGATTCATGCTGTTTGGGGTGTGTTGTGCTTCCTGGACATGTACATCCATCTCCCTCATTAGGTTTGGGAAGTTTCAACCATTATTTCCCCCAGCACGCCTTCTGTCTCCTTTCCCTTCTCTTCTCATTCTGGGATGCCTATAATGCATATGTTTGTGTGTTTTTCATTGTCATTCAGATCCCTAAGTACCTGCTGGAGTTTTTCTAACTTTTTATCAATCAGTCTTAATATCTGTTTGATTTCAGATGTACTGTCTTCCACATCACTAATTCTTTCCTCTGCCTTTTCAAGTCTGCTGTTATTTGCTGAGAGTGTATTTTTGATTTCTTGAATTGTGTTGTTCATCAATGTCATATCCATTATCTTTTTGCATATGATTGCAATTTCTTCTGTATTCCCTCTAAGTGTTTTCTTCATATTCTTAATTTCTTCCTTCACTTCATCAAATTGGTCCATAATATATATTTTGAGAGCTTTAATTACTTGTTTTATGTTCTGCTCCTCTTCCTGGTTTTTAGTTTGTTCATTGGATTGGAGCATGTTTTCCTGATTATTGGTTTGATTTTTAGTTTTTTGTTGCTGTCTGGTCATCATTTTCTCTTGATGGGTTTATTCAGTTGCTTACCTTTTTTTATAGTCTTGGGTTTAATTAGTTGTTGTTTTTGTGTCATGAAATTGTTCTCTTTGTCACTTTGTTCTTCTTTTTCTGTTTCCTTGTTGTTGGTTAAGTTCACTTGAAGGGAAATATTAAGGCCAGAGAAATCCAAAGGAGTAAGAAAAGGAAAAGTATAATAGTATTGATAGTAAATGTTAACAGAGGAACCATGTGAAAACTAGGGGAATGAATATTAGATTCATATAAGCTGTGTATAGTTATAACAGTAAGATAAATGGAGGACCTATAATGAGACAGTAAACTGAATATGGGGAGGAATATAGTATGAATTAATAGGCCAGTCTGGTCAGGAGAAAGAGAAAGAGAAAAGAAAAGACAATAATATAAAGAGTGAATAAAAGACAGAAAACAGAACAAAGGTATTAGAAATAAAAAGTCAGAAAAATTGGGGCCCAAACAAAGAGAGGTGGTATGTTAAGAGAAACAATAAATGATGGAGGATAGAAAGATGTAGAGGAAAAGGGATAGTGTTGGTAGCCAAAATCAGTACACACAGAAAAGTGGAAATCGTGGATGAGGAAGCACAGCAAATGTGAAGCCCTCCCAGCAGCACCTAATATAAAAATATAAAAAAAGAAGAGAAAGAAAAAAGAGAAAGAGAAAAAAGAGGGTGGCAGAAGCAAACAAGAAAAAGAAAAAGAGAAAAAAAAGAAAAAAGGGCCATGGGGAAAACAAGTAAACAAACCAACAAATAAGATTGGACAAAGTTTCAAGCAAGGAATCCTTTTAAATAAAACGCTTAGGAGTTTGACCTTCCCCCTTTCTCCCTTCCTCACTTCCCTCTCTTCCAGGGTAGCAGGAAAGCTCTGTGAGGGGTCCGGTAGGAGATTCAAGTGGGTCCTTGGTGAACCAGCTCACTCTAGACAGTGACTCTTACTTTCCCGAGAGAGAGCACCCATAACTCACCAGGAATCCACAATATGCTATTGGAAGCTTGGAAAGCACGTCCTACAGTCCCTCTCCCTTAGGTGTGCTACAGGAGGGCTAGTTGATTTTCTCACTCCACCTTCACCGAGACCAAGTTTCCTATCCCAGGGCATTTAGGTAAATTGGGCTTTCTCAGCAGATCAGCAGATTCACCTCTCCTTTCTTCCCAGGCTGTTCCCAAGCCAGCTGATATGCTCCTCCAAGCTCAAAAAAAAAAAAAAAGGGAGTGGGGAACCCACCGCTGCACAACCGACAGTTCACCAGTCCTAGGGGGAAGGGTCCCGCCTCCCCACAACTTCCAACCTCAGTGCTGGAAACCTGCAATTCTACCTTTAGCAAGCACTAGCTCTGTCTCAGTCTCTCCAAATCGATGTCCAGACACCTCCAGCCTTGCAAGCCCCTGAAACAGCCCACTCTGGCAAGATTCCCACCCTACTCAGCTGGTCCTTTGCAGCAGAGATTATGAGGTGCACTCACTCAGATACCATCTTGCTCTACCTCCTCTTGAAGTGTATTTTAAAGATACAGCGGTCGCAAGAGCATGGTATTGGCATAAAGCTAGACATATTGATGAATGGACTCAAATTGAGAGTTCAGAAATAGTCCATCACCTCAATAGTCAGCTGATTTTTTCAAGCCTATCAAGTCCACTTTTCTTGGACAGAACAGTCTCTTCAGCAAATGGTTCTAGGAGAACTGGATATCCATATCCAAAAGAATGAAAGAAGACGCTTATCTCACTCCCTATACAAGAATCAAGTCAAAATCAATCAAAGACCTAAACATTAAAGCCAGGACCATAAAACTCCTAGAAGAGAATGCAGGGAAATATCTACAAGACCTCATAGTAGGTGGGGATCTAGGTGCTTATACCAAAAGCACTAGCAACAACAAAAATAGGTAAATGGAACCTCCTCATAATTACATACTTTTGCAGCTCAAAGAACTCCATGAAGAGGGTAAAAAGGCAGCCTATTCAATGGGAGAAATTTCTTGGAAATCACACATCTGACAAGGATCTAATATCCATTATATATAAAGAGATCCAATAAATCAACAATAAAAAGACAGTGACCTGATTAAAAAAATAGGCAAAAGACCTGAGTAGACATTTTTCTGAAGAAGAAATACAAATGATGAGGAAATGCATGAAAAAATATTCAACATCACTGGGCATTAGGGAAATGCAAATCAATGTTACAATGAGATATCATTTCACACCTGCTAGAATGGCCACTGTTAACAAAGCAGAAAATTGCAAGTGTTGGAGAAGGTATGGAGAGATAGAAATGCTTATTCTTTGGTGGTGGGAATATAGAATGGGGCAGCCACTGTAGAAGTCTGTTTAGCAGTTCCTAAGGAAGTTACAGATCTACCAAGTGATCCAGCAGTATTGCTACTAGTTATATACCTAGAAGAACTGAGAGCAGTGGCACGAACAGATGTCTGCACACTCATGTTCATAGCAACATTATTCACAATTGCCAAAAGATGGAAACAACCCAGGTGTCCATCGACTGACGAATCCATAAACTGTGGTATATACACAAGATGGAATATTATTCTGCTGTAAGAAGAAATGTAGTCGGGAAGCATATGCCAACATGGATGAACCTGGAGAACATTATGTTGAGTGAAGCAATCCAGGCACTAAAGGACAAATATTGTATGAGTTTGCTGTTATGCACTAAATATAATGAACAAACTCATGGAGTTAATAGCTAGAATATAAGTCACCAGAGAAAAGAATGCAGTTAGAAAATGGAAAGCTGAGACTTAATCTGGTAGAAAAACTTGTTTGTAAATTTTTGGAAATGAATAAAAATGGTGAAAGCACATCATAGGATTTGTAATTAGTAGTGTGGACATATGGGTATGATAGTGCTTTGTTGGTTTTTTTTTCAGGTAATGGAAATGCTCTAATGTTGTTTGAAGTGATGAATGCAGAACTCAGTGATTACACCAAATGCCATTGATTTTATTCTTTAGGTAAATTATATTGTTTATGAACAAAAAAATAGGGTGGATTTGGGGAAAATATATCAAATGTGAGAGATAGACTATAGTTATTAGTAATACTTTGATGACGCTTTTTCATAATTTGTTACAAATGTTTCACAACACTGCAAGGTATTTGTGGTGGGGTGATGTTTGGAGCCCTGTATGATGATATGCAAGTTTGGTTTTTTACATTCACAACTTTTATTATACATTTATTATTTATGTATTTTATATATGAATGATACACTTCAACAAATTGTTTTTATTTTTATTTTTTATTGTCTTTTTTTAAAAAAAGATATATAGATCACACAAAATGTTACATCAAAAATATAGGAGGTTTCCATGTACCCCACTCCCCATCCCCACCCCCACTCCTCCCACATCAACAACCTCTTTCATCAATGTGGCACATTCATTGCGTTTGATGAATACATTTTGGAGCACTGCTACACCGCAAGGACTATAGTTTACATTGTAGTTTACACTCTCCCCCAGTCCATTCAGTGTGTTATGGCAAGATATATAATATCCTGCATCTGTCCCTGCAGTATCATTCAGGACAACTCTAAGTCCTGAAAATGCCTCCACATCACACCTCTTCTTCCCTCTCCCTGCCCTCAGCAACTCCCATGGCCACTGTCTCCACATCAGTGATATAATTTCTTCCATTGCTAGAGTCACAATAATTCACAATATAGTAGAATGCCAGTAAGTCAACTCTAATCCATGTTTTATTCTTCCTTCCTGAGGACCCTTGGATGGCGATGTCCACTTCTCCTCTGAATCGAGAGGGGCCTTAGATCCCACATGGCTGATGGATGGGATTCTCCTGCTTGCAGTTGTTGGCACTCTTGGTTCCCTGCTGTGGTGGTTGATCATCCTCACCTCCCTGTTAGCTGACCTGGGTAAGTCCAATGAACTGGAGAGTAGGTGTTGCAATTCTGCTGAGGCCCAGCTGGCACATGGACAGTTCAGAGATTCAAGTCTCCCGAACATACACCAACCCCAGGACCAACCACAGGTTCAGTAAAAGCGAGAGAAGAGGCATGTGTAGAGAAGTCACATCTGAGTCCAACTCCATCACATTCAGTAGCAAAAATTCCAAAGTAGGGCCCACTGGCAAGGCACTGAATTCCAGAGCCATCTGCCATGACTGTAGGACCTGGGTGTCTCTGTAGCCCTCAGGAGCACCACTACCTGGGACTGTATCTACTTTGGCTGTCTCTGGCATCCTGCTGAGATGTGCATAAACGCGACCCCTCTGATGACCTCCCGACTGATTAGTTTTTAAAATGAAAAAAAAAGTCCATGATTTTGTAAATAAGGCTTATTATTAATATTTCAGTGTAAAGTAGTGTGCAATCAATGACTTGTGTCCAGGCCCTCTGGTTACTTGCCCCATACAGCTATATATTTTGCCTTATTTTCCTATCACTAATATTTGCAATAAAACTCTTCTTTCTAGTTGACTAGCTCAACAAATTGACAGCGCACACAGAATATAGGTAATAAAGATCTGGACTAGTATGTATCCGTGTGGTCAGTAGGCTCATAAATATTTGTTTAGGAATGATTGGTGACCATTAGTGGGAGGCAGCAGAGCCAGGATGGATTGTTTGGCTGATATAAACTCACTGCTTACATTTTCATAGGATGGTCTTTTGTGAGGAAGAATGTTTGGAATTGGGAGAGGCGAGGAAAGTAGTTTGGGGGAAGAGGAAGAATTGCAAACAAATTTTTTAAGAAGAGCAAAGTCTACTCACGAATCACAATTTTTTTCTTTACATGCAATACTATTCAAATTTTTAAAAATATAAACAATTTTTTCTTTCTGAGAAAATAATGTATGCTTTAGGTCAAGAGAGGAGTGAATGGTCCAGAATGGACAATCAGAACAGAGACTTCTGTCATTCCAATTTCAAGTTGACCTAGAAGAATGGCACATTGTATAGGAGTGGGTTGAGAGAAAAAACTTTCCAAGGTGTTTTAGTCTGCTAAAGGCTGACAAGGCAATATAGCAGATATGGTTTGGCTTTTATAATGGGGATTTATTAGGTTAAAACCTTGCAGTTTTGAGACTGTCAAAGTGTCCAAATCAAGGCATTATCAGGAGATCCTTTCTCCTTGAGCTGCATCTGTGGCATTTGGGCATATGTTGGTGCCCATTCTTCTATTTCCTCTTCTATGGGCCTCATTGCTTTCAGCTTCTGGCTTCAGTGGCCTCCTGAATATTTCTTTGCACATCTCTCCCATTTATAAAAGACACCAGTAAGAGAATTAAGACCTAACCTAACCTGAGTCATGCAATCTAAATCAAAGGCCCTTAACTGAAGTACTTTAATCAAAAGATGCAAACTGCAATAGGTTTACAGGCACAGGAATGGATTAATCCTATGGGCATGATTTTCTGGGGTTCATCCAGGTTCAAGCTGTCATGTAAGGGAACACCAGGCTTAATGCTTATGTTTTTAAGGTCAGTACTTTGTTAAAAAAACACAAAAATAAAAACACACAGGAACTTCATGTGCCAAGAAAAGAAAAATAAAACCTTCTGTACTCCAAGTACTAGTATTGGAGGGCTACACACAGGGAGAGTCCCGGTAATTGATGTTGCTTGACACAGAAACCTACAAATCATGAAGCAAAACTAATATTTATTCAGTGTCTACTATGTATATACTTTCTTTATTATTATTATTATTTATTTATTTATTTCTCTCCCCTTCCCCCCGCCCCCCCCCCCCCGGTTGTCTGTTCTCTCTGTCTATTTGCTGCATCTTCTTTGTTTGCTTCTGGTCATCAGCGGCACAGGAATCTGTGTTTCTTTTTGTTGCGTCATCTTGTTGTGTCAGCTCTCCATGTGTGCAGCACCATTCCTGGGCAGGCTGCACTTTCTTTCACGCTGGGCAGCTTTCCATATGGGATGCACTCCTTGCGCGTGAGGCCCCCCTACGCGGGGGACACCCCTGCGTGGCAGGGCACTCCTTGGGTGCATCAGCACTGCGCATGGGCCAGCTCCACATGGGTCAAGGAGGCCCGGGGTTTGAACCGCGGACCTCCCATGTGGTAAACGGATGCCCTAACCACTGGGCCAAGTTCGCCGCCCTATATATTTTCTTTTCTCTCTTTTTAATTTAATTCTTCCCATAAGCCTATGAGGTGAGTATTATTTTATTCAATTTTTCACATGAGAAAATTAAGGGCTGCAGGAGGTGAGATTAATTACGCAAAATAACATAGCAAGTTAGTTGTCTTTCAAACATGGGTATATGGAACTCCAAAAGCTATTCATTTTCTGTTAGAATATACAGTCATATTCACTGGCAAGCACCATTTTCCTTTACCTTCCCTAACTTGCCACCAATGCTTCTGGGCAGGAAAATAAACATGGCATTTTGGATTGGGAAAGCCAGTGTATGAACATGGAAAAACGTGATCACAATTCTGTAACCCTAGAAATGCCTGAAGTGTTTGTACATGTGATTCACAGCGAGGCTGGTTCTAATATGATTTGAGGACTGCATAACCTGAGGGTTTGAAGGACTCTCTCACCAGCATGCCATTTGGGTCAAGTGGGGCCATATTTAAAGGTACTAGGTGAAAGTGAGAGCTCTCTAGCGGTGAGAGTATAGTTCTGCTGAGTCCTCAGAAGTGCTCAGACACGTGTTAGGTGATCTCCTTGAATGGACTTTTATGAATGGAGTTACAGTGAAGCTCCATCATAGAATTACGTGGTTAAGAAATACATTTGTTTCAGCCAAGTGTGGCACCTCTGATGACTAATAATGTGTATGCTAATTCTAATCAGAACAAGAATTTTAAAAGAAGAAAAATATCAGAATGCAATTAATGTTTTTCACTGGAAAGAAGACAGTATTTCTTTAAACTGAGAGATAGAAACCAGAATATTTCAGTCGCTCCTGTGGCACTAATGAATCACAGATGTGGTGAGCTTGCCAAAGACAACAGAGACAAAATATATTCTTCGTAGTGCCTGAAGAATGTTAGGATAGAAATTTATCTTTTTGCAGGTTTCAAATTTGAATGAATGAATGAATGAATAAATGAAAGTTCTGTTTCATAAGTTCTTTTGTTACAGTGTTCCCTGCTTCCTCCTGCAATTCTGGAAACATTTTCTCATTGAAACAATATTAGAAATGGTTTCTGCTGTCTGAAAAATCCACTGAAATCTATTTGCATAGAAGGGTACCAGCAACAAAAACTGTATATGAAGAACTTATGTGTTAAGCACTTTCTCATGTAATCCCCACAAGAACCATATGATATAGGGTGCTATTATTGTTATAATTTTACAGATGAGAATGTAGACTCACAGAGATTATGTTTCTCTACCTAGGTCACATAGCTAGAAACTGGTGATTTTATTCCCTCCACACTCATGCTTTTAACTATTAAGCTGTATTGTTTAAAGGATATATGAATTGATTATTCTTTCTCTCTCTCTTTCATTTTAGATTACATAAATGTTACATTAAAAGTGTAGGGGGGGGAGTGTATTTGGCCCAACGGATAGGGCATCTGCCATACCACATGGGAGGTCCAAGGTTCAAACCCAGGGCCTCCTGACCCACGTGATGAGCTGTCCCATAAGCAGTGCTGATGTGCGCAAGAAGTGTGGTGCCACGCAGGGGTGACCCCCGTGTAAGGGAGCTCCACGTGCAAGGAGTGTGCCCTGTAAGGAGAGCTTTCCAGTGTGAAAAACGTGCAGCCTGCCCAGGAATGGTGCCGCACACACGGAGAGCTGATGCAGCAAGATGATGCCACAAAACGTGACACAGATTCTGGGTGCCAATGACAAGAATACAAGCAGACACAGAAGAGCACACAGTGAATGGACAGAGAGTATATGGGCACCTCTTATATGAGCCTGTGTGCCTAAAATATTAACTAGGTGTAGAGCTGAAGGGTTCCTAAGAGTTACCTCCTGAGAGCCTCCATGTTGCTCAAATGTGGCCACTCTCTAAGCCAAACTTAGCATGTAAATGCATTACCTTCCCCCCAGTGTGGGACATGACTCCTGGGGATGAGCCTCCCAGGTACCAAAGGATTACTATCAAGCATCAGCTGATGATGTAACTAGAAAAAGACCCTGAATAAAAGGGTCAATTCGGGCCAGCAGAATATCTCAGCCTACATGTAGGACCAGGTGTTAAAAACTGCTTTTTGACTTTGGATAAAAGGGGGAAATGGAAAGGACAAATGAGTTTATATGGCTATGAGTCTCCAAAAAAGAGTCAGGAGGTCATCAGAGGGGTCGTGCTTATGCACGCCTCAGCAGGGTCTTAGAGACAGCCAAAGTAGATACAACCCCAGGTACTGGTTCACCTGAGGGCTACAGAGAACCACAGGTTCTGTGGTCATTGCAGATGACTCAGAAGTTCAGTGCCGTGTCAGTTGACCCTACTTTGGAGTTTGTGTTCCTGAGTGTGATGGAGTTGGGTTCCGATGTCACCTTTCTACACATGCCTCTTCTGTCACTTTTACTGAACCTGTGGTAGATGCTGGGTTTGGTGTATACTCAGGAGACATGAACCTCTGGATTGTCCATATGACAGCCAGTCCCTGAGCCTCAGCAGATGTGTAACTCCTACCCTCTTGTTTATTGGACTTACCCCGTCCAGCTAGCAGGGAGTTGAAGGAGGTCAACCACCACACTAGGGAGCCAAGAGTGCCTACAACTGCAAGCAGGAGAATTGCATCCATCATCCATATGGAATCTAGTATGCAAGTTTACAAGTCTTTCCCTTGACCATGGGGAGGCCCAAGTCCAGGTTCAGCAGGCAGGCTGCAAATCAGGGGCTCTGAGGGAAGTCCAGTGATGGTCCTTGATGAGTTTCTGGACGTTGGCTGTCCAAGGAGAGCTGGGAAATTCTCTGTCAATGCTGAAATCACTTCTGCTTTTAAGGCATTCACCTGATTGGATAAACCATCACTCATTGCTGATGGCAATCTCCCTGATAGATGTAGATGTAATCAGCTATCTATGCAGTAATGTCACTGGTGACTAAAGTTCATAAATATCCTTGTACTATAGTTAGCCCAGTGCTTGCTTGACTTAACAACTGGGCACAATTACCTGGCTGAGTTGACACATTAGCCTAATCATCACACTCTTTCTCAGAAACTTCCAATACTGAAAATTAAGTCAGATTCTTTACCGTGATGCACAGGGCATACCACAGTTTGGTCTTAGGCTATTCACATATGCTCCAGACTAACTGCATTACTTGGTCATTGAATATGAGGTGTGACTTGCTGTCTTTACACTTTGGCTTAAGTTATCCCCACGCCCTACTGACCTTTGGCGATTTCCTGCTTGCTTCTTCTATGTCCTAAAACCCATGACAATATCCACCTGTCAAACTTGTATTCATCCTTCAGCACTCTTCTCAAATACCATGTCTTCATGCAGCCTTTCTAAACTACCCTCTCCCATGAAGTGAATATGATTTCATACTCCTCTGAATCGTCTGAACACTTATTTTCTCTTCTGTTGTGCTCAGAGTGACCATATAATTTATTGTTCAAGCCAGGACTCTTTTGAAAGTGAAAGGGTGTACTAGTAATAATGACAACAGGAAAACAGACATAAACTGGAATTGTCCTAGGGAATCGGCCCAGGGCATAGTAATTATCGTACATGCTTTATTCTATCATATTCTAGTTACTTTTTAACTTAAACCAAGGAGTTTGTGAACTCTCACTATGTGAAGTTCTTAACACAGTAGTTTGAATGTATATAGAAGCTTTCTTATTCAGAGTCATCTTGACAACTTAGTTAATTGCAAAATTCAGGTTAAGGAAAAGATAATTTAAAATGATACATATTTACCTTAAACATTGTGTTTTTCCTTTAATCATATAAATGTTCATTCATTCATTAGTAGTTGATCTTTTGATCTATGACTAGCCAAGAGTTTTTCTTTGAGGATGAATCTATTGTCTGGTGTTCCATGAACCCTTTTGTGTTATTTTCACTGCTGCTGAAAGAAAGACCATTGTTTAAACAAGGGGAATTTATTGGCTCACTGTTTTGAGACTAAGAGATGTCTGAAATGGAAGCATTAGCAAGGCGATTCTTTCTCTCTGAGCACTGTGGCATTCTGGGGCTGACTGACTGCAATCCTTGGTCTTTGTGTTTTCCATTAGAACAGGTCCTATTTACAATGGGTTCACACCCATAGGAAGGGATTAAGATTAAGAACATGTTTTTCTGGGGTAAGCTCCAAGCCCCAAAACCTTTCTTGCAGGAGTCACACCTATATTACATCACCTGTGATTTTCAGGACAGTTTATTTAAAATGGAATGAAATACAACACATTCTGCAAAGTTATAATTATCTCCTTAATGTTTTATCATTGTTTCACCCACACCTAATTTGAGAACAATTTTTAAGTGACTCTCTTTTCACTAGTTTTTCCAAATCTTTTAATGTAATTTTTCATAGAAACAACTCTCTTTTCTGATTCATGCTTCATTTATTTGCATAACATCTTATTAAATTACATAATCAAATAAAAAGTAGAATTGGTAGATATAGGTCTTGGAAACATTCACTGACTCTTAGTAAGCATGGAGCACTAGGGGTGGGGGCAGAAGCACATGGGAAATCCAAAAATTAGCCTGCAAAAAGCAGTGGCTCATGGGTTCCAACAACTCTGGGCTGCAATTTTCCCTTTTTATGGACCCCAGAAGAGAGACACATTCGAAGAACCTAAGCCTCATAATCATCCATGAACTGATAAACTGGCTGTGGTTGCAATAGTGTTGAAGGAATATGCTTACTCAGTCTAGCCTTTTCCCCTCCCTGGGGACCTTGGCTTCCTGGGAGTGGGTGTGGATGCGAGAGATATAGTTTCCATTCTATGGAATCTACAGATTGTGGCTTATGGTTACAGCTTCTTTTCCCCTCACCCAGTCCTTTTGTGTTTCCATGCTTAGGAGATGGGGGAGAGAATGGTGACTGGAGAACACAACTATTCCAGAGCAGGCTGGATCCTCTGACCCAGAGATGCTGCTGCTGCTCTACCTGCCCTTGAGAGGGGAGGGCAGGAGACAACTCATTTGGGGGAATGAACTTGGCCCTGGTGATGAAGGTGTCTCTGTCTCTCCAGGGAATGAGCACAGATTCTGTAATGGTGCAGGAGGCCTTTGTGACCTTAGGAATGGTAGGTTTTCCTACCTTTGGAATTCTTAGAACAACAATGTTCAAGAACAGGCTACTGTTTC
Source organism: Dasypus novemcinctus (assembly GCF_030445035.2). Classification (NCBI taxonomy): domain Eukaryota; kingdom Metazoa; phylum Chordata; class Mammalia; order Cingulata; family Dasypodidae; genus Dasypus; species Dasypus novemcinctus. The sequence goes on from NC_080704.1 coordinate 110,611,869, forward strand.
TGGGTTGGAGTAAAAAGTAGACTCACTGTTCTAAGCGCCACAAATGACCACAGAAGCAAAAGTACAAAATAGCACTCAAGGTCAATTTCACCTCCTTATGGATCCCAAGACCAATAGCTGCTTCTTGAGCACCAGAGAATCACATATTAGAACAGTGTCGATGTGGGGAGAGAATATTGTATTTCATGTTCTGTCTACTTAAGGGTTCACTGTGAGACTGACAGGTATGGGAATCTCTCCAGGAAAGGGCTCCATTAACAGTGTCATTTATGGATGGGAGTAGGATAGGATTCCCTTCTCCTTAATTGGACTTTGATGTACTTTCATTCTTTTTTCTTTAATTTCCTTAGGTGAATGTAGCAAATAGAGTCTAACATTTTATCCTATTCCACGTGTTTAAACTATTGATATACCCTCTTCATTGATATTTTTCATACTGTGTTATTTTTAAATAGAATATATTTTTTGGAACAGTTTAGAATTATGGGGAAATTGTGAAGATAGTACAGAGTTTCCATATACTCCCCCACCCAGTTTCTCCTATTGTTGATAACTAACATTAGAGTGGTACATCTATTACAATTAATGAATAAATAGCAATGTATTATTTTTAAAAAAGGAAAAAAGGGCAATGGCTCAGTGAACCTTAGATATCAGTCAGTGTGTTTTACAGAGGGAGTGGAGAGGATTCATTAATCTGGTGAGTTGGTTAAGTGGAGAAATTGTTTACAAAGTATTTATTATAAAAGTTTCTAGTAAATATTTGTTGAGTTTCATTAAATTTAACTGAGTCTTTGGGAAAGAATTTTTCTACCATCCATTTTTATTGGCAATTTATCTATTGTTGACATGAAAAGGGAAATGCAGGTAAGACCACCAGTTTTTTAAAATTGAAATCACAGTTCTCGCCATCTTAGTTACTCCTTATTCTTCTTTCCAACTTATTTTTATCCATATCACTTGCCACCATCTGACATACTAAATATTTAATATATTTAGTTGTTCATTGTCTGTCTCCATACACCATAATTGAAGGTCAATAACAGCAAGGCTTTGGGGCTGTTTTAGTCACTGATGTGTTTACATGCACTTAGAAACAGAGGCTAACATATAGTAGGTACTCAATACACATATATTGAATGAATAAATGCATGAGTAAATGGCCTTATAGAATATCAAGCTTAAATGAGCCTTTGAGATTATCTAGTCCAATCCTTGCATTTTAAAAAGGGCTAGCATAGCATAGAGATTTAGTATGGGACACAAAGTCAGATAGATGTGGGTTCAAATCTGCCACTTATTTGCTATGTGATTTTTTGATCAAATTACATAACTTTTATGTGTCTCAGCTTCCTCATGAAATGGGCATGATAATAATGACCTATCTTACAAGGTAAGTTGTGAGGATTCAATAAGATAATGCATGCAAAGCACCTAGCATAGTGCCCATCATGCAGTAGTTTTGCATCATTCTGAATTTAGACATAGAAACAACTTCAAACGCTTAATATTGGGAATTTAATTCAGTGAATAGATAATAAAGGGTATAAAGGAACTGAAAAGCCAAACAAAGGATGGTGAGATAATCCATAGATTAGCAATAGCAGAAGGGCTTGGAGGGATGCTGTAGGTAGCAGGGGGGAGGTTTTTACCAGAGCCCAGAGACTGGGTCACCTGAGGTCAGCTGAAGCCGTAGTGGATCTGTCTGTCAGGAACTGAAGCCACAGAGGAAATTCAGCTGCTACAGGAGATGCCACCTTAGGTGGAGAGGGAGGGAGAGAAATACCACTGCTTTCCAGTGTCTCCCATTGGTTGAACATAGCTGGAAACCAGCTTACATGGGAACCTGAGAAGGGCAGCCTGCAGGTGTCAAACCCTGTGCCCACCCCAACCTTCAGTACAGAGCAGCAGAGCAGAGCAGGGGAAGGGTGAGATGGTGTGCTGTTTAATCAGCAAGAACTAATATTGCTATTATTGGCCTTACTGACACATTGCTGTGCTAACTGGCTAGAGGCTGTCTGTTACATACGGAAAATGTGCTATATGATGAATCAGAGCCAGGTTTTGTTACTCTCAACCCCTTTTACATTAGTCATGTTGTGACTGACTCGCAAGGGATTGGATGGCTATTCTAACCATTTGAGGGTCACCACATTGTGTTTCTGAGTTGGAATATCATATGTTCACTATGGAAATAAGCTTTTCCCTATCCCTAAACTTAGGACACATCCCCATTTTATAATTAAATGTTGCTTACCATTCCATAAGCTCCAAGGAAAATTAATGTAATCTGAAATATTTAATTTTTTGATGCTCAGTTTAAACAGCCAGATTAAGGACTAAATTTAAATTAAAAACTCAGCATGAATTAGATAGCTTATGTCTCTGTGTGATGGCTTTTATATTAAGTGATTTACATGAATGCTGTTGTTTATCTTGGAAACAGGTTGTGATGCATATTAATGAGACCCAGGTGTTAACTTCATGCTGTTTTCTTCCCAAATAAGAAAATCTTTACAATAAGTTAAAGTGTTTTTACAAGTATTCGTTGTAGTAATTATAAGACAACTCTACACATCACAATGTTTACCAGATTCATTTCCTAATTGCAGTTCATTTCTTAATTCCTCTCCTTTCCCATCACACTTTTGCTTTTGGATGTGGAGCCAGACATGATGGTAGCATAAAGGTCCCAAGGAGATAAAGGACGGCTCTTTCTCTGGCAGTTCTTCAAATAGCAAGACTTCCTGTTCATCCCTTTCTGCCCAAGGTAATTTTATGCTCACCCTTTGTCGTTTTTCTCTTTCTTCACCAGGAAGGGAACTGGGCAAAGAGATTGAATGCTAAAAGAACTGCTATTTTATATTTTTTCCTTGGGGAACTTTCTTTTCACCTGTTTGATCAGTTTTGTGAGTTCTTGTTGCTCTTCAGCTTTTCTTGAAGTGCAGAAACCATGGCTGGTTGGAGTTCTGTAAGAGGAACTGACTGATATTACATATACCAGGACAATGACTTCCTGGTTTTTGTGCAGCCTAGAGAAGCCTCACAGAACAGTGATAATCTGTTTAATTTTTTGAGACTGTTTCTGAGACCAGTATTGTAAGGCTTGTTTTCCAATGTGACACCTTCTGTATGAGTGATAGGGGCACAGTCTTCTCAGTTTCACAGTTCTTGAGCACTTACTGTAGGTTGGACATTGTGCTAGATTGTGCTAGATTTTTACAGGTTGGTAAGATATCATCCTAGCTGTTGGAGACTTGTGCAGATAGTTTGTAAAATATAGTGCCTTATTAGAGGTATACATAGGGTAATACTTTGATCATAAATGAACAAATATGTTTTAGCCACTAAATTGTATTATAGGCACTTACTAACCCTAAGATATATTGCAATATAGCCTTAATGAATGCTAAACTTTAAAAATAGACAGAAGTACATATCTGTAACTCACTGAACTATAACCCAGATGTTTCCTTTCTTTGAATCTGATGCTATATTTTGCAAACCACATAATCTTTACCTTGTAACTGAACAGTAATGAAACAATTCAACTGGCCCCCTTCTATCCCCTTATCTTGCTTTGCAACCCTGAAATTTGATACTCCTCTGCATAGCCCCTGAATGTTTATTAATGAAGTAACATGAGTCAGCCCAGAACTGAATCAGAGTTAGCCTTCCTAACATGCTCAATATCCTAAACCTTGATCTCAAGAGAACTAAGCATGTAATCAGTCTGCACATACTCAAAGATTAGACTACCTCTCACCGTGGCATCTAAAAACGTCACTTTCTAGTCATGTAGCATATGAGTCAGCATGATGCCCATCTCTCATGTTACCCACTATCACACTGTTATTTTCCCCTCAGTCGTCACAACCCCACACCCCTTTTTGTTCAATCCCATAAAAGTCCTAAGCACTTCCAACTCGGGGAGACAGATTTGAGGACAGCCCACCTGTTTTCACAGGGCTAGCCTTTGCCAAATAACCATTTTCTCTTCTCACAATCCTGATGTTACTTAATTGACTCTCTGGTGTGCATTGGGCAAGAACTCACTTTTTAGTGACAACAAAACCGGAACCCAGTATAAGCACCACACCCAGTATTGGAATGTGGAAAGGGATACAAAGGGAGTTGATACCTGGAGCTGATTTGAAGGAAAAATAGGATTTATTTTGGTGAAGAGGTGAAGGAAGGGGATCCCCAGAAAAGAGAAGAAGATGAGCAATGGCAAGAGGATTTTAGAAAACATGGTCTATTTGGCAGTTCATTGTTACTATGGATTTATGTGTGAGGTGACGTGTGTTGGAAGATGAAGACTGAGAAGGAGGAGGAGCCAAATTGTGGAAGGCCTGCTTTCAACACTGTGGAGTATAGGCTTTAACCTTGAATTTGTTCTGGGGAGCAGTGGTGGGGTGGGATGAGGAGAAATGGATGGCTTTAGGGAAGACTTCTGTAAGGTCAGAAAGGAAAGATGGGCTGAACAACACAATTTCGAAATGACACCTATTTTCTTTAAAGATTTTCCAAAGCTGACATGTATATCCTGAGGTTTCTGTTTGTGTGTATGGGTGTGTGAATTTTTTTTTAAATCATGAAAATTTAAAGAAGAGCCAAAATCCAAAAGACTAAATTTAAAAAATAATATTTATTGTGTGTTTCTCACTGATTCAAAGTGACACATGTTCATTTTTAAAATCTGTAAAATACAGAAAAGAACAAAGAAGAAAATTAAAATTACCAGTAATTATAATATTCAGAGATAATATTGTTAATATTTTGGAGTCTTCCTTCCAATCTTTTCTACACACACAGCATGCACTCATATACACACTCATACCCACATTTGTAGGTATTTTATGAAACTGGGATCATGTTAAATACATTGCTTTCCAACCTGTTTTTTTCCATTTAACATTGTACGGTGAGCATTTATCAAGGATATTAAATGTTTTTTAACAAAATAATTTATAATAACTGCATAGTATTTTATTAAACTTATGTGCACACTATGTATTTACCCACCCTTAATATTAGACTTTCAATTTCTTCCACTTATTTTCCTATTAAACATAATGCTATGATAATCATGCTCATATATAAATGTATGCATACTTTACTGATTATTCTGTTGGATGAATTCTTAGAAGTGGTATTGCTGAAACAAAGGGAATGCATAATTTTTAAGATTTTAATGTATTTTACCACATTGTACTCTGAAAACGTTACTCCATTTTTACTCCCACTTAATAAAAGTGTGATCGTCTCTTCCTATCTTTAAAAATTACATGGGTGGAGTTCTGGGAAGACAGCATCAGAGTAGGCAGTCAGGGCTCAACTGTCTCACAAAAACAATGGAGAAAGGGCCAAAAGCTGTCCAAGGGACCTGCTTTGTGGATCAGCAAAGTACAATGTTGCACAACTCCCAGGAGGGTGAGGGACAGAGAGAGGAAGAACCCAAAACAACAAACACGAGTTATAACCCCTCCCCCTATGGCAGGCAGGAAGGACTCCCATCCTCCACCCTCAAAACATTAAGCCTGGATAAAGCCCCTGGTTTACTGCAGCCAACTGAGAGGGGAACAGATGTCTTCTTCCCTGTCAGCTGTTACAAGGGAAGAGGAAGGGAGAATCAGAAGGCTTTGCTTCAGTGAATTCAGATGGGAAAGCCTGCTTTGAATCTGTGCTCTGACAAGACCAGAAACAGAGGAAAGCAAAGGTTGAAAGAGACACCTTCATGGAAAGGCTTACTGATGAAAGCCATCTTCTGGCTGGTCAGGAATTGCTTTTAGTTCTCTCTTTAGTCTCATCTCTGGGAGAAAATTTGTGCCCCATAATGAGTTCCTGGCTTTTGATAACTTAAACAGACTCAGAATAAGTTGATTGAAAAATAAAGAGCTGTGAAAAAAGAAGCATAAGGCAAGAGAGAGAAATTGATCATCAGAGTAAATTCACTAGCATATTCAGATGACTAGACAGCAGGAAAAATTTACAAGCATATAGGAAATAGGAAGAGATGGCCCAGTCAAATGAACAAACCAAATATTCTGACGAGACGCAGGATTTAAGCCAACTAATCAATGATAATCACAGAAATCTCCTAAATCAATTCAAATGATTGAAGGAAAATATGACCAAAGAGATAAAAAGATATTAAGAATACACTGAATGAGCATAAAGAACAATTTGAAAGCCTACAAAGAAAAGTAACAGAGCTTATGGAAGTGAAAGACATGATGGATGAGGTTAAAAATACATTAGAGAAAAGATAGGAATAGAAGGACACTTTCTCAACATAGTAAAGTGCATGTATGAAAAACTGACAGCTAGCATTGTACATAATGGTGAAAGACTGAAACCTCTCCAGCTGAGATCAGGAACAAGAGAAGGATGCTTATTGTCATCATTGTCATTCAATATTGTGCTAGAAGTCCTAGCTAAAGCAATTAGGCTAGGCACCCAGGTAGGAAAGGAAGAAATAAAACTTCATGGTTCATTAAAAGATTAATATGCAAAAATTAATAGCATTTCTATACACTACTGATGCACAATCTGAGGAGAAATTCATAAACAAAATTCCATTTATAATAGTGACTAAAAAATCAAATATTTAGTAATAAACTTAGCCAAGGACATAAAGCCCCTGTATTCAGACTACAAAACATTGCTACAAAAAACTGAAGAAGACTTAAGTAAATGGAAAGGCATCCCATATTCATGGATTGGAAGACTGAATACCATTAAGATGTCAATTCTACCCAAATCGATTTACAGATTCAATGCAATTCCAGCCCCCCCCCCAATCCCAATAGCCTTTTTGCAGAAATGGAGAAACCAATAATAAAATTTATTTAGAAGGGTAAGGGGCCAAAAATAGCTAAAAATGTCTTAAAAAAGAATTAAGTTGGAGGACTCTCACATCCTGACTTTAAAGAATATTACTTAGCTATAGTGGTAAAAACAGGATGGCACATACACAAAGACAGAAAGATTGACCAATGGAACGGAGTCAAAAACTCAGAAATAGACCCTTAAATTTACACTCAAGTGATTTTTGACATGGCTGTTAAGCCCACCTAGCTGGGCCAAGACAATCTATTCAACAAGTAATGCTGGGAGAACTGTAGAACCATATCCAAAAGAAAGAAAGAGGACACCTATCTCACACCTTATACAAAAATGAACTCAAAATGGATCAAGGACCTAAAAATAAAAGCAACAGCTATAAAACTCCTAGAAGAAAATGTGGGGAAAACATCTTCAATACCTTGTGGTAGGCGATGGTTTCTTAAACCTTACACCCAAAACACGAGCAACAAAAGATAAAATAGATAAATGGGACCTCCTCAAATTTCAACACTTTTGTACTTCAAAGGACTTTGTCAAAAGGGTGAAAAGGTAGCCGACTCAATGGGAGAAAATATTTGGCAATCACATATCTGAAGGTTTAATATTCATGATATATAAAGAGATCATACAACTCAACAGTAAAAAGACAAACTATCTGATTAAAAATGGGCAAAAGACTTGAAAGGATAATTGTCCAAAGAAAAAATGAAAATGCTGAAGAAACGCATGAAAAAATGTTTAACATCACTAGCAATTAGCAAAATGCAAATCAAAACTACAATGAGGTATCATTTTACACCTATTAGACTGGCCACTGTTAAAAAGTGGGAAAGCTGTAAATATCGGAAAGGATGTGGAGAGATAGGAACGCTTATTCATTGTTGATGGGACTGTGGAATGATACAGCCACTATGGAGGACTGTTTGTCAGTTCCTAAGGAAGTTGAGTATAGACGTGCTATGTGACCTGACAATACACTATTAGGCATATATCCAGAAGAACTGAGAACAGTGACATGAATAGACATCTGCACACCGATGTTGAGAGCAGCATTATTCACAATTGCTGAAAGATGGAAATAACCCTGGTGTCCATCAACTGTTGGATGGATAAATAAATTGTGGTGTATATACGTGATAGAATATTATGCAGCTGTAAGAAAAAATGAAGTCTTGAAGCCTATTGACAACATGGATGAACCTGGAAGACATTATGTTGAGTAAGCTAAATGTATTATGAACTAAATATATTGTGTAAACGCATGGAGTTAATAATTAGAATATAGGTCACTAGAAAATAGAATGAGGGTAGAGAATGTAAACTGAGGGGTCAATCTGTGTAGAAGTGGTAAAAAGGTTGTTTGTAAAAATGTTTTTTGAAATGAATAGAAATATTGAAAGTACATCATAGTGTTTGTAACTAGCTCAACTATTATATGGGTATGAAAGGTAAAGGCTAAGGATGTGTATATTACTAGAAGGAAAGCTTAAAAATGTAACATGGAACTGTATAACATAGTGAAACCTCATGTGAAATATGAATATGGGTAATATTGCATATATAAGTCTGTTTTTACAAAAGATAAATACAAATAAACTAGAGAGATAGAAACAATAGCAGCTATATACAGCAGGGGAACCATAGAGAGATGGAGAGGTAATGACTTTGTTTATTTTTTGTTTATTATTATTATTAGAATAATGCAAATATTGATTGAAGTGATGAATGCTTAACTATGTGATTATTCCAGATATCATTGATTTATGATTTGTTAATATGCATCAATAAAATTGATTTGTTATAAATTATATATGTGAAACTCATATCTCATTGGTTCTAAATTATTTATATCACTATTTGAATTTAAAAATCTTTTCTTATGCCTGTTGGTCTTTCGAATTTTAAAAAATATCCTGTGTATATCCTTTCTCAATTTTGTAATGGTGTGATCTTTTTCTTTTTGATTTTTAAAGCATTTATATAGTAAAGACATATTACTATATGTCTGTCTCTTGTGTCATATTTTCCCAGTTATTTCCCTTAATATTTTATTCATGGTATTTAATATGCATTTTGATGTAGTTAGATCTATAACTTTTCATTATGGTTTCTTTTGTTCTTTATTAGAGGAGTTGTGGGTTTACTGAACAAGTATACATAAAATAGAGGATTCCTATATAATCCCAACAGTTAACAACTTGGCTGACTAATACATCTTTTAATCACTATCATAAATGGAACTTTTTCACATCTTCCTCAGATTGTTCTTTAATAGTGTATAGAAACACTATTAATTTTTGCATGTTAATCTCATATCCTGCCACTCTGCAACCTCATTTATTAGCTCTAATAGATTTGTTGTAGATTTTTCATGACTTTCTACATAAAAGATCATATCATCTGCCAATAGCAAAAGTTTTACTTCTTTCTTTTCAATTTGGACACCTTTTACTTCTTTTTCTTGCCTGTTGGCTCTAGCTAGAACCCTAGCACGATATTGAACAACAGTGGTGACAGTAGTCATCTTTGTCTTGTTCTTGATCTCAACGAGAAAACTTTCAGTCCTTCACCATTAAGTACAATATAGGTTTTTTATATTTCGCCTTTATCACGTTGAGAAAGTTTTCTTCAATTCCTTTCTTTGTCAAGCATGATGACTGTGTGGTCTTTCTTCTTTGATTTATTAGTGTGATTTATCACATTGATTGACTTTCTTGTGCTGAACCACCCTTGTGTGCCTGGGATAAGACCCACTTGATCATGATATGTAATTCTTTTAATGTGCTGCATTTGTTTACTTAGTATTTTGTTGAGGATTTTTGCATTTATCTTCATTAGAGAAATGGGTCTGAAATATTCTTTTATTATAATATGTTTATCTGGCTTGGTATTAGGGTGATTTTGGCTTCATAGCATGAATTTGGTAGTGCTCCTTAATATTAAATTTTTGGAAGAGTTGGAGTAAGATTGGTATTATAACTTCTTTGAATGCTTTGCTCAATTCATCTGTGAAGCAACCTGGTCCAGGCATTTCATTTGGGAGAGATTTTTGACGACTGTTTCAACGTCTACTTGTTATTGTTTTGTTGAGGTTTTATATTTCTTCTAAGGTCATTGTAGGTTGTTCTTATGTTTCTAGGAATTTTTCCGTTTGATCTACCTTGTCTAGTTTGTTGGCGAACATTTGTTCACAGTATCCTTGTGATCATTTTTATTTCTGTGGTGTCAGGAGTAATGACCCATCTTCCTTTCTCATTTATTTATTTGTATCTTCTCTCTCTTTTTTTTCTTTTTCAGTCTAGCTAAATGTTTGTCAATTTTATTTATCTTCTCAAAGAACCAACTTTTGGTTTCATTAATTCTATTTATTTTTGTTCTCAATTTCATTTATTTCTGCTCCGATCTTTGTTATTCCATTCCTTCCGCTTACTTGGAAATAATTTGCTGTTCTTTTTCTAATTCCTCCAGCTGTGAATTTAGGTCTTTCATTTTTACTCTCTCATTTCTTTAATGTAAGCATTGAGGGTTATAAATTTCCCTCTCAATACTTCCTTCATTGTATCCCATTGTTCATTTTCATTTTAAAAGTATTTATTGAAGTATATAATTCATACATGAACATACATGAATGGTAAGTGTATAGTGAAATTGCGAACTACAAAACAAACATCATAAAGTGATCCCATACATCACACCCCACTGCAAATATTTTGAATTGTTGTGAAACATTTGTGAAATTATGAAACATCATCATCAAAATATTATTCCTAACTATAGTCCATATCTTACATTTGTTGTATTTCCCCCAATCCACCCTTTTATTTTTTATCCATAAACCATACAATTTCTCTAAAGTGTGCAATCAGTGGCATTTGGTATTATCACCAACTTGTGCATTAATCACTTCAATCAATATTAGAGCATTTTTATTACTCCAAAAAAAGGGAAAAGAACCCAACAAAAACAAACCACTATCCTACCTATATGTGAGTGCTACTAATTAAAAATCCTATGATGTGCTTTTACCATTTCTGTTCATTTCCAAACAACTTTTTAATTTTTTTTACCTTTCTGCACATACTAAACCTCAGTTTTCTCTTCTCTAACCATGTTCTATTCTGTGGTGATTTATATTGTAACTATTAACTCCATGATTTTGTTCATTATATTTAGTCCATAAAAGTGAAATCATATGATATTTGTCCTTTTGTGCCTGTATTTTCACTTTACATAATGTCCTCCAGGTTCATCCAATGTTGTCATATCATTCCCAACTTCATTCCTTTTTACATCTAAATAATATTCCATTTTGTCTATATACCACAGTTTGTTTATCCATTCATCAGTTGACAGACATCTGGGTTGTCTCCATCTTTTGGCAATTGTAAATATTGTTGTTGTAAACATCAGTGTACAAATGTCTGTTCGTGTCACTGCTATCAGTTCTTCTAGGTATATACCTAATATTGATATTACCAGGCCACATGGTCAATCTATATATAACTTACTGAGGAATTGCCAAACAGACTTCCACAATGACTGTACTGTTCTACATTCCCACCAACAGTGTTTAAGCATTCCTGTCTGTCCACATCCTCTCTAACACTTGTAATTTTCTGTTTAATTAAGAGTGACTATTCCAGTAGGTATGAAATGATATCTCATTGTAGCTTTCATTTGCATTTCCCTAATAGCTAGTGATGTTGAGCTTTCTTTTCATGTTTTTTTTTTGCAATTTGTATTTCTTTAGAAAAATGTTTACTCAGGTCTTTTGTCTATTTTTTAATTGGGTCATTTAAAAGAATTGAGTTATAGAATCTCTTTATGTATCATGGATATTAGTCCCTTGTTGGATGTGTGGTTTCCAGATAATTTCTCCCATTTTGTAGGCTGCCTTTTTACCATTTTCACAAAGTACTTTGAGATGCAGAAGTGTTTAAATTTGAAGAGGCCCCATTTATCTATTTTTTCTTTTGTTGCTCATACTTTGGGTGTAAGATTTAAGAGAGCCCCACCGACTACAAGTTCTTGTAGATGTTTCACTACATTATCTTCTAGGAGTTTTATGGCCCTGGCTCTTTTATATTTAGGTCTTTGATCCATTTTGAGTTGGTTTTTATATAGGGAGTGAGATAGGGGTCCTCTTCCATTCTTTTGGTTATGGATATTCAGTTCTCCCAGCAGTATTTGTGGAAGAGAATATTCTGTCCCAGAAAAGTGCACTTGGTGGGTGTATTGATCAGCCAAAGGGGTGCTGATGCAAAATACCATAAGTCAGTCGGTTTTCATAAGATGTATTTTTTTTAGGGTAGAAGCTTATAGTTACTAGGCCATAGAGTATAAGTTACTTCCCTTACCAAAGTCTTTTGCGACGTGTTGGAGCTAGATGGCTGCCGACATCTGTCAGAGTTTAGGCTTCCTGGGTTCCTCTTTTCCCAGGGCTTGCTTCTTTCCTCACAACCAAGCTCCTCGGTGTGCTTATCTCCAGGGGCTCTAGCTCAAGAACCCAGCATCAAAACTCCAACAGGAAAACTCCAACTCTGTTCTTTGCCATGTCTTTTATCTGTGAGTCCCTGCCCCACCCTACTGATGTGGCCCAATCAAAGCCCTAATCATAACTTAATTAAGTAAATGTGAAACTGAGACAGACCAGTTTACAAACATAATCCAGTATCTATTTTTGGAATTCATAGCTATATCAAACTGCTATAGTAGGTTCATAAAAAGTCATTTGATGATAGAGGTGAGTGACCATTTCTGAACTCTGATTTTGAGTCCACTGGTCAATGTGTCTTATCTTTTGCCGGTACCATGCTGTTTTGACTACTTTAGCTTCATGACACATTTCAAGGTCAGGAACAGTGATTTGTCCAACTTTGTTCTTTTTTAGGATGTTTTTGGCTCTTCATGACCACTTTCCATTCCAAATAAATTTGGTAACTGGATTTCCTAATTCTAAAAGTAGGTTGTTGGAATTTTGATTGGTATTGCATTGATCCTATAAATTAATTTGGATATAATTGACATCTTCCCAAAGTTTAGCCTTCAATCTATGAACTCTTTTTTTTATTCTTTATTTTCTTTTAAATGTTACATTAAAAAAATATGAAGTCCCCTTATACCCCCTACCCCACACACCCCACCCCTCCCACATCAACAACCTCTTCCATCATTGCGGCACATCCACTGCACCTGGCAAATACATTCTGGAGCACTGCTGCACCACATGGACAGTGGTCCACATTATAGTCCACACTCTCCTCCAGTCTATGAACTCTTAATGTCCTTTCATTTGCTTAGGTCTTCTTTTTATTTCTTTTAGCAGTGTCTTGTAACTTTCTAAATATAGAGCCTTTTCATTCCTGGTTAAATTAATTCCTCAATATTTGAGCATGTTTTTTGCTATTATAAATGGAATTTTTTTCTTGATTTCCTCCTCAGCTTGCTCACTACTAATGTATAGAACACTGCTGTTTTTTTGTGTGTTGACCTTGTATCCTGTCACTTTGTTGAACTCATTTATTAGCTCAAATATCTTTGTTGTAGATATTTTGGGATTTTCTAAATATTAGGTCATGTCATCTGTGAATAGTGAGAGTTTTACTTCATCTTTTCCAATTTGGATGCCTTTTATTTCCATTTCTTTACTAATTGCTCCTATGTTTCTTCTTGAGTCAATGTAGGTGCTTTGTATGTTTATACAAATTTGTCTGTTTCATCTAGGTTATCTAATTTATTGGCATATGATAGTATCCAACTCTAGTCCTTTTTATTTCAGTGGCGTTGGTAGTTATGTATCCTTTCCATTTGTGATTTTCATTATTTGTATCCTTTTTCTTTATTTGTCTTATTCTTTCCCTAATTTTTGAAAGAGAGTTTTGCCAGATATAAAATTCTTGGCTGGCATGTGTTTTCTTTCAACACTTTACATATTTCACCCAACTGCTTTTGTGCCTCCATGGCTTCTGACGAGATATCAGCACTCAATCTAATTGGGACTCCCTTGTAAGTAACACATTGCTTTTCTCTTGCAGCTTTCTGAATTCTCTCCTTGTCCTTTGCATTTGCTGTTGCAATCAACATATGCAGTCTATTTTTCTTCATATTTATCCTGTTTGGTGTTCTCTGAGCTTCTTGGATCTGCATATTCACATCTTTTTCTAAGGTTGGGAAGTTTTCTTGTCATTGTTTCTTTGTGTCTTCCTTCTGCTCCTTTCTCTCTTTTCCTTTCATAACTTCCAAAACTTCCATAACACCTATATTGGTACAATTGATGGTGTTCCATAACAATTTTAAGCTATTTTTGCTATTAATATTTCTTTTTTCTTTCTGTTTCTTAAGCTGACTTATTTCAAGTGCCTTGTCTTCAAGTTCATTGATTCTTTTGCTAGCTCCTGTCTGCTCTTTAAACCCTTCTGAGCATTTTAAGTTTTCAGTTATTGTGGCCTTCAACTCCAGTCATTCTGTTTTTTGTTAATGTTTGTTTTTTATTTTTAAAGAAGCTTTCAATTACATAAATGTTGCATTAAAAACTTGGGAAATTCCCACATCCCACGCACACACACACTTTCTCACATCAACAACATCTTTCATTGATGTGGTACGTTTGTTAAAACCGATGAACACATGTTGAAACATTGATACTAACCATGGAATATAGTTTACAATATAGTATACACTCTGCCCTGCATGATTTTAAAGGTTTTGACAAAATGTATAATGGCCTGTATCTATCACTGCAATGTCATGTAGGGCAATTCTGATATCCTGAAAATGTCCCCATGTTACACCTATTCTTCCCTCTTCCTACCCTCAGAACCTCTGGTGGCCACTGCCTTTATATCAATGATAAAAGTTCTTCAATTGCTATAATAATAATAAATCTATAATAGAATAATATTAAGTCTGCTTTAGTCCATTGTTCATTCCCCAATCTTGGGATTTTGGGATGGTGATGCTCACTCTGTTTCTAACTGAGAGAGGGCTTAGATCCCATGGGTCAGATGGATGGAACTGTCTTGCTTGCAGTTCCAGACACTCTTTGTTCCTTGGGATGGGCATTGTTCATCATATAGTGCTAATTACAGGTTCAGATAAAAGGAGCAGAAGAGCCATGTGTAGGAAAACTATAAATGAGTCTAACCCTGTTACAATGTAGAGCATAAATTCCAAAGTAAGGACCACTGACAGAGTCCCAAATCCCTGAGCCTATCTGCCCTGCTCATACTGTCTAGATGTCTCTAGAGCTCCTGGAGCCCCACTATTTGAGGCACTGTTTACTGTTGCAGTCACTGAGATCCTCCTGAGACATGCATAAGCATAGCCTCTGGAATGATCTCCCAATGCACTTTAAAATCTCTTATCCATGAAAACTAAAGTATTTACCATTACCTCCTTTTGGTCAAGGTCTTTTTCCAGATGCATTGCTGTTTGGTGCTTGGTAATAATCCCTTGGTGCCAGGGAGGCTTATCCCCAGGAGTTATGTCCCATGCTGGGAGGAAGGTAGTGCATTGATATGCTGAGTTTGGATTAGAGAGAGGCCACATTTGATTAACAAGGAGACTTTCAAGAGGTAATTCTTAGACCATATATAATAGTAGGCTGAGATTCAGTTTCATAAGGAAAGGTTCATAAGTACAGTTATCATCATCAAGGGCCTGGCATAATTGTCTGTCTTCCTTCACTAGGCACTGCCCATGTGCTTAGGGAATTTTTGTCTTTCTATTAGAGAATTTAATATATTCTAACATAAATAGAAAATAAGGCACTGGGGGAACATACAGAAGAAATTTTCATTGTACATACAAGATAACATCTTACAGTGATGAAAGACAATGTATAAACATTTTTATCTTATTCAAATTTTTAAAATTTTTCTATTTTTATATTTTCTATTTCAATTGTTTTAAAAATTATTTTATCATTTTATTTGTTTTTTTTTTCCTTCATTTTTAGAGAGGTTTTGGATTATAGAAGGGTCACAGCTGTGGCAAGGGAAGATCACTGGTGTGGGGTGTCCATGATGGTGGGATGTGTGTGTAGCAGTGCACCTGGGAAATGGTCTAAGGCATGTGAATATGTTCAAGTGTTCATGGGACATTGTCTTGGTGGGTGGAGACCTCCATAAGACAACCAAAAGAATATTGAATTCCCATCCTGTTCATTCTTTTTAAAATTTCTGTTCTTTTACTTAGGCTCTCATATTGTTTGTTCATTGTTTTCCTGATATCCTTTAACTGTTTCTCTGTATTTTCTTTCCTCTCCTTGAGTCGTTTTAAGATCAATTTTTAAAAGTTTTTTTCAGTATGTCCACATTCTCATCTTCTTCATTGGTGTTTTCTGTATTTTTATCTTCTTTCATTGTATGGGCCATTATTTCCTATTTCTTTGTTTGTCTTGTATGCATTTTCTGCACCCTGTACATTTCAATATTTTAAAATGTTAACTTTGGGATTTGCTCCTTGGGATGTCTGTTTATTGGTTTTGTAACCAAGTGGTGATAAGATAGAAATTTTCTTGAGGTTAGACCTCCTATGAGGAAGATCTTCCCCAGATGAATGCAGGATTTTCCCTGTCTTTCTGAGCCTCTGTCTTGTTCTGTGCTTTTCCTTGTTAGTTATTTTGGAGTTTCCCTGTTTACAGAAATTTAGTCGTCCTCTCTGTTTTCCATGTGATGAACCTTCCTATCCCATGTATTTGAAGCTGGGGGGACATTGTTCCAGACCGTCTACCTCTATAATTTATATTCCTTTCATTGTCTCATGCTGCTTTTGTCTGGAAGGCAAATTATGAGAGAAGGGTGACTCTGGGGAGGAATTTCCCAATTCAGTCTTTCCCAGTCAAAATAAGACCAATGTTGAATGAAGGGTGTGCAGCATGGCTCCAACATGCACTGTGGATAGGGTCAGAAAGTGTGCCAATACATTCTTCAGTGGCTCCCCAAACCTCAGCCTTTCTTGCCTGTCTAGCAAATGTCTTTCAGCTATCTGTACTACACAGTGCTGAGGAAGTACAGTGTCTTTAGATCTTCACAATCTCTTCCTGTCAGAAGAAGGTTGAAACAGTGGCTTCCAATACCTTTGTTTGGAGTGGATTGAAACAATAGCTGCCTTCAGAGTAAATACTGGGATCCAAATTTGCCAATTAATAGCCCTGGTCAATAATCAGCTGTGCCCACACCTGCTCTTGGGGAAGAAGATTTTTGTCTCTTTCTATTAGCAGCAGCTAGCTAGGGGCTGGACCCTATATCAGCCTGCTGTCAGAGTGGGGGATGGGGAACTGGCAGGCACTGAGTGGAGGGAAAAATTTACAGTTCTTTACCATAATTTATTGGCCTCTTCCTCCTGCTCTTCCTTGGATGCTGTACAGTATTTTTCTGACCTCCAGAGTTTCATAATAGTTGTTTCAGAATCTCCCTGTCAATAGCTTTTTTTTTTCTTTTTAGCTAGGCTTCCCACATTCTAAGAACAGATATTCACCAACAATTACTTCTTCTTGTTCTTTTAGTTTTTATTGAAATTATTTAACTTTCTACTCTACTGGGAATTTAATTGATACATATTTTTAGAAAGGGGTATAAATATTTTTTCCCAAATAGCTTATGAATTAGTCCCATTTTATTCATTGAATAATTTATCCATTTCCCTTCCATACTAAAAGGACATGTTATTATATATCTAATACTCATGTAAAGCCACATCTCTTTTTGGATTTGTATTCCTTTTATTCTAAACTGTGCATATCTTCCTCAATGATCTTATTTTTTAATGTTAACTATTGTTTCCACTTCATTATTCCATATGATATTTAGACATATTCTGTTTACTTCAAATAAATTTCAACTGTAATTTTGATTGGAATCATGGTACCTTTATAGTGTAAGCAGGGGGAGGGTTTTGCTATCTCTATAATATTTGATCTTACCATCCATCAACTAAATATAGCTCTACTTTTGTTTGATTTTTAAAAAAATATGTCTTCAGAACTCATTTGAAAATGTTCTTATTATTGTCTATAGAGTAAGATGGACAGCTTATGTGTAGATAACTGAGAACTTTCACCTCCATATTGAGGATCATTTGGTTCATTACCTGTCCTCATTGGGCAATTTGACAATTGCAAACACAAGGAAAGAAAGAAGAAGGAGAAAATTGGTAGGGTCATTTCAACGTTCAATCCCCAGTGTTCCTTAGAGGTCATAGGTGCACTTATCCTCTTAGGTCACTTTGGCTTTTTATCTTAACAGAGATACCCTGCTTGAGATTTATTGCTGTTAAGTAAGAATCTGGAGTCTCCCAACAAAGAGCAATGTCAGCACTTCACTAATTAGAAGCTACCATACAACTAAAAAGAGCCAGAGAAGGGCTGGTATTTCAAGCAGAGACCTAATTTTAAAACACAAGTGTGTAGCCAGAAAATACTTGGTGATATCTCCTGACTTGGGTGTTAGCATTTCCAAACATACCCATGCAGTGTCAAATGCACACACACAATTTTAGTTATTGGTATAGGGACAATTCCATTGCTTAGAAGAAAAAAATGAAATAAAAATATAATTAACTTGCCTTACTATATAATTTATCTTATTTGAATATTGGGGACTTCAAATAAGTTTTCTTATTCACATAGGAAAATATGGAGATTGCTGGCATGATAGCATTTGGAGATAACTTGAAGTTGGGAAAAATCAAATTCTGAAGTAAAAAATCAGTACTGGTGGAGTAAATATTGTTATTTCAAAGAATAGAATTTCATTGGCCAGATGAATTTGGATATGTTTTGGGGACATACTTAAGCTCATTACTGGACTCTATATAGTAATAGCCTGGTGAGACAGGATTAATCTGTGAAGTAGAAATTACAATGGGTTTTATTCAATGCAAATAAGTATAAGCCTTCTTGTTTGCTTTCCATCATATCAGAGTGTGGGTGTTAACATCATAAGACTGGTCAAGAGAGGCAGAGAGATGTAACTTCCCCTCTATAAAAGCAAAGAAACACTAGAAAATAGTCAAAATCAACTTTTTGGAACTCTGAAAATTAACAAAAGTCTTCAGACAATCTAATGAGCACTTATACAAGAAAAATGGCTGACCTTCAGTAAGAACAGCAGGGTATTGCAACTTTACTTGCTCTTATCCCCCTCTCTCTAGCCACAAGATAGCCTTGAAAACCAGCACTTTTATAACTATCATATTTGTGAAGATCCTTTCAGCCACTAGAAGAGGCAAATGGGTTTAGGAGTTCCTCAAAAAGTTCCACTCCCAGAGCATTGTCACTATTTGACCTGTCAGGCAACTCCCAGTAGAAGGGTGTTTTTCAAAATCATCAGTGGCAATTGTTTAACATCACAGCTGCCTGAAGTTGTGAAACCAGTTGAGGCAAACAAAAACTGTGCCCCAAACTTAAAATGAAGATCCAGAGAATGAGATGTCCACAGGGGCCATTGAAGCACTCTGACATTCGCCTAGAGATCGAGGAGGCTGTACACATATATACAGGGCTGTGTCTAAGAAATACCTTAAAGAAATGAAGTTTTTCACCTCTAGCTGATCTTGAGACCCTGCACAAGCAGGAAGTAAAGGCTAAGGCAGAGTTTTGACACAGACATGCAGACATGCAGAGAAGAAAGCCCTGTGAAGAAGGAGGCAGAGACTGAAGTAATGAAGCTATAAGGCGAACAAGGTCAATAATTTGCAGGAGCCACTAGAAGCTAGGAAGGGGCAAAGAAGGACTCTCTTCTAGACCCTTGAGAGAGTGCATGCCCCTGCTGATGACTTTATTTCAGAATTCTAGCCTCCATAACTGTGAGAAAAAAATTTCTGTTGTTTTAGCCACCTACTTGTTGACACTTAATTATGACAACCCTAGGAAAACAATACGACTATCAGTGAGTATTCAAAAATGAAATTAAGATGAAAGTTCCATTTATCATTGTATGAAAAATAAAATACTTAGGAATAAATTTAACCAAAGAAATATAAGATGGAAAACAGCAAAACATTTGTTATAGATTGAGTCATGTCCCCCACAAAGACATATTCATGTCCTAATCCCCAATACTGTGAATGTGAACCTGTATATTTAATATATATAAGATCTTTGAACATTGAAACCAATTAAAATTCAGTCTTAGAAGAAGAAACATTAGCTGGTGGATTGAGTGCTACCACCAGAGACAGAAGTAGATCAGAATCTTAGTTATAAAGGATCATAATGCCCTTAGGGGGAAATGGGAGGCAGGTGAGGTTCTGGAGCTTTGCAAGCTGTTGGTAGGAAGCCGCTAGTTATAGAAATTTTGTAAATCACTTCTACCTTTCTCAAGGTGGTGCTTGTATTGAAAGGTTGACATCTAATATGCAAAAGTTATTCTCTGAGGATTCTGTGCTTCTACTATTCATTCATCTTTGTTGGTATAAAATGAATAAGGATTTTTGGGACTCTTTAGGATAAGTTATAGACATGCTGACCACTTTAACAGGATTGCTAAGATCCATCATTCTTCCTGATGGATTAATAAATACTGTTACTGAGATATGGTATGACAGTTTTGCAATTTTACGTGGCAGTTTTGATGATAAAATCTTGGCTGTTCTGTGATGAGACGGCTTAGAATTTCTTGAGGTATTCCTCCAATGAACTGCATTGAAGCAGAAAGTTCTTTTGATTTATATGAGGGAAACGTCAATAGTTGGGAAGAGTATGGAGTTGCTCTGTGAGGTGCTAAAACAAACTTCATAATAACTTAATAGTAGAGAAAAGAGAAAGACTTTCTGGAAGCTAGTGTCAGATAATAGTCCAGGGATTGAGTTTGCACTCAGTGTAAAAAGCTATGTATAACACTTGTAAACACTGATGGGAATATTTCAGTTGAGTGGACACACTTTTGTAATGGGTTTCTTTGAACAGTTAATGTCTTGGAGGAAATGAAGAGTTACTCTCTTCTCACTGCAGAAAGACAAGGTGGCTAAGTGGATAAAAAACAGTGCCACGTACCCCTAGGTCCCTGGCTTAGCTTCTCTGGTGACTTGCTTAGAAAAATGTGAATCTGATCAGGAAGAACTATGGTTCAATTCTTTGTTTATAGCAAATGCTCCTTGTGGTGTCTCAGAATGAGAAAACTAAATGATAACAAAAATCACTTAGGCCTCAAACAACCCTATGAGATATCATTATTATCTCAGTTATACAGATGAGGAAACCATGGGTCAGGGAGGTTAGGTAATTTGCCCTAATTCACACAACATATAAGTCATAGAGCCAGAATTGGAACTCAGGTCAGTCATAATCCAGCACTTATATCCTTAAATTACAAAATCTGTGCTGCTTCTTTGCTTGGGGAAGTGACTCTCTGAAGCAAGCAAAGCTTGCCAAGCTGTCTGTTCATATGAGGTACAGTCCGCCTATTTGAAGTTAGGAAACAGGCCATTTTCAGCTATTCATAATAATAGCACAATGGGTTTTCTGGACTATGCTTTTCACTAACTGAAACTATTCATGGATATTTATTCTATTCCTTGTTCACATGATGATGGTTGCAGGGTTACCAAAAGCAATGGGGGGAAAGTCTCAATGTGCAAGCACTTTTCAAGCCTCACAATTGCTATGGCTAAAACAACTCATATGTCTGAGACCATACTCAAAGGGTGGAGACATAGTCTACCTTTTGATGGGAGGAGTGACGAAGTGGCAAAGACTTGTGCATACAGGGATCCATGGACAATTGGGGGCCATTACTAAAACAATCTACATGCCTATGTATTTTATGTCTCATTGGTTTTAAAGCTTGTTCATTAGCCATATAGAATTGCTTCCTCTTACCTGGACATGTCAGGTTATTTCATTTTTCTGTACTGTATTAGTCAGGGTTCTCTAGGAAAACAGAAATGATGGCACATATATATGTGTGTGTGTGTATGTTGTAAATGTTATGACATTTTTTAGAGGAAATGTCTCATGCGATGGTGGGGATGGACAAGTCCAAATTCTGAAGGGCAAGCTGGAAACTCCAATGAAGGTTTTCAGTAAATTCCTCAGAAGCTGGCTAGCTGAAGTAGAGTTGAAAATTCTCCCTTCTGAGTGCTGCGATCATCACTTTTCTTTTTAAGGCCATTGACTAGTTGGATGACACTTCTGTCATTGCTGAAGGCAATATCGGTACTTGATTGTAGATGTAATCATCCATAGATGCCATCAACTTAGTGATGATTTAAATCCATGAAATATCCTCCCACTAACAACCAGGCCAGTGCTTGCTTAACCAAATAGCTGGACACCATAGTCTGTCCAAGTTGACACGTGAACTTTGTTTACTCTGTTCCCTCTGCTTGAAATACTCATCCTGTGTACCCACATCTCCTTACCCCAACCATCATCTGGCTTATTAATGCCTATTCATTTCTTAAAGGTCACCTCATGCTTGCTTAACCCACACTGTATGCTGGGCAGACTTCCATCATTACACTATATTGCATATATCTGTTTATATATCTATGTCTATTTATCAGGCTTTAGTCCCCTCAAGGGCAAGAACTGCAGCTTATTTTGTGTACTCACCACTTAGCATGTTTTTGCTACATAGCAAGAGCTTAACATGTGTATGCTGAACTAAGGAATAAATTGTTTTCCTATATGTTGGTAGCTGTGGTGCTGCCTGTTTTTTGTTTTTAACCCTGTACATTGATGTTTAAGCTGAAGTCCTAATCACTTGCTTAGCTTCAACATGCTATAAGGGTTTCAAAATTTAAACTGGAATTTCTATTGAGACTTTGCAAGACCTTCTTGGTATATGAGGGGAGATACTAGGGGGTGTTATCAAAACTAGAATTGGGAAGCAGTTGCTTAGATGTATACTAGCCAAAGTTATCACTATACCTCACTGAGAATAGTTTTGTATTTTCCATTTGAAACCTTGTAGGTACCAAGTGCTAATTAAAGCAGCAGAGGGGAAGGTAAAAGGGTTCCTACCAATTGAATATGTATATCATACACCATATTTATATTTCTGGACAACAGAGGTCAGAGAGATAGCTAGCATGCCGAAACAATATGGTGACAACCATTTGTATCCTGAGATAAGAAAATGAAATATGGCTCATGATGTGCTAGGAATGGTGAGAATGATTGAAAGTCTGTGAACTTGTATATTTTCATGTCAGACAGTGGGTATTTGTCTCCTTTCCTTTAAGCACCAGACTTTTCAAAATAGTCTTTATTCTTCACCTCCTTTCAAAAAAAGAAAAAAAAATCAACCCAGTATTTAATAGCTTTTTCTGAGAAAGACATGAACATGTTCCAACATGTCAGATACCCACTTAGCCTAGCTTGGCAGAGGCCCTCACTTACAAGGATGCTACAAAGAACTCTCAGAGCTTTAGCTGCCCAGGGATTTTAAAGACTTTAATGGTCCCAGCTCAGTGTTTTGCACCAATGCCAAGTGGTGACCCTAATGAGGCTTTCTGGCCTGGCTCTTCACTTTTTTTTCACTTTTAAACATTTTTATTTTTATTAGAGAAGTTGTGAATTTACAAAACAATCATGTATAATGTGCAAAATTCCCATACATCGCCTCTCCACCAACACCTTGCATTGCTGTAGAACATTTGTACGGATTACAAAAGGATAGAACAGACTGTTGTCACTAACTATGGTCCATGACATACACTTGGTATATTTTTCCATACAGCTCCTATTATTAAACTATGTATTAGTATTGTACATTTGTTATAGTTCATGAGAGAACACTCTCATAATTGTCCTGTTAACCATAGTCCATTTTCCACCACATTGGTCTCTGTGTTATACAGTCCTGTGCCCTGTACATTCTATCCAAAGTGTACACACAGTGGCTTTCACTTTCATCATAGTGTTGTGCAGTCATCACCCCAGTAAACTTCTGAATGTTTTCCTTAGTCTAAAAGAAAAAATCCCATGCCCCATCTATTATTGAGCCTTAGTATTGATATAGTACCTTCTTTGACATTGATGCAAGAACATTACAATATTGCTGTTAACTAGAAGACATAAGTTATATGAATTGTATTTTCCCATGCATTACTGTAGTCTTATCATCTAGAAATAGTGATGTACATCTGTTCTAGTTCAGAGAAGAACATTCTTGTATTTTTACTATTAACCACAACCCTCATCCATGTCTGGGTTCACTATGTTTTCAGTCACTAAATTATTCTCTTTCTTACAAATGACATTTACATCCCTAGACTAACCCTTTCAGCCACAATCCCATTCATAACAAGTGGTTTTAGTTACATGCACTATAATGTGTTACCATCAACTCTATCCATTTCCACACATTTACAGTCAAGATAATTGTAAATTCTACACACATTATGCATCAGTACCCTTCATCAGTCCTCATCCTATCTCCTAACAACCTATAGTCTAGTTTCCAACTGCATGTGATTATTCTTCGTATTTAGTTCATATTAGTGAGACCATACAATAGTTGTTCTCTTTTGTCTGACATATTTCACTCAGTATAATATCCTCAAGGTTCATCCGTGTTATCATATGTGTCCAATTTCATTTCTTCTTACAGCAGTATAGTATTCTATCATATACATATATATATATATGCCACATTTTGCTTATCCATTCATTGGTTGATGGACATTTGGGTTTCCACCTTTTTGCAATTGTGAGTAATGCTGCTATGAACATCAGTGTGCAAATGTCTGTTCGCATTGCTGTTTTCAGTTCTCCTAAATATATTCCTAGTAGAGAGTGCCAGATCATAAGGCAGTTCTATATTTAGCTTCCTGAGTAACTGCTGAACTGTTTTCCATCGAGACTGCAACATTCTACATTCCCTCCAACAGTGAAGGAATGTTCCTATTTCTCCACATCTTCTCCAGCACTGGTTGTTTTCTGTTTTTTTTTTTTAATAATGATCATTCTATGAGGTGTAAAATAATATCTCATTGTAGTCTTGATTTATATTCCCTAATAGATAGTAATATTGAACATTTTTTCATGTGCCTTTTCTCCATTTGTATTTCCTCTTTGGAGAAATGTCTATTTAAGTCTTTTGCCCATTTTAAAATTGGATTGCTCAGCCTTTTATTGTTGAGTTGTATGATCTCTTTATTTAGCATGAAAATCAAACACTTATTGGATATGTAATTTCTGAATATTTTCTCCCATTGTGTGGACTGCCTTTTCACCTTCTTGACAAAGTCCTTTGAAGCACAGAAGTATTTAAGTTTGAAAAGGTCCCATTTATCCATTTTTTTTCTTTCACTGCTTATGCTTTCAGTGTAAGGTTTAGGAAAGCACCACTTACCACCAGGTCTCGAAGATGTGTCCATACATTTTCTTCTAGGAGTTTTATGGTTCTCGCTTTTTATATTTATGTATTTGATCTATTTTGAGTTAATTTTTGTATATGGTGTGAAGTAGTTGTGCTGTTTCATTCTTTTGGAGATGGATATCCAGTTCTTCCAGCATCATTTTTGGAATAGAATTTTCTGACACACCTGGGTGGGTTTGATGGACTTGTCAAAATTCACTTAGCCATAGATGTGAGGGTCTGTTTTTGAACCATCAATTTAGTTGCATTGGTCAATGTGTCTATCTTTATGTCAGTACCATGCTGTTTTTACCACTATACTTAGGTGTATTAGTCAACCAAAGGGGTCCTGTTGCAAAATACCAGAAATCTGTTGACTTTTATATAAAGGGTATTTATTTGGGATAAAAGCTTACAGTTACCAGGCCATAAAGTGTAAGTTACTTCCCTCACCAAACTCTGTTGCCATGTATTGGAGCATTGTGGCTGCCAACATCTGCAAGGGTCCAGCCTTTCTTTTGCTCTTAAGGCTCTGTAGTCCCAGCTTCTTCAAATATCAGCTGTACGCTGGGATAAGTCTCGTCTCTCTCCAGGGGCTCATTTCTCTCTGGGCTCAGCTGCTCTCTTCGCTCTACACTATCAGCTGTAGACTCCAAGTCTCTCTCTCTTCTCAGGGCCTCTGCCATGTCTATGGAGCCATTTCCATTCCCCTGTGTTCTACTCCTGTGTGTTTACTTCCTGGAACTCCAGCATCAAAAAACTCGAAGTCCCTCCTCTGCCATGTAGTTTTCTGATCCTACTGACATGGCCTAATCAAAGCCTTAATCATAATTTAATCAAGTAAAAGTGAAACCTCTTGAAGTTAATAAAATCTCATACAGCCAGAGGAGCAGACCAGTTTACAAACATAATCCAATATCTATTTTTGGAATTCATAAATTGTATCAAACTGCTACACTAGGTAATATGACTTAAAGTCCAGAAGTAAGAGTCCTCCAACTTTGTTCTTCCTTTTCAAGGCTATTTGGAGACCCTTACCCTTCCAAATAAATTTGATAATTGGGTTTTCCATTTCTTAAAAAAAGGGCTGTTGGAATTTTTATTGGGCTCGCATTGAATCTTTATATCAATTTGTGTAGAATTGACGTCTTAATAATATTTAGCTTTCCCATCCATGAACAAGGACTATCCTTCCCTTTATTTAGGTCTTCTTTGATTTCTTTTAACAATGCATTTTAGTTTTTTTTTTTTAATTATTTATTTATTTATTTTTTAATTACATTATGAAAAATATGAGGTCCCATTCAACCCCACCGCCCCCGCCCCCCACTCCCCCCACAGCAACACTCTCTCCCATCATCATGACACATCCATTGCACCTGGTAAGTTCATCTCTGAGCATCACTGCACCCCATAATCAATGGTCCACATCATAGCCCAGACACTCTCACGTTCCATCCAGTAGGCCCTGGGGGGATCTATAATGTCCCGTAATTGTCCGTGAAGCACTATCCAGGACAACTCCACGTCCCAAAAACGCCTCCACATCTCATCTCTTCCTCCCGTTCCCCACACCCAGCAGCCACCATGGCTACCGTTCCCACACCCATTCCACATTTTCTCTGTGGACATTGGATTGGTTGTGTCCATTGCACATCTATGTCAAGTGAGGGCTTAGATTCCATATGGGTACTGGATGCACTCCTCCCGCTTCCAGTTGTAGACACTCTAGGCTCCATGTTGTGGTGGTTGACCTTCTTCAACTCCATGTTAGCTGAGTGGAGTAAGTCCAATAAATCAAAGTGTAGGAGCTGAAGTCTGTTGAGGCTCTGGGCCTGGGTGTCATATTATCAGTCCAGAGATTCGAATCCCCTACATATATCTTAAACCCAGCACCGACTACAATTACAATAAAGTAGCATGCAAGTCTTGTGAAAAGAGATCCCCTCTGAGTCCAATTCCATCACGCAGAAACACCAGCTCCAAAGAAGGGCTATCTGTCATGGCAGTGAACCCCTTCTGCCATGACCATAGAACCCGTGGGTCTCTTTATCCTTCAAAAGAACCAATACCTGGGGTTGTATCTACCTTATCTGTCTCTTAGACTCTGTTCAGTTGTACATAGGGGTATTCCTTCTGACAACCTCCAGACTCTTTTTTAGAGACTCACAACCTTATAATCTCATTTCTCCTTTCCATTTCCCCCTTACATTTGGTCAAACAGCTTCCCGAAGTCATGTCATTATATGTAGACAGGTATATTCTGCTGTTCCGCATTGAATCTTTAATTCAAGGTCATTTTCTAGTTGCTTCTTCAGCTGGTATGTGGTAGTGATCCCTCGGTTCCAGGGAGGCTCATCCCCGGGTGTCATGTCCCACGCTGGGGGGAATGCATCGCATCTACACGCTGAGTTTGGCTGTGAGAGTGGCCACATTTGAGTAACATGCAGGCTGTCAGGACGAAACCCCCAGGCACAATGCTACTCTAGGCCTTGTTCTTATTGCAGGTGTATAGGCTCAAAAGTGTAACCATTAGTAGCACGAGCCCACTGTTGGGCCCTCCTTTCTTCCTGGTTCTTGCCGTTGCTAGTTTTCTTAATACAAGTGCTTTATATCCTAGGTTAAGTTTATTCCTAAATATTTGATTCATTTTGTCATTATTTTACATAGAATTTCTTTCCTGACTTCCTCCTCAGATTGCTCAATACTCTAGTGTATAGAAACACAACTGTATTTTGCATATTAACCTCATATCCTGGCACTCTTCTGAATTAGTTTATTAACTCTAATAGCTCTGTTGTAGATATTTCAGGACTTTTTTGGTATTGGACCATATCATCTGTGAACAGTAAAAATTTTCTTTTTTCCTGTCCAATTTGGACAACTTTTCTTTATTTTTCTTGCTTGATTGCTCTAACTAGAACCTCTAATACTGTACTGAACAACAATGGTGTCAGTGAGAATCCTTGTCTTATTCCTGATCTCAAAGGGAAAGCTTTCAGTCTTTCATCATTAAGTACAATGTTAACTGTGGGTTTTTCTTATATGTCCTCTGTCATTTGCAGAAAGTTTCCTTTGATTCTTTTCTTTCAGAGTGTTTTTTATCAAGAAAGGATGTTGCATTTTTGTCAAATTTCTTTTCTGCATCAATTGTGATTGCTATGTGATTTTTCTTCTTTGATTTATTAAATGTGGTTGTATTAGTCAGCCAAAGGGGTGCTGATGCAAAGTACCAGAACTCTGTTGGCTTTCATAAAGGGTATTTATTTGGGGGTATAAGCTTACAGTTACAAGGCCCTAAAGAGTCCAACTCAAGGTACCATAAGAGGTCCCTCCTCACCCAAAGTCTGTTGCCATGTGTTGAACTAAGATGGTGGGTATAGCGGCTTGGTATTGTTTAAGAATTCCAAAAAAAAGATTATGTTTATAAACTGTTCTGTTCCTCTGGGCATATTAGAGTATATTAGATTGAAAGGTTTCACTTTTACTTGATTAAATTCAGTTTGGAGTTTTGATTTGGACACATCAGTAGGACATTGAATCCCTGCCGCCTTGGTGGGAGGGGACTCAAAGAAAACGACATGGCAGAGGAGTTGAGTTTTGATGCTGGAGCCCCAGGAAGTGAATACACAGAGAAGGAGAACACAGGAGAAGAACACAGAGGAATAATGATGGCTCCATAGACATGGCAGAGGCCTTGGGAAGAGAGATAAGTCTACAGTTGACCTTGTGAAGACAGTAGAGCAGGTGAGCCCAGAAAGCAACAAACTCTGAGGAGAGAGACAAGCCTTATGCTAACCTACAGCTGAGAACAGAAGGAGCTGGGACCACGGAGCCTTAGGAGGAAGTGGAAGGCTGTACCCTCACAGACATCAGCAGCTATCTTGCTCCAACATGTGACAATAGACTTTGGTGAGGGAAGTAATTAATGCTTTATGACCTTTTAACTATAAACTTCTACCTCAAATAAATACCCTTTATAAAAGCCAACAGATTTCTGGTATTTTTCATCAGTACCCCTTTGATCAAACTAATACAGCGGGCAATGCCTGTGAGGATTCAACCTTTCTCTTTCCTGTTAAGGTTGTGTGGTCCCAGCTTCTTTCAGTCTCAGCTGTAGGCTTGCACAGGGCTTCCTCAGGGGCTTGTTTCTTTCTAGGCTTTCTCAGCTGTTCATGGCTCTGATCTCTTCAGCTGCAAACTATCAGGTGAACGGCTTGGCTCTCTCCCCAGGGATCCAGCATCCAAAAGTAAACTCTTTGTGTTCTCCTTCTCCGTGTACTTACTTCTCTGTCTTTGATTGAGCATCTGTTTATATAGCCCACAAAGAGGGGGACTCAAACCAAGTTGCTGTAATGACACAGTCAAATAAAAGCCCTAATCTTGGTTTAATAAAGTAAAAGTGAAACCTCTGAATCTAATACAATCTAATACACCCAGAGGAATTGACCCATTTACAAACACAATCCAATATCTATGTTTGGAATTCATAAATGATACCAAACTGCCACACTCCACCCTCTGAATACCAAAAAGATATTACAATACTAAAAAAAAAACACCTTAAGTCAGTAACAATGCTAAGTACAAAATCACATCACAATCAGTGTAAAGAAATATAGTTTGTCTTGGGGCAAAGTCCCATACGGCTGTAGACCTCTGAAACTTGCAAAACTATTTATCTGTTTCCACTATACAAAAGGACAGACAAAGGATGTAGACCTCTGAAACTTGCAAAACTATTTATCTGTTTCCACTATACAAAAGGACAGACAAAGGATAAACATTTGCATTACCTTGAGGAAAAATTGGGAGGGAAACATGAATTATGGGTCCCCTACAGTTCCATAAACCTTCAGGGCATACTTCATTAGATATGAAAGTCTGAAAGTCATTCTCAAGATGTTGGATTCTTTCTCTTAGGGCCTCATAGGGGTCCATTGTTTCCACAGGCTTGCCCAATGGCCATTTTCTTGGTTCCACCCTCATCTGAGTGGTGATTGAGCTCTAGAACTCACCCTCCAAGAACGTTGGGGTTGATGGCCACACTTTACCCAATCTTAGGGCTAGAGTGTCAACACCCTTGGTACAGGGAAGGGGAGGCAACATTCTCCCTAATCTGTGGTCTACAGGCTCAGTCCTCTCAGAGCAGTGAGTTGGCAACCTGGCCCTCCGTAATCTGTGGGAGGCAGGCCTGCCCCTCTCAGACCTACAGGGCACCAACCTTACTCCCCTCTACCTTTGGGGAATGTGCTCCACCCTCTCTGTAGCCTGGGGCAGCAAAACTCTCCCTGAACTTTGGAATGGAACATCCATCCTCTTCAACTGCTGGGGCAAACTTACCCTCTCTGTACACATGGATGGGGTTCCTCTCTTTAGCCAAGCAGATGTCTTAATTACAGATCTTAGCTTCCATTGTTTTTTTTTTTGTAAAGTCACTTTCCATTCCATATTTCCCCTCCATATCTCTTTTAATCCAGGATGACAGTGTTTTGTTCATAGAGCTCAGCAAAAAGCTTATTGCAAGAAGCAGGAGTCCAAGCCATCAGACAGTAAGACTTTCTACAAGTCTTGCCTAGATAACTGGATTTTCAATCCTGATTTACAAGTTTCAGGATTAGTTAAGTCCTCAAATGGGACACTGTCATCTGGGGCTTGATTTCCAAAGTGTTGATATTTCCAGATCAGTTTCTGGTTTCATTGTGCCCAGAGTCAGTTCTCAGCTTATCTTTCTCATCTAGCATTTTACTATAAGCTGCAACGATAAGCCAAGCCACATTTCCTGAGTTTACTTTGGAAAGCTCTTCAGCTAACTGTCTAGTTTCAAATTCTGCCTTCCATAAAACACCAGGAGTTAATCTTGCTAAGTTTCTGCAACTTTAAAACACGGATCACTTTTCCTCCAGTTTCCAAAAATAGTTTTATCATTTACTTCTAAGGCCTCATTAAAAGTCTCTTTAGCATCCATATTCCTAACATCAGTCTCTTCAAATAACTCTAGGCTTTTTCTATCAAATATCTCAAAATTATTTCCTTCTAAGGTCTTATCAAAAATAAATTAGGCTCCATATTACTACCAACAGTCTCTTCAAAGCAATCTCGGCCTTTTCCATCAAGCATCTCACAGTTCATCCAAGAAATACCCCTTACCCATTTATAACACTGTTCCAGCATTTTACTAATAGCAAAAGCATGACCCACTCTCCAGTACCAAATTCTGTAATAGTCAGCCAAAGGGATGCTGATGCCCTCTTAAGATCTCTTTTATTTCTCTAGGGTCAGTAGTAATGTCACCATTTTAATCTCTGATTTTATTTATTTGCTGTAATAGTGTGCCAAAGGAGTGCTGATGCAAAGTACCAGAAATTTGTTGGCTTTTATAAAGGGTATTTATTTGGGGTAAAAGCTTACAGTTCCGAGGCCCTAAAGAGTCCAACGTAAGGGTGCTTTCTCACCAAAGTCAGTTACCACATGATGAGGCAATATGGTTGCTGATCTCTGCCTGGTCTCTCTTTCTTGGCCTTCTTCTTCTTTAGGCTCTATGTCTTCAGGTTCTTCCAGATTTCCGTTGTAGGTTTGCATAGGACTTGTCTCTCAGGGCTTCTTATATCAGTCTTGACTCTCTTCCCAATGTTAGATGCAAACTATCAGATGAATGGCTCATCTCTCCCCAGAGTTTTAGCTGTTTGAGCTTTCTCCATTCTGTCAAATGGCAGGATCAAAATATCAAAGTTCTCTCCTCTTGCATGACTTCTTGAGTGAGTGTCTATTTATATTAGCCCACCAAAGGGACAGGGACTCAACCTGAATCACTCCTCACTGATGTGGTCAAATCAAAGCCCTAATCTTAACATGTAATTTAATCAAGGACCCCTCAAATGAATCCAATATAATCAAAGAGTATCACACCCAGAAAAACAGATTTTTTTTTTCTATCATGGAGAAAGTTTAATAAGAACTTTTTTTTTTCTTTTAAACACATATTTAACATTTACATAAAACCATACAATAGGCCATAAAATAAGTTCCAATGTATTCCAAAGAACTAGTAACAACCACACCACATTATCTGGCAATAATTAAATTAAAAATCTATAACAAATTAACAAACTATCCAAGCCATGTGCTTGTGAATGAAATAGGAAGACACCTAAATAAATGTGGGGTCAAACAGAAATTGGAATGGACATTTCAAAAAACAGATTTGATTATAAACATAATCTTTCTCTTTCTGGGATTCATAAAATAATCTCAAACTGTCACATTTGTACATTCTCCCTTTTTTTTCTTTGCCAGTCTAACTAAAGATTTATCAATTTTTTAATCTTCTTGAACAAACAACTTTTGGTTTTATTAATTCTCTATTGTTTTTTAAATTCCCAATTTCATTTATATATGCCCTGATTTTTGTTATTCCATTCCTTCTGCTTATTTTGGGCATAATTTGTTCTTCCTCACAGTTACTCCTGCTGTGTAGTTAGGTTGTCAATTTTACTCTTTCTTCTTTTTTAATATAGGCATTGAGGTCCATAAATTTCCCTGTCAGAAATGCTTTCACTGCATCCCATAGGTTATGATATGTTGTGTTCCCCTTTTCATTCATCTAGAGATATTTATTGATGTCACTTGCAATTGCCTCTTTGACCCACTGATTATTTAATACTATATTGTTTAATCTCCATATATTTGTGAATTTTCCCTTTTTCTGCCTGTTATTTCCAGCTGTATTCCATTATGATCAAAGAAAGTACTTTGTATAATTTTGCTCCCCTTATACATTGAGATCTGATTTGTGACCCAACATATGGTCTGTCCTACAGAGAGATCAATGAGCACTTGAGCAGAATGTATATCCTGCCATTTTGAGCTGCAGTGTTCTGTATAGGTATATTATGTTTAGTTCATTTATCATTATTATTCAAGTTCTCTGTTTCTTTATTGATCCTCTGCCCAGATGATCTCTCAAATGATGAGCATGGTGTAATGAAGTCTCCAACTATTATTGTAGAGACATCTATTAATATTTCTGCCTTCAGTTTTTCTAGTGTTTGCTTCATGTAATTTGGGGGATGGGGCATCCTGATTAGGTACAGATAAATTTGTGATTGTTATTTCCTCCTGAAGAATTGCCCCTTTTATTAGTATATAATGACCTTCTTTATCTCTAATAACAGTTTGGTTTTACAATCTGTTTCTTCTGATATAAGTATAGTTCCTTCAGCCTTTTTTTGTTCCTGCATGCATGGAATATCTTTTTCCAGCCTTTCATCTTTAATCTATTTGTATCCTTGGGTCAAAGGTTAATCTTTTGTATACCGCATATAAATGGTGTCTTAGTCTGCCAAAGGGCTGCCCATTCAAAATATCAGAAATCTTTTGTCTTTTATAAATGTTATTTTTTAGGGGTAAAAGCTTACAGCTTAAGGCTGTGAAAAGTCCAGCTCAAGGCACCATAAGAGGAAGAGGTGTTTTCTCACCAAAGTCAGCTACTATTGCTCTTGGTGTGTTGCCACACTGTGAAGCAAGTTGGCAGATGATCTTGGTTGAAGTTTCTGCCTCCCCCCCAAGCCTCCTCTCTCAGGCTCAGCTGATCTGCTTTCTTCACAATTTCAGGTGCAAGCTGGCATAGGGCTTGTCACTTAGGGCTTTAGGACTTCCTATATCAGTCTCTGCTGTTCCCCTCTCTTCACAAATTCAAGTGTAAGCTATCAAATGAATGTCTCATCTCTCCCAGGGGACTCAGCTGTTTGAGCCTTCTCCTTTCTTTCACATGGCAGGATAAAAAATGACAGTGCAGTCTCTTCTCTTGTATCTGAGTGAGTGTCCATTTATGTCAGGCCCAGGAAGGGGATGAGGGCTCAACCTGAATCATGCCCACTGACTTAGCTGAATCAAAAGCTCTTAATCAGTCTGAACAGATAATCTAATCAATGTCCCCTCAACTGAATTTAATGCACTCAAAGGGTAGCACACCCAGGGGAATAGATAAGTTTACAAGCATAATATTTTCTCTTATTGGGATTAATATAATCTCAAACTGCCACACATGGCTTATTTAATATAATCTAAACTGCCACACATGACTTATATTTTCTTATCCATTCTGCCAGTCTGTGTCTTTTGATTGGGGAGTTTAATCCATTAACATTCAATGTTATTCCTGTAAAGGCAGTACTTAATCTACCTATTTTGATCTTTGGGTTTGTCAGTCATATCTTGTTTTCACCACTCTTTTCACACTTTTGGTTACTTTTAGTGATACAATCTTCATTTCTAGACTCTTCCCAGCTTCTCTCTACTGTCTTTTCAGGCTGTATCTCTCCCTTTAGTATTTTCTGCAAAGCTGTTCTCTTGGTTACAAGCTCTGTGTTTTTGTTTATCTGTGATTATTTTAAAGTCATCATTTTTGAAAGACTATCATGCTGGATATAAGATTATTATTACTTTTTTCTTTTTAAAATTTTTATATTTTTTTGTCTTTATGTTACATTAAAAAAATATGAGGTCCCCATATACCTCCCACCCCCTCACCCCACTCCTCCCCCCATAACAACAACCTCCCCAACCATCATGAGACATTCATTGCATTTGGTGAATACATCTCTGAGCACCGCTGCACCTCATGGTCAATGGTCCACATCATAGCCCACACTCTCCCACTGTCCACCCAGTGGGCCATGGGAGGACATACAATGTCTGGTAACCATCCCTGTGGCACCACCCAGGACAATTCCAAGTCCCAAAAATGCCCCCACATCTCATCTCTTCCTCCCATTCCCTACCCCCAGCAGCCACCATGGCCACTTTCTCCACACCAATGCCACATTTTCTTTGGTTACTAATCACAATAGTTCATGAATAGAATATCAGGAAGTCCACTCTAATCCATACTCTACTTCTCCATCCTGTGGACCTTAGAATGGTTGTGTCTACTCCACATCTATACCAAGAGGGGGCATAGATTCCACATGGATGCTGGATGCAATTCTCCTGCTTTAAGTTGCAGGCAGTCTTGGCTCCCTGGTGTGGTGGTTGACCTTCTTCAACTCCATGTTAGCTGAGTGGGGAGTGCTGAGTTCCTAGCCAGGGAAGCTCTATCACAGTCCCTAAAGGAACAGCAACAGTCCTGACTCTTCACTTTTGCACGCTTCATCTTCTTTGCCCCTGTTCAATTTTTATCTCTTGCAAAAGCATTCACATCATCTAAATTTCCCCCTGCATTTTAGTTTGCTAGAGTGCCAAAATATAATATATCATAAATGAGTTTGCTTTTACAATGGGGCCTTATTAACTTGCAAGTTTACTGTTTTGAGGCTACAAAAGTGTCCAAATCAAGGCATCACAAGGAGATTTTTCCCCCAAAGACCAGCTGCTAGTGATCCTGGACTCCTCTGTCACTTGGCAAGGCACATGGAAGCATCTTCTGGTCTCTCCCTTCTTTTCTGGGTTTCCTTGCTTTCAGGTTCTGGCTTTAGTGACTTTCTCTTTCAGTTTCTCTGACTTTCTCTCTCTATCTCTCTCTCCTTACACATTCCTATTATAAAAGACTCCTGTAAGAGGATTAAGATCCATCTGGTCCTTGTTTATGAATGAACCTAATAAAAAGACTCTTAACTGAAGAAACCTAATCAAAATGCCCCACCACAATAGGTTCACACCCACAGGAATGGACCAGTTTTAAGAACATGATTTTTTGTGGTGCATACAGTCTCAAACTACCACATCCTGTTTACATCCAGACCCTGCCTTTTTCTTCTAATGGTAGTGGCGTATACAATGCAGAAGTTCATGCTTCTGAGAAGAGCTGGATGTTGGAAGGAAGGCAGAGCAACTTAGTGGAAAAAAGTTGTAAAAACAAATGCTGTATCTGCTTCTTTTTCAACATATGACCATCAGATCTCACAAATATCCTTGTTACAACCTAAAATTCCCAAAGCCCCAGACTGCAGCTTTTTATGAGGCTTTGTTCTTAAGGATTAGAGGACTTGATTTTAATGGGTTGCTCTAACCTATATTGGATCTTTCATTTACTCCTTGAATTTTCAAGCCACAAACACACAAATGTTGGCTCTTTTCTCCAGTCTGTGATACAAGGTACCCTCCTCCAAGCCAACAGCTACCATTGCCTTCAATGTTTTAAAAGTACTTCATAAAATCTTAGAGGAAGAAGCTGCCACATGAAGCTATCAGCAACAGAACTCAATATAATTTATTAGCACAAGCTAGGGAGATGAATCAGATGCTGAAGGGGAATGTGGGGTTTGAGGGAGTGGTAGGAGGGTGAGCATGGAGCATCTAAAAAGTTGGTGGATGAAAGGAATTATGGAAGGACCATATTTGACTGGAGGTAACGAGTTTCGGCAAGGAAGGGAAATTGTTCTTATTCTCTAAAATTCTCTTTTCTGGGAAGCAGATTTGGCTCAATGGATAGAGCATCTGCCTACCACATGGGAGGTCCAGGGTTCAAACCCAGGGCCTCCTGACCCATGTGATGAGCAGTCCCATATGCAGCACTGATGTGCGCAAGGAGTGCCTTGCCGCGCAGGGGTGACCCCTGTGTAGGGGAGCCCCATGTACAAGGAGCGCGCCTCATAAGGAAAGCCGCCCAGTGCAAAAAAAATGCAGCCTGCTCAGGAGAGGTGCCACACATATGGAGAGCTGACACAGCAAGATGATGCAACAAAAAGAGACACAGATTCCCAGTTGCTGCTGACAAGAATACAAACAGATACAGAAGAACACACAGTGAATGGACATAGCAGACAACTGGGGGGACAGGGCGGGGAAGGGGAGAGAAATAAAAAAATAAATGCTCATTTCTTGTGCATTCTTCTAGAGTTTTCTTTTGCATACATGGGCAAATATGGATATATGATTATCCCCCACTTTTTAAAGAAAGATTTATTATTTTCTCCCCTCTCCTTCCATTGTCTGCTCTCTGTGTCCATTTGCTGTGTGTTCTTCTGTGTCTGCTTGTATTCTAATTAGGCAGCTCTGCGAACTGATGCTGGGGCCTTCCAGAGAGGGAGAGAGGTGATTATTCTTTTGTGCCAACTGAGCTCCATGGTCTGCTGCATGTCTCATTGTCCCTCCTCTGTGTCTCTTTCTATTGTGTCATCTTGCTGTGTCAGCTCTCTGCATGGGCCAGCACTTCTGTGCAGGGCAGCAATCCTGCACAGGGCAGCACTCCTATGTGGGGCAACACACCTCTGTGGGGAAGCACTCTGTGTGGGCCAGCTCGCCACACAGGCCAGCTTGCCTTCAACAGGAGGCCCTGGTTATCGATGGTAGATGGGAGCCCAATTGCTTGAGTCACATCCACTTTACTCCTCCACTTTTTAAAAAATCAAAATGGTGTTTTCTTTGCCTAGAAGAACGTGCATTAAATATTGTTGCCTATTTCTGTCCTTCTCTCCCATTTCTCAGCAAGCTCTGTTCTTTCCCCCCATTTCCCAATAAAGTCTTAATACTGGCCCAACTAAACTGGCATGTTCTTAAATTCTTTTATGCAATATAGCCAAGAACCTAGAGGAATCCAGCACAGCCCTGGCTTCATTGGCAAGTGTCAACCAGGAGTTTTAGAGGCAGGTAACCCTTTCTGACACCTGGCAAGGGCTGGTGAGTCTGAACTTTTAATTATGGCCTGTCTGTACCCTCTTTTGGTTCCTGGATAGGCTCCCACAGGACAAAAATGTGGCTATTCCAGACTTCCATTTCCTTCTTCGGAGGTGGTAGGGGTGAGCCCCCATGCCATGCAGATCTAAGGAAGTTCTTAGTGGTGGGTGAAACCATTCATAAGACCTGACTATGTATGTGGCTGAAGTCAAGCAGGAGTTCACCGGAAGTCTACCAGGCCTTCTCTGTGAGTTCAGAATTGCTATCACACATTGTATCTTTTCCTTAGACCACTAGTTAACTTCTTTTAATTAGAAGTGCCTTTGGGAAGCGGATGTGGCTCAACTGATAGAGCACGGAGTGCTGTGCCAATCAGGGGTGCCCCCGTGTAGGGGAGCCCCATGCACAAGGAGTGTGCCCCACAAGGAGAGCCTCCTTGCGTGAAAAAGGCACAGCCTGCCCAGGAGTGATGCCGCACACACAGAGAGCTGACGCAGCAAGATGACACAACAAAAAAGAGACGCAGTTTCCTGGTGCCACTGACAAGAATGGAAGTGGACACAGAAGAACATACAACAAATGGACACAGAGCAGACAACAGAGGGAAGGGGAGAGAAATAGATAAAAAGTAAATCTTAAAAAAAAGAAGTGCCTTTATTATTAGTTTTTAAATTATCTAATAGATTGATATGTTCTTTATTTTTTCTTGCTATATTTTTTTTAAAATGTCACATTCAAAAAATATACGAGGTCCCCATATACCCCCCACCCCCATCACCCCACTCCTCCCACATCAACAACCTCTTTCATCATCATGGGACATTCATTGCATTTGGTGAATACATTTTGGAGCACTGCTGCCCTACATGGGTAATGGTTTACATAAAAGTGCCTTTAATCATCCAGCTACTGCTGTCCTCATTTTGGGTCTGTGGGATGCTTTGGAATGCCTTAGAAACTAAAAATGCATTTATGAGTCCCACCCTCGATAGTGACCTGAGGATTTGCTCCTTCTCTTCCCTG
The DNA here is from genome assembly GCF_030445035.2 of Dasypus novemcinctus. Taxonomy (NCBI): domain Eukaryota; kingdom Metazoa; phylum Chordata; class Mammalia; order Cingulata; family Dasypodidae; genus Dasypus; species Dasypus novemcinctus. The sequence continues at coordinate 110,650,664 of NC_080704.1, forward strand.
GGAAGGCCCTGAGATTGTCTCGGGACACCCCTGAGGCTGTTTGCTGGAAAGTCACAGGAAAATTAGTCTCCAGTTTTTCAATGGGTTTTTAGAATATTTATGTATATATATAAATTTTATTTATTTTTAATAGATACTCAGACTACATAAAATGCTACACACAAAAAAAAAAAAACCCACAAGGGATTCCCATATACTCCACTTCTCACAACTCCCACCTTTCCCCACACTAACAACTTTCTTCATTAGTGTGGTACATTCATTGCAATTGATGAACACATTTTGGAACCTTGCCACACAGCATGGATTATAGTTGACATCGTAGTTTGCTCTCTCCCCCACTCCATTCTGCAGGTTATGGCAGGATATATAATGTACCGTATCTGTCTTTGTAAGTCATTCAAGACAATTCCAACAAAATATCCCCATAACACACCTCGTTTTCCCTCTCCCTGCCTTCAGCAACTCCAGTGGCCACTGTCTCCACATCAATAATATAGTTCCTTCCATTGCTAGAATCACAATGTCTACAGTAGAATACCAGTAAGTCAACTCTCATCCATATTTTATTCCTGAGGATTCTGGGATGGTGATGCCCACTCCACCTCTAATTGAAAGGGGACTTCGAACCCATATGACTGATATATGGGCCTCTCTTGCTTGCAGTTGTAGACGCTGTCAGTTCCTTGCTGTGGTGGTTGTCCATTCTCACCTCCTTGTTAGTTTTCCTAGGTTAGTCCAATAAACTGGTGAGTAGGTGATGCAACTCCACAGAGGGTCAGGGCCCAGTTGGCACAAGGACAGCTCAGAGATTCAAGTCTCTTTGGCATACACCTACCAACTCCAGTGCCAACTATAGCTACAAATAAAAGGGATGGAAGAGGCATGTGTAAAGAAGTCACATGTGAGTCCAACTCTGTCATACTCATGAGCACAAACTCCAAAGTAGGGCCCATTGGCAAGGCACCAAACTCTGGAGCTATCTGCTTTGACTGTAAGTCCTGGGTGTCTCTAGAGCCCTCAGGATCCCCACTATTTGGAGCAGTATCTACTTTGAGTATCCTACTGGGATGTGCGTAAGTGTAACCTCTCTGATGACCTCCCAAATCACTTTGAAGTCTCTTATCCACATAAACTCATTTGTATTTACCATTTCCCCCTTTTATTCAAGGTCCTTTTCTAGTTGCATCACCAGCCAGTGCTTGGTAGTAATCCCTCAGTACCATGGAGGCTCCTCCCCAGGAGTCATGCCCCATTCTGGGGGGAAGTTAATGCATTTGCATGCTGAGTTTGGCTTAGAGAGTGGCTACATTTGAGCAACACGGAGGCTCTCAGGAGTTAATTCTTAGGTACCCAACAACATTAGGCTAAGTTGAAATTTCAAGAGCTAAAGTCTCATAAGCATAGTTGTCAGTATCAAGGGTTTATCAATGGACCATTTTCTTCACTAGTTATTGCCCTTCTACTTGGGGGATTGTTGCTGTTCCATTAAAGATTGTGGTAGAACTCTCCAGGATGGAAATTCAATATTCTTTTGGTTATTGTGTGACTTTCTACCCTCTGTGGCAATGCCCTATGAACATATGAGCATATTTATATACGTAAGTAGATGAGAATTTGCTTTTCCTTTTTAAATGTTTCTGGCTATTCAGGACCCCTTACCCTTCCAAATAAATTTGATAATCATGTTTCCAATTGAAAAAATTCTGGTGGAATTTTTATCAGGATTGAATTGAATATGTATATCAATTTGAGTAGAATTGACATCTTAATGATATTTAGTCTTTCAATCTGTGAGTATGGACTGTTTTTCCAGTTATTTAAGCCTTTTTAAAATTTCTTTTAACATTGAGCTTCAGTTTTCTGAATACAAGGGCTTTACATCATTGGTTAAGTTTATTCCTGACTATTTGAGTTTTATCTGTCATATTTTATTTTCACCACTCTTTTGACACTTTGTTACTTTTTTTTTGTTTTTTTTTTACTTTGTTACTTTTATTTATATAATCTTCATTTCTAGACTCTCTTCCAGGCCTTTCTCTCCTGTCTTCTTTTCAGGCTCTAGCACACCCTTTAGTATTACCTAAAAATCCAGTCTCTTGGTTAGAAAATCTTTCAGTTTGTTTATCTGTGTATGTTGTAAACTCACCCTCATTTTTGAAAGACAATCTTGTCAGATATAAGATTCTCGGCTGCAAGTTTTTCTCTTATAGTATCTTAAGAATATTGTATACTGTCTTCTTGCCTCCATGGTTACTGGTGAGAAATCAGCACTTAATCATATTGGGTATCCCTTATATGTTATGCAGGACTTTTCTCTTGCCGTTCTCCAAATTCTCTTTATCATTTGCATTTGACATTCTGATTAGTATGTGTCTTGAAGTTGGCCTATTCGAATATTTTTTGGATGGGAGTATATTGTGCTTCTTGGACATGCATGTCTATGTCCTTCAATAGGTTTGGGGATTTTTTTTAAAACAATTTGGTGATGTTTATTGCCAAGGCACATTTAAAACATATATACAGATGTTTTACTCTCTAGAGATCTCAGATACACATGCTCCAAAAAAAGTCCCCTCTTTTCTTGTTTAGGAAACTTCTTGCCCCTGATATCACAAATATGCCAGTCTTTTGAATACCAGACTTAGAAAGAGAGGCAGGGGGCCACTGCAACATAGTTGGTGAAACAAAGGCATATTTTTCCATTATAATATCATTTGAATCTCTCAAAACATTTAAATGCTCAGTTTGCATAAACAATGAAGTCTTCATACATATTTCTCATATATAATAAACTGTACTAGCTTTTTTTTTTAAAAAGAAAAGTGAACACAAATGTATTTTTATTCAAAATACCAACCATCTATGTATTAGTGCCCTGATTATGTTTTCTTTTTTAAAAATTATTCTTTATTTTTTAATTGTTTTGAAGAGACATAGATCACAAAAAATATTACATTAAAAATGTAAGAGGTTCACATATACCCCCCACCCCACCCCACCTCACTCCTCCCACATCAACAACCTCTTTCATCATTGTGACACATTCATTGCATTTGGTCAATACATATTGGAACACTGCTGCACCATATGGATAATAGTTTACATTGTAGTTTACACTCTCCCCCAATACATTCAGTGGGTTATGGCAGGATATATAATGTCCAGCATCTGTCCCTTCAGTATCATTTAGGACAACTCCAAGTCCCAAAAATGCCCCCACATCACATCTCTTCTTCCCTCTCCCTGCCCTCAGCAACTATTGTGGCCACATTCTCCACATCAATGTTACAATTTCTTCCATTACTAGTCACAGTAGTTCTATAGTAGAATACCAGGAAGTCCACTCTAATCCTAATTTTATTCCTTGATGCTGTGGACCCTGAGATGGTGCTGTCCACTCCACCTCAATATCGAGACGGGGCTTAGACCCCACATAGTTGATGGATGTGATTCTCCTGCTTGCATTTATAGGCACTCTTGGTTCCCTTGTGTGGTGGTTAACCATCTTCATGTTCCTGTTAGCTGATCTGGGTAAGTCCAACGACCTGGAGAGTAGGAGTTACAACTTTGCTGAGGCTCAGGGCTCAGCTTGTACATGACCAGTCCAGAGTTTCAAGTCTCCTGAGTATACACCAACCCCAGCTCCAACCACAGGTTCAGTAAAAGTGACAGAAGAGGCATGTATAGAAAGGTCACATCTGAATCCAACTCCATCACACTCAGGAACACAAATTCCAATGTAGGGCCCACTGACAATGCACTGAAAAACAGAGTCATCTGACAAGACTGTAGAACCTGTGTGTCTCCATAGCCCTCAGGAGCACCAGTACCTAGGGTTGTACCTACTTTGGCTGTTTCTGGGATCCTGCTGAGGTGTGTGTAAGCAAAACCCCTCTGATGGCCTTCCTATTCTATTTTGAAGGCTGTTAGCCTTATGAACTCATTTATCTTTACCTTCCCCACCCCCCTATTTTTTTTTTAAAGAAAGACGCGGCTTTGGTATCTGGCCACCTTTAATATATGTGTGTCCACGCAGAGGGGCCATCCTGGCGAGGGCACACAGGCCAGCGCTGGAGCTGCCCTCGACTTCGCGTCACTATGCCATATCATCTGTGCTTTCGGCCAAGCAATGGGCGAGGTGGCTGTCGGTGTCCAGTGGGGACAGCATGGGCACGAAGTGGGCCTGGCACATGGGACAGCTCCCCAGGGCCTCTGGCCCCTCCACCAAAGGCAGTTCCTCAATGCTGGGGGCCGTGTGGGGCTCAGGAATGGGGTGACAGTGTAAAGTCCAGGGGAAAGGCAGGGGAGGGTACCCCGGGCACTGCCCAGGGGCGCAGAGCAGCCTGTAGGCACGAGCCAGGCCCCTGACTTCCCGCGGTCCTTTTTCCCCTTTTATTCAAGGTCTTTTTCTAGTTGCATCATCAGTTAGTGAATGGTAGTAATCACTCAGCACCAGGGAGTCTCATCCCTGGGAGTCATGTCCCATGCTGGGGGGAAGGTAATACATTGACATGCTGAGTTTGGCCTTAGAGATTGACCACATTTCAGCAACATGGAGGCTGTCAGGAGGTAACTCTTAGGTACCTATCAGCTCCAGGCCTAGTTGAAATTTCAAGCATACAGGCTCATTAGCATAGTTATAAGTATCAAGGGCTCATCATTGGAGCATCCTTCTTCACTGATCTTTGCCCTTGCACTTGGGGGATTGTTGCTATTCCATTTGGGAATGTGACATAGCTCCACTGGCTTGGAACTCAGCACTCCTTCAGTTGTCATTTGTAAGTGTAACTACTATGAAATACCCAAAGAATATCTGAACATTTTTATATACAGTATATATTTGGCCCTGGAGGACTCTCTCCCAAACATTTGTCACCCATCAATAACACCCCACACCAGTGTTCCTCTCCTATCATTGTTGAACCTCTCTGTGGTCCAAAAATGAAGCCTAATATATTTCCAAATTCAACGACTTAGAAAATGAAATAGTAATGATAGGTTTAAAGATTAGAAACAGAATACATACTAATTTATAAAAACTGAAATAAAGTAAAAAATAAATTGGAGTATTAAAAATTGAAATAATATCATAAAACTGTGTTTTTGGCATTTTAGCTTTCATCACTGTGATAGGTGTTGTCCTGTATGTACAGTGGCAAGGCAATTTCTTTCATTTCTTCTTCAGTATCTACATTCTATTTTTTAATTTTTAATTTTGTCTTCAAAAAAGTTTTAAATCACAGTAAATTAACCTGTACAATATAGGAGGCTCCCACATATCCAACATCAAACCCTTTTCCCCCATCCCCAGCAATAATCATTTTATACATTCATGGTATATTTCCTGCAGCTGATGTACAGATATTGAAACATAGCTACCAAACATGGTTTCATCTTGGTTTACATTATAGCTTATATTTTAGACTATACAATTTTCTAAAATTTTAATTACATTATGGTTTATGTTATGGTTTTCATTTTAACCTATAGACTATTATACATTTTTGGTGAAATTTAAGATGTCCTATATCTATCATTGCATGATCTTGTGGAACACTGCCATTGCCCCCTAGTCACCCTGCTTCCATGGATTCTATTCCTCCCTCCCCCTCCACTAAGGGCCCACTGTGACAACCAAGGTTCACTGCCTGAATCACCAGATTCACTGATACCTCCAACAATGCTGAGTACTTGACACACTATAGACTGTCCTCCCCCATTCTCTGGAGAGACACGACTCCCTATGTTTGAGAACATCAAGCCTCCCCAGGATGGGGTAAACCTTCATACTCATTTTATGGGTCTCCACCCAATGATATAACATACTCTTACAAGATGAGCACTCACACACTCCCTAGAAGCCTACCCCTGTTCCAGGTGCCCCCATTAAGCACCTTAATTAGGTAACCCTTCTTTATTATGGTTTCTAAAGCATTTTCTCAATATTATAGTTTCAACCCCATACCCAACAATCTTCCGTGTTCATCTGTTCCCCCCAATCTTCCCCCCATTTCCTTGAGCCATCTGACCTATCCTACCACTCCTTGCTTCCTCAAACCTACAAAGCCCCACCCAATAGGATCCCCATGCCCCCATCTAATCCCTTCCCTGTACAACTACTTATCTCAACTTTATTGTAGATTTCAACCACGTAGCCATCAGCTCACAACCGTCCTCTCACCCCCAATTTTCTTTAAGCCTATCATTCAGTCTGTGGCTCTCTGACACAGCTTGGTTTACTTATCTCATATCAGAGAGGTCATGTAGTATTTGTCCTTCAATTCATGGCTTGCTTCACTCAACATAAGGCCATCAAGATTCATCCATGTTATCCCATGTGCTTGTACTGTATTCCTTCTTATAGCTGAGTAGCATTCCATGGTATGTATATACCACATTTTGTTTATCTATTCATCTGTTGATGAGCATTTGTGTTGATTCTAACTTTGGCAATAGTGAATAATGCCGTTATGAATATTGGTGTGCATATATTCATTTGTGTCCTTGTTTTCAGTTCATCTGGGCATATACCCAGCAGTGGAAATACTGGGTCATATGGCAAATCTATAGCTAGTTTTTTGAGAAACCACCAAACTGTCCTCCAGAATGGCTGGATTCTTCTGCATTCCCACCAGCAGGGAATGAGTGTTCCTATTCCTCCACATCCTCTCCAACTCTTGAAATCTTGTGGTTTTTTGAATATTCAAAAGTATAATGGGAGTCAGATGGTATCTCATGGTAGTTTTGATTTCCATTTCCCTAATAGCTAGTGATTTTGGGCATCTTTTCATGGGCTTTTAGCCATTTGTACTTCTTTGGAGAAGCATCTGTTCCAATTTCTTGCCCATTTTTTAAATGGGTTGTTTGTCATTTTATTGTTGAGATATAGGATTTTTTAATATATGGAGGGTATTAGTCTCCTATCAGATATATGGTTACCAAATATTTTCTCCCATTGGGTAGGCTGTCTTTTCACTTTTTTCACAAACTCCTTTGAGGTGCAAAAGGCTTTAATTTTGTGGAGGTCCCATTTATATATTTGTTGTTTTGCAACTTGTGCCTTGGGTGTGAAGTTCATGAAGCCATTTCATGTTACAGGGTCTTGTAGATGCCCCCTATCAATAACACCCCACACCAGTGTTCCTCCTCTGCCATAGTTGAACCTCTCTGTTGTCAAAAACTTAAAAAAAAATGAATCCTAATATATTGTCAGGTTCCATTAATAGTAAAGTGGAATATAGTGATGGGTTTAAAGGTTAGATAGAGAATGCATACTAATTTAGAAAAATTAAATAAAGTAAATAAATAAAATAAATGTAAATAAAAATAGAATAAAGTAAATAAAATGAAAAAATGAAATAGCTTTATTTTTGATGTTTTGCCTTTCATCACTGCTATAGGTGTTGCCCTGTATGTACAGTGACAAGGCAATTTCTTCCATTTATGTCCTTCAAGTAATGAAGATTGATTGACACTGTGGGGCCTGAGGGGAGGGGGAAAGAGGTACTGAATAGATGGAATCAGTGTAACTGTGGGGCAGTGGAAGTGTTCCACAAGATCATGCAATGATGGATATAGGACATGTTAAATTACACCAAAAATGTATAAAAGTCTATAGGCTAAAATGTAAACCATAATGTAAAACATAAGATAACTGAAAATTTAGAAAATTGTATAGTCTAAAATATAAACCATAATGTAAACCCAAATGGAACCATGTTTGAAAGCTATTGTTTCATGTGTTGCCTTCCCCCCAGCATGGGACATGACTCTCGGGGTTGACCCTCCCTAGCACCGAGGGATTACTACCAAGTACCGGCTGATGATATAACTAGAAAGTGACCTTTAATAAAAGGGCCAACTCGGACCAGCAGAATATCTCAGTCCGCATATAATAACAGGAGTTAAAAATGCTTTTTGACCTGAATAAAAGGGGAAAATGGAAAGGAAAAATGAGTTTATTTGGCTATGGGTCTCCAAAAAGAGCTGGGAGGTTATCAGAGGGCTTGCCCTTATGCACACCTCAGCAGAGTCCCAGAGACAGATAAAATAGATACAACCCCAGATATTGGTTCTTCTGAGGGCTACAGAGACCCACAGGTTCTATGGTCATGGCAGATGGAGTTCAGTGCCATGTCAGTTGGCCCTACTTTGGAGTTTGTGTTTCGTTGTGATGGAGCTGGACTCAGGTGTGATCTTTGTCCGCAAGTCTCTCCTGTTGCTTTTACCAGAAGTGTAGTTGTTGCTGGGGTTTAATGTATACCCAGGGGACCTGAATCTCTGGATTGACCATGTGATAGCCAGGCCCTGAGCCTCAACAGATTTGCAACTCCTACACTCTGATTTATTGGACTTACCCCACTCAGCTAACATGGAGTTGAAGAAGGTCAACCACCACACCATGGAGCCAAGAGTGACTACAACTGAAAGCAGGAGGATTGCATCCAGTATCCATGTGGAATCTAAACCCCCTCTTGACATAGATGTGGAATGGACACAACCAAGCCAATGTCCACAGGAAGGAGGAATACAGTAAGGATTAGAGTGGACTTAATGATATCCTATTCATGAACTATTGTGGTTAATAATCAAGAAAATGTGGCATTGATGTGGAAAAAGTGGCCATGGTGGCTGCTGGGGGTAGGGAGTGGGAGGAAGAGATGTGATGTGGGGGCATTTTTGGGACTTGGAGTTGTCCTAGGTGGTGCTTCAGGGACAGTTACTGGACATTGTATGTCCTCCCATGGCCCACTGGGTGGACTGTGGGAGAGTGTGGACTACGATGTGGATCATTGACTATGAGGTGCAGCGGTGCTCAGAGATGTATTAACCAAATGCAGTGAATGTCTCATGATGATTGAGGAGGTTGTTATGGGGGGAGGAGTGGGGTGAGGGGGGTGGAGGTATATGGGGACCTCATATTTTTTTAATGTAGCATTAAAAAATAAAGACAAAAAAAGAAAGCTATTGTTTCAATATCTGTACATCAGCTGCAGCAAATATAATGTGAACATGTAAAAAAATCATTGCTGGGGAAGGGACAAAGGGTTTGATGTTGGATATGTGGGAGTACCGTATATTGTATATGTGAATTACTGTGTTCTAAAACTTTTTTGAAGACAAACTTAATAAGTAGGAAAAAAAAAGGAGGTAGGCACTGAGGAGCTTTTTTTTAGGTCTCCTATTTACCCATCTCTACAATTTACTTTCATATATACCTTGAATTCAGTACTTGTCTCACAAGTCCTCCATCCATCTTATTTACTGTCAATACATTAGAGAGCCAATACCACACACTGAACTTCTCACCACCTATAAAATCCCTATCTACTCTACTTCAGGCAATGTTACCACACCATGGATATTTCTGAACTTTGACTTATTATTATTTTTTTAGCTTTAAAATGTCCTTTAGCGTAACATTGTAAAAAAACAGAAAAATAGATTGAAAGAAATTACAAATTTAAAAAAGAGTGCCAAGACCAAGTTAGATTTAATATAATCAAATACAAAAACTAGATAGCAGAGCAACAAACATTTGTAAATGTAAATAATAATTCAAATATAATAGAAATGAATTGTAACATAGTGTATTAGTCAGGGTTCTCTAGGGCAACAGAATCAACAAGGGATATATGCTGATAGTATGTGATTCTATAAGAGTCTCTCACGCAGTTGTGGGGAACCACAAGTCCAGGTTTTGCAGGCAGGCTGCAACCGGGAGCTCAGATGAAAGTCCAAGGAAGATTCTTGATGAGTTCTGGGAGATTCTGGCTGTCCAAAGATGAGCTGGGAAATTCTCTCTCAATGCTGGAATCACTTCTACTTTCAAGGCATTCAGCTGATTGGGTTAAGCATCAGTCACTCTTGCTGATGATGGCAATCTCCTTGATGGTGTAATTATAACCAGCTCTCTAAGATTTACCACTGCAGTAAAGGTAATGGTGACTAAAGTCCATAAATGCTTTTGTATTACAGTTATCCCAGTGCTTGCTTGACAAAACAACTGGGCACAATTACCTGGCTGAGTTGACACAATAGCCTAACCATCACAATACACCACTTGTCAACTCTGCAACCATACACATCACCTTAAACCATACTTAGTCTCTAAGTGAAAGCAATAAAACACACGTGTGTGTGTGTGTGTGTGTGTATCCACATAACAACGTTCAACTTTCCTGCATACAACCAGAAATCCATTAATTCCATGCAGAATAGGGTGCAAGTGCTTGGGTAATATTCACTCTCAAACTTGACATCCTCAAATATTATGACATGAAATGGATACAACTTGTTATATGATAAGGGAAAAGTTTGGCGAAAAAGACAAAGAAATGTGTTGTGTGGACATATACCATAATCATCATAATGAAACAAGGAAGAAAGATTCATGACCATCATAGCCTTTGTTTCTGCAACTGGTCACATGGTCGAAGTTCATGTTCATCACTACCTTCTCCCGCTACCCATTCCATGTTTCCATTACCCTCAGCAAGCAGTTCAACTGGCCGTTGTTCTTTGCCTGATGGGGTGACCCAAACATTCATTCTTGAAGATTCTGGGCCATTGTTAGTCCTGCTTGGATTGGGTTGTTGCAATTTTCCATTAACTTTAATCCAAGGACATGGCCTTACTAGGGTATGCCCTAGAGGATCTCCTGTATTCCAGGCAAACTCTTCTTGGCCCCCATTATGTAGATGCAGTCCTATTTCCCCTTGATAGTCAGGATCAATCACCCCAGCCAGTACAGTAATTTCCTTCTTTGAGTGTTGATTCAGAGGTAAGAGGAGCCCAAAAGTGGCCATGTGGCAGTTTTAACTTCCAGTTCAGTGGAATCATTGCTGTGTTCCCTGGTGAGAGCACTCCTCCTTTTGGGACTTTAACCTATAGACCAGTAGAGATTGAGGTTGCAGAGAAAGGAAGTAAAAATTTTCCTAGAGGGTCACTAGGGGTAATAGTGAGTGGTGCCACTCCCATTTCCATCTCTTGATTCCTGGACCCATGGATCCTGGTTTGGGAGAAACAGCGCCATAGAGTGGATGCTGATTTAAAGCATACACAGCCTCCTGGAGAGCATCACCCCAGCCCTGCAAGTTATTGCCACCTAGTTGGCACCATAACTGAGTCATCAAAAGGCTATTCCAGGGAAACAGACTTTGGCCCAGTGGTTAGGGCATCCGTCTACCACATGGGAGGTCCGCGGTTCAAGCCCCGGGCCTCCTTGACCCATGTGGAGCTAGCCCATGCGCAGTGCTGATGCGTGCAATGAGTGCCCTGCCACACAGGGGTGTCCCCCGCGTAGGGGAGCCCCATGCGCAAGGAGTGCACCCATAAGGAGAGCCACCCAGCGCAAAGGAGGGAGCAGCCTGCCGAGGAATGGCGCCGCCCACACTTCCTGTGCCGCTGACAACAACAGAAGTGGACAAAGAAACAAGACGCAGCAAAAAGACACAGAAAACAGAGAACCAGGGGAGGGGAGGGGAATTAAATAAATAAAAATAAATCTTAAAAAAAAAAAGGCTATTCCACCGTTCTATTAATCCAGCTGCTTCAGGGTGATGGGGAACATGATAAGACGAGTGAATTCCACGGGCATATTTACCTGGCTGAGTTGACACAATTGCCTAACCATCACACATAGTTATAATTTTTATATTACAGCTCTAATGGTCATAATAATCTCAAATAACTAAATTATTGCTCTAGTTATTTAATTTCCATCTAGACCATAATTCTTTCTCAATAATCAAATTCCTATTTGGAAATACATCATATCCTATTGGAATAAATTACAGCTAATAAAAATTTGCCAAATCTAACTTCATGAGACTGAAAACTCAAAATCTTGTTCAACAGTAGTCATGCTAAATCATTATTGATCCAGATAGATTATTTTAATTAAAGAGTATGAATAAAAAAGGGTTAAAGAAAAATGAAGTATCCAAAAATGTATCTCTTCTCCAGTTCTCCATGATTAAAAACAAGTGTTTATTTCATATGAAAATATAGAATACTGGTCACAGGAACAATTTTCCAGTTGTACTATTGTTCATATTACTATAATGTTGTTATTTTACTTTTATCTGGTCTACTCCAGCAATTTTTTTGGTCACTATTTGCATGGAATACCTTTTCCCAACCTTTTACTCTTAACCTGGTTATGTCCTTATGTCAGAGGTGGGTCTCCTGTAGACAACCTATAGATGGCTCATATTTTTAAATCCTTTCTAACAGTCTGTCATGGAGTTCAAACAATTAACAGCCAATGCTATTACTGTAAAGGCATTGCTTACTTCATCCATTTTGTCTGTAGGCTCTCTATTGTCATATCATTCTATTATCTGTCTTCCCATCCTTTAGTTTACCCTTCCTAGTAATCTTTGTTTCTAAACTCTTCAAATCTCTCACGCTTGTTTTTTCCTTTCAGGCTGCATCACCCCCTTTAGTACGTCTTGCAAATCTGGTCTTTTGGTAACAGATTTTTATAAATTTTTGTATGTCTGTGAAGACTTTGGACTCACCCTCATTTTTGAAGGACAGGTTTGCCAGATATAGAATTCTTGGCTGGCAGTTTTTCTTTTTCAGTACCTTAAATACATCATACCAATTTCTTCTCTACTACATTGTTTGATGAGATGTCAGCACCCAACCCTTCCTAGTTTACAGTGTCCTTTCTAGCTGTATTTATCTTTCTGCCCCTAGAGACCTCATTGTTAGCCATATCACTGATGGTTGCTCTGGTATTCTTGAATCCTACTACCTTTGACTTAGATTCATGCTCAACAGACCAGTCCCAACCATGGTTATCCCTATTGTCTGATTTCTGTGTCAGAAGCCCATAGTTGTGGAAGAAGGATATGAACATTTTTTTAAATTAGATGACCTGCAAAATGAGGCCTTACACCTTTGTGCTTTATCTAATTCCTACCATTACTGTTTCTCAGCAATTATGCGATTAGTCTGAGACACCTTATCATATTCACCGCAATGGATATTCCAGACTATTTCTGTGTACAGACTCTCAATATGACTCCTCTACACTCTACCAGATGATCTTGCTTGGTACCTATGGTGGTTTGGAGCTATGTATCCCAGAAAAACAGGTTCTTAAAATTAATCCATTCCTGTGGGTGTGAACCCTTATAAATAGGACCTTTTGATGAGATTACTTCAGATAAAGTGAGCTCAGAATGGCTCTTAATTCTATTTCTGAAGGCCTTAGGGAAGGTCATGGAATGAGAGAAAAAAGCCACAGATGGACCAGTCAAAAAGGGAAAGTAAAAGGTTCTGGAAGAGAAGAGAAAGGACAGAAGTGGTGGCCATGTGCCTTGCCTTGTGACAGAGGAGCCAAGGAACAAGGATCACATGAAGCCAGACCCAGAATGGAAGTCTTTAGGAAGAAAGCATCACCTTGATAACACTGTGATTTGGACTTCTAGCCTCAAAACAGTGATCCAATAAATTCTTATTGTTTTTTTTGTCTTTATTTTTTAATATTACATTAAAAAAATATTAGGTCCCCATATATCCCCAACCCCCTTCACCCCACTCCTCCCCCCATAGCAACAGTCTCCTCCATCATCATGAGACATACATTGGATTTGGTGAATACATCTCAGAGCACCGATGCACCTCATGGTCAATGGTCCACATTATAGCCCACACTCTCCCACATTCTATCCAGTGGACCATGGAAGGACATACAATGTCTGGTAACTGTCCCTGCAGCATCACCCATGACAACTCCAAATCCCGAAAATGCCTCCACATCTCACCTCTTCCTCCCATTACCCACACCCAGCAGCCACAATGGCCACTTTCTCCACACCAATGCCACATTTTCTTCGATTACTAATCACAATAGTTCATGAATAGAATATCAGTAAGTCCACTCTCCTCCATATTCTATTCCTCCATCCTGTGGACCTTGGAATGGTTGTGTTCACTCCACATCTATATCAAGAGGGGGCGTAGATTCCACATGGATGCTGGATGCATTCCTCCTGCTTTCAGTTGTAGGCACTCTTGGCTCCCTGGTGTGGTGGTTGACCTTCTTCAACTCCATGTTAGCTGAGTGGGGTAAGTCCAACAAACCAGAGTATAGGAGCTGAAGTCTGTTGAGGCTCAGGGCCTGGCTACCATATGGTCAGTCCAGAGATTCAGATCCCCTGGGTATATATTAAACCCCAGCACCAACTACACTTTTGGTAAAAGGAACAGGAGAGGCTTGTGAAAAAAGACCAAATTTGAGTACAGCTCCATCACACAGAAACACAAACAACAAAGTAGGGCCAACTGACATGGCACTGAACTCTATCTGCCATGACCACAGAAACTGTGGGTCTCTGTAGCTCTCAGAAGAACCACTACCTAGGGTTGTATCTACTTTATCTGTCTCTGGGACTCTACTGAGGTGTGCATAAGGGCACCCCTCTGATAACCTCTCAGTTCTTTTTGGAGACTCATAGCCATATAAACTCATCTGTCCTTTCCATTTCCCCCTTGATTCAGGTCAAAAAGCATTTTTAACTCCTGTTATTATATGTAGACTGAGATATTCTGCTTGTCAGAGTTGACCCTTTTATTCAAGGTCATTTTCTAGTTACATCATCGGCTGGTATTTGGTAGTAATCCCTCAGCATCAGGGAGGCTCATCCCCAGGATTCATGTCCTAGGCTGGGGGGAAGGCAGTGCATTTACATGCTGAGTTTGGCTTTGAGACTGGCCACATTTGAGCAACACGGAGGCTCTCAGGAGGTAACTTGTAGGCACCCTGCAGCTCTACGCCTTGTTCTTTCTCAGGTGCACAGGCTCACAAGCATAGTCATCAGTGTCAAGGGCTCATTGTTGGACCTTCATTCTTTTTTGGTCATTGCCATTGCACTTGGGGGATTGATGCTGCTCCTTTAGGGATGGTGATAGAGCTCCCCTGGCTAGGAACTCAACACTCCCTCAGTTGTTGTTTTTAATTGTATCCACTATGAAAATATCCAAACATTTTTATGTACCCTGGATATATGTCCTATAGAACTCCTTGCCAACCATGTGTCCCCTGTCAATAACATCCCACACCAGTATTCCTCCACTGCCATTGTTGAACCTCTCTGTGATCCAAAACTTCCTGAAAAGTGAAGCCCAATATATTGCCAGATTCCCTTAATAGTAAAATGGAATATAGTGATGAGTTTAAAGGTTAGATATAGAATACATATTAATTTGTAAAAATTATGGTAAAAATAAATTGGGGTATCAAAAAATTAAAAAATGCAAAGGCTTTGTTTTTGACATTTTATCTTCCATCACTGCAATTAAGTGTTTCCCTGTGTTCAAATTGGCAAGGCAACTACTTCCGTCTTTTCCTCAGTGTCTACATCCTATCTTTTTCTTTTCTTTTTTCTAATTATTAATAAGGTTCTCAAGATTCATCCATGTTATCACGTGTGTTTGTAGTGTATTCATTCGTTTTTAAAGCCGAGTAGTATTCCATTGTATGTATATACCACATTTTATTTATCCATTCATCTGTTGATGGGCATTTGGGATGATTCCAACTTTTGGCAATAGTGAACAATGCTGCTATGAACATTGGTGTGCATATATCAGTTTGTGTCCTTGTTTTCAGTTCTATTGGGTATATACCCAGCAGTGGAATTGCTGGGTCATATGGCAAGCCTATGGCTAGTTTTTTGAGAAATTGCCAAACTGTCCTCCAGAATGGTTGGGATCGTTCTGCATTTCTACCAGCAGTGGATGAGTGTTCCCATCCTCCACATCCTCTCCAGCATTTGTAGTCTTCTGTTTTTTTCACCACTGCCAATCTTATGGGAGTAAGATGGTATCTCATTGTAGTTTTGATTTGCATTTCCCTGATAGCTAAAGATTTGGGGCATTTTTTCATGTGCTTTTTAGCCATTTGTATTTCTTCTTTGGAGAAGTGTCTGTAAAATCTTTTTCCTATTTTTTTTAATGGGCTGTTTGTCTTTTTATTTTCAAGATATAGGAGTTCTTTATATATGCAGGTTGTAAGTCTCCTATCCAATATATGGTTACCAAATATTTTCTCCCATTATGTAGGCTCTCTTTTCACTTTCTTGACAAACTCCTTTGAGGTGCAGAAGGTGTTAATTTTGAGGAGGTCCCATTTATCTATTTGTTCTTTCGCTGCTCGTGCTTTTGGTGTGAAGTTCATGAAGCCATTTCCTATTACAAGTTCTTGTATATGCTTCCCTACACTGCTTTCCAAAGTCTTTATGGTCTTGGTTCTTATATTTAGATCTTTGAACCATCTTGAGTTGATTTTTGTATAAGATGTGAGATGGTAATCCTCTTTCATTCTTTTACATATGGATATCCAGTTCTCCAGGCACCATTTGTTGAATAGGTCATTCTCTCCCAGTTGATAAAGTTTGATGGCTTCATCGAATATTATATGACTATATATATGAGGATCTATATCAGAACTCTCAATTCAGTTCCATTGGTCTGTGTGTCTCTCCTTGTGTCACTACCATGCTTTTTTCACTACTGTAGCTTTGTAGTATGTTTTGAAGTCAGGTAGTGTGATTCCTCAAATTTCGTTTTTCTTTTTCAATATGTCTTTGGCTATTCAGGGCCTCTTTCCCTTCCAAATAAATTTCATAGCTAATTTTTCTAGTTCCTTAGAGAATGCTGTGTTGATTTTTATTGGGATTGCATTGAATGTGTAGATCAGTTTTGGTAGGATAGACATCTTAATAATATTTAGTCTTCCTATCCATGAGCAGGGAATATTCTTCCATTCATTTAGGTCTTCTTTGATATCCTTGAACAGTCTTGTGTAGTTCTCTGTGTATAAGTTTTTTACATCTTTAGTTAAATTTATTCCTAGGTATTTGATTTTTTAATTTACTATTGTAAATGGTATTGTTTCTTTATTTCCTCCTGAGATTGCTCATTATTGGTGTACAGAAATGCTACAGATTTTTGCACATTGATCTTATAACTAGCAACTTTACTAAACTCATTTATGAGTTCTAGAAGCTTTGTTGTAGACCCCTCAGGGTTTTCAATGTATAGGATCATGTCATCTGCAAATAATGAAATTTTGACTTCTTTCTTTCCCATTTGAATGCCTTTTATATCTGGTTCTTGCCTCAGTGCTCGAGGAAGTACTTCTAAGACAATGTTAAATAGAAGAGGTGAGAGTGGGCATCCTTGTCTTGTACCTGATCTTAGAGGGAAGAATTTTAGGATTTCACCATTGTAAATGATGTTGGCTGTGGGTTTTTC
Source organism: Dasypus novemcinctus (assembly GCF_030445035.2). Taxonomy (NCBI): domain Eukaryota; kingdom Metazoa; phylum Chordata; class Mammalia; order Cingulata; family Dasypodidae; genus Dasypus; species Dasypus novemcinctus. Next base: position 110,667,938 of record NC_080704.1, read on the forward strand.
ATATATACTCTTTATTATGTTGAAAAAATTTCCTTGTATTCTGATCTTTTGGAGGGTTTTTACCAAGAAAGGGTGCTGTATTTTGTCAAATGCTTTTTCTGCATCTAGAGATATAATTATGTGATCCTTTTCATTCAATCTGCTTATATGGTGTATTACATTGATTGATTTTCTTATGTTGAACCATCCTTGCATCCCTGGAATGAATTCCACCTGGTCATGTTGTATAATTCGTTTAATATGTTGTTGAATACAGTTAGCAAGTATTTTGTTGAGGATTTCTGCATCTAGGTTCATTAGAGAAATTGGTCTGTAATTTTCCTTTCTTGTGGTGTCTTTGTTTGGCTTTGGTGCTAGAGTAATATTGACATCATAGAATGAGTTAGGTAATGTTCCTTCTGTTTCAATTTTTTGGAAGAGTTTCAGCAGGGTTGGTGTTAGTTCTTTCTGGAATGTTTTGTAGAATTCACCTGTGAACCTGTCTGGCCCTGGGTTCTTCTTAGTTGGGAGGTATTTAATGACTGATTCTATCTCTTTACTTGTGATTGGTTTGTGGAGATCATCAATTTCTTCTTTTGTCAATATAGGCTGCTTATGTGTTTCTAGGAATTTGTCCATTTCCTCTGAATTGTCATTTTTGTTGGAATATAGTTTTTCAAAGTATCCTCTTATGATAGTCTTTATTTCTGTGGGGTCAGTGGTGATATCTCCTTTCTCATTTCTTATTTTTTGTATTTGCGTCTTCTCTCTTTTTTTCTTTGTTAATCTAGTTAAGGGTTTCTCAATTTTATTGATCCTCTCAACAAACCAACTCTTGGTTTTGTTTATCTTTTCAAGTGCTTTCTTATTTTCTATTTCATTTAGTACTGCTCTTATCTTTGTTCTTTCTTTCTTTCTTCTTCCTGTGGGGTTACTTTGTTGTTTTTACTAATTCCTCCAAATGTGCAGTTAGTTCTTCAATTTTTGCTCTTTCTTCTTTTTTGATGTATGAATTTATGGCTATAAATTTCCCTCTCAGTACTGCTTTTGCTACATCCCATAAATTTTGGTATGTTGTGTTATCATTTTCATTAGTTTCAAGATAGTCATTAATTTCTTTTGAGATTTCCTCTTTGACCCACTGTTTATCTAAGAGTGCACTGTTTAATTTCCATATCTTGGTGTGAAATCTGGCCCTTTGGGCCTTGCAGATTTCCAGCTTCTCTCCACTGTGGTCAGAGATATTATTTTATATGATTTTGATCTTTCTCAATTCATTGAGCCTTTCTTTGTGGCCTAGCATATGGTGTATCTTGGAAAATGATCCATGTGCACTTGAGAAAAACGCATATCCTGCTGTATTAGGGTGTAATGATCTGTATATGTCTATTAGATCCAGCTCCTCTAATATACTGTTCAAAGTTTTTATTTCTTTAGGGATTCTCTTTTGAGATGTTCTGTCCAAACTTGATAGTGGTGTGTTAAAATCTCCCACTATAACTGTAGAAGCATCTATTCTTTCACTTAATTTTTACAGTGTTTGCCTCACATATTTGGAGGCACTCTTGTTAGGAGCATAAATGTTTATGATCGTTCTTTATTCTTGAAAGAATATCCCTTTCACAAATATGTAGTGTACATCTTTTTCTCTCACAATTGTTTTGCATTTAAAGTCTATTTTGTCTGATATTAATATAGCTACTCCTGCCTTTTTTTTGTTATTGTTTGCTTCTAAGATTGTTTTCCAGCATTCACTTTCAACCTCCTTGAATCCCTGGGTCTAAGATGTGTTTCTTGTAGACAGCATATAGATGGGTCATATTTCCTTATCCAATCTTCCAGCCTGAGTCTCTTGACAGGTGAGTTTAATCCATTGACATTCAGTGTTATTACTTTCACAGAATTATTTATGTTAGCCATATTTTGATTGGAATTGTGTTTGCCACATTTTGTTTGTTTTTTTCCTTCTCCTTTTGTCTTTTTTGTTGCTCTTGCACTCTCCTCCAACTCTGCCTTTCCTATTTTTTCCTTTCTTCCTGCAGAGCTCCCTTCAGTATTTCTTTAAGGGCAGGGTTCTTGTTGGCATACTCTTTCAATTTCTGTTTATCTGTGAATTTTTTGAACTCTCCATCATTTTTGAATGCTAGTTTCACTGGGTAGAGTATTCTTGGTTGGAACTTTTTTCTTTTAGTACCTTGACTGTATCATATCACGGCCTTCTTTTTTTTTTTTTTTTTTTAGAGAAAATGCAATGATTTTATGGATAGCCATGAACCTCTCAAAAACTTCACAATGTAAAATTTTTCTAGCTACCATGTCCAAGCCTAAAGTACACTTGGTGGGAGATCACAGAGATGCCATCAGTGATCCCTATGGACCTATAGGTTATGGTACCATGTTCCAGAGTGGTCAGCAATTTTTATTAATTTATTATCTTCCTTAAATATTATCTGTGAAATGGTGTAGAAAGATACTTTTTAATGTTCTTGGAAGCAACCACATCTATTCATTGAGTTAGGTGATAGCACCTCCTGCATTGAACCCTCCTCCACACACATGCACTCTCAATATCTCAAGGTCCGTGTGGGAGGGTTGGAAGGATTGCTCCTGATTTAAGGTAGTTCTTTTTTTTTCTTTCCAAATTCTACTCAATTTATTCATTTTTAAAAAAATATTACATTAAAAAAATATGAGGTCCCCATTCACTCCCACTGCCCCCACCCCACCACTCCCCCCACAGTAACACTCTCCCCCATCATCATGACATATCCATTGCATCTGGTGAGTACATCTCTGGGCATCGCTGCACCCCATGGCCACCACTGCCTTCTTGCCTCCATGGTTTCAGGTGAGAAATCAGCACTTAATCTTATGGAGCCTCCCTTGTATGTGATGGTTTTCTTTTCTCTTGCTGCTTTTAGAATTTTCTCTTTGTCTTGAGCATTGGATAATTTGACAAGAATATATCTTATGGTTGGCCTGTTGGGATTTATGGTGTTTGGGGTGTGTTGTGCTTCCTGGACATGTACACTCATCTCTGTCAGTAGATTTGGCAAGTTTTCAGTCATTATTTCCTCCAACACCCCTTCTGTCCCCTTTCCCTTCTCTTCTCCTTCTGGGATGCCTATAATATGTATGTTTGTGCGTTTTGCATTGTCATTCAGGTCCCTAAGTCCTAGCTGGATTTTTTCTATCTTTTTATCGATCAGTTCTACTATCTGTTTGATTTCAGATGTACTGTTTTCCGCATCACTAATTTTCTCTTCTGCATCTTCTAATCTGCTGCTATTTGCTGAGAGTGTATTTTTGATTTCTTGAACTGTGGTATTCATCCCTATCATATCTGTTATCTTTTTTGCGTATGTCTGCAATTTCCTCTCCAAGTGTTTTCTTCATATTGTTAACTCTTCCTTTACTTCATTATGTTGGTCACTAATATGTGTCTTGAGATCTTTAATTACTTGTCCGATGTTTTTTTTTTTTGAAAGATTTATTTTATTTCTCTTCTCTCTGCCCTCCCCACCCCAGTTGTCTGTTCTCTGTGTCTATTTGCTGTGTTTTCTCTGTCTGCTTCTGTTGTCGTCAATGGCACAGGAATCTGTGTTTCATTTTTGTTGTGCCATCTTGTTGTGTCAGCTCTGTGTGTGTGCAGCTCCATTCCTGTGCAGGCTGCACTTTCTGTCACGCTGGGCGGCTCTCCTAATGGGGTGCACTCCTTGCGCTTGGGGCTCCCCTACGCGGGGGACACCCCTGCGTGGCACAGCACTCCTTGGGCGCATCAGCACTGAGCATGGGCCAGCTCCACACGGGTCAAGGAGGCCCGGGGTTTGAACCGTGGACCTCTCATGTGGTAGACGGACGCCCTAACCACTGCGCCAAGTCTGCCACCCATAATTTCTTTGTATCTTCAGTTTCTTGTATTTTTACTCCTATTTCAGATAAAGAAGTGTTCCTCTTTTTTATAAGACTAGTCCTTCCACCTGAGTTTTAAATTTCCTTTTTCCTTCCTTAGATGGGACCACACTACATCAATTTCTGCTCATTGTATAATATCATCCATCTCTCTCCCTTCATTAATTTCTACTCAGGTCTTTTCTATGGTGAAATAAGATGAAATCACTCAATAATTCAGATTTTCTATCTCATTTCTTTGCTTCATTTCATTACCAGTTTCTGAGAATAGCAGTAATACTATCTGCTCCTATTTCCTTACAACACACTCACTCATTCACTGATTCGACTTCTTTTAATGGTATTCACTAATCCAGAGAGGTCTTCTTTGAGCATGCTATTTATTAGGTTCCCTCCATTTTTCTCTACCCCTATACCTGTTTGTTCCCTTCATAATGATTACATGTGATATGCATTAATTTGCTTGTTTATGTGTTTATTGTCACTCTCCTCAAATAGATTGTAAGTGCTATGAAGACAGTAAATACATCACTCTATTATGATGTGAATTATTTTACACCAATGCATTAACCAGGTCCTGGTACATTGCCTGACACATGGGAGGCCCTTGGCAAGTTTGTTGAATGAATGATTAATGAATGATCAAATAATATTGTTCTCTTATATATTACCAAAGACCATCTATGTTTTCATTCCAATAGCTTTCTTTAAATTTTCTTCCTACTTGATTTTGCTGTAACATTTGACCTTGATTAAGCTTTCCTCTTTGCCATTCTTGAAGCATTTTCTTCTTTGATTTCTGTGACATCACACTGGCTTGGCTTCTCTATTTATTCTTTCTCTTTTACATTTGCAAGTATATTTCTCTTTCTTAACCACTATCTGTCTATGGCTGTTTCCTAAGGAAACAATGATGTTTTCTTAGGTCTTCGTCATTGTCTTTTTTTTTTTTTTAAAGATTTATTTATTTATTTAATTCTCCCCCCTCCCCTGGTTGTCTGTTCTTGGTGTCTATTTGCTACGTCTTGTTTCTTTGTCTGCTTCTGTTGTCGTCAGCGGCACGGGAAGTGTGGGCGGCGCCATTCCTGGGCAGGCTGCTCTTTCTTTTCACGCTGGGCGGCTTTCCTCATGGGCGCACTCCTTGCGCGTGGGGCTTCCCCACACGGGGGACACCCTTTCGTGGCACGGCACTCCTTGCGCGCATCAGCACTGCGCATGGCCAGCTCCACACGGGTCAAGGAGGCCCGGGGTTTGAACCGCGGACCTCCCATATGGTAGACGGATGCCCTAACCACTGGGCCAAAGTCCGTTTCCCATCATTGTCTTTTTCTTCTCCTTCTCCTCCTCATTCTCTTCCCTTCTCTCCTTCCCTCCCCACCTCTCTCTCCATCTCCCTTGCCTCACTCTCTTAAAAGATCATACCATATCATTAATTTGTTTGTATCTATGATCCAGAGCATTTATTCCAAATTCAAGTTCTTTTCTTCTAAGTTAAATTCAATCTTAATATATTGAAGTACAAACTTATCATACTTCTTACCAGACCATGTCTTCTCATGGAATACCCTGTATGTTTTAGTTACTTGGGCTGCCTAAGCAAATACTATGGGATGGGTTGGGTTAAAAATAGGAATTTATTAGCTTATGGTTTTGAGGCTAAAAGAAAGTCCAAATCAAGTTGTCATCAAGGTGATGCTTTCTTCCCAAAGACTGTGGTGTTTTGGGACTGGTTGCTGGCAATCATTGATTCTTCTGTCACATGGCAAGGCACATGGTGGCATCTCTTTGTCTCTCCCTTCTCTTCTGGGTTCTGTTTGAGCTTCTTGCTCCCTGTGGATTTCTTTCTCTGTGTCTGAATTTCATTCTCTACGTAAGGACTCCAGTAGTAGGATTAATGCTGCCCTGATTGAGGTGGGTCACATGTTAACTGAAGTAGCCTCATCAAAACGGCCTACTTACAGTGGGTTCACACCTACAGGAATGGATTAAATTTAATAAAATGTGTTTCTGGGATACATATAGCTTTAAACCACCACACCCTAGTTCTATTAATAGTTTGCTATGGCAGCTGTAAAAAATTACCACAAACTTAGTAGCTTAAAAAAACAAATTTATTCTCTTACTTTTCTGGAGGTCAGGAGTCTGAAATTAGTTTCAGTGGGCTGAAGTCAAGTTGTCAGGAGGGCCACATTTCCTGAAGAGGCTCTAGAGGAGAATCTGTTTCCTCACCTTTTCCTGTTGCTAGAGTGGCATTTCTTTGCATTAGAGCTCATGGTCCCTTCCTCCATCTTCAAAGCTACCAGTGTAACATATTCAAAATCTCTATTTTTCCATCATATCACCTTCTTCTAGGTAGTCAAATATTGCATTGTCTCCCTCTTATAAGGACACTTGTGATTGTATTTTGGGCCCACCTGCATAATCAATCATACTCTTCCCATATCAAGATCCTTAACTTAATCATGTCTGCAAAATGTTTTATGCCATATAAAGTAACATAAACAGGTTCCAGGGATTAGAACCTGGATACCTTTGGGAACCATTAATCAATATCCTACTGTAGGCACCATTTCTCTTTCAGTCACTTAGGCTGAAATCTTGAAAATCAAGAAAATGAATAGACAGTACCATGGAAGATTGGGAATTACAGAAACATTCAGGTGAACAACAAATCCAGTTCGAAGAGATTCTTTAAGATTGTTATGAAAGGGTCTTTTCTAAATTGACCCTCATGGTTTGAAGCTAACCAAACTGGCCTGGGGCAGCTAGAATGTCAGCAAAAAAAAAAAAGTTCAACAGGGGAGAGAAGTAAATTACTTTATCTCAGTGATAACTAAAGTAGCACCAAAGATGCTGTTTCTGGAGAATTTAGATGATCTGCAGATAGTGTGCTGAGGACAAATTGATTTGATCCAGGATATAGAAGAGAGACTTGGCCTTTGGTACTATATAGACTGGAATTCCAAAGTCTAAAATAATTTGACTGTAGCATCTGCAGATGTGGAAATATCTTGATTACCACTCTTCCATCCCAAATGTATTCCTCCTCATCCATCTTAGTATAAAGTCACCACCATCTACCCAGTTTTTCAATCCAGAAATCTGGTTACCATTCATGATCTCTCTGTCTCTCTGTCTTTCTCTCTCTCTCCCTTTCTCTATCACCCTCCACTTCCTCCTGGTAGGTCCAACTTCAAAACCGTATCCTAAATCCTTCACTTTTCAACCTTAGTCTAACCCTCTTATCATTTTTCATGTGGACTACTGCAGTAGCTTCCTAACTGGTCTCCCTGCTTCCACTCTTTCCTCCCTCACAATTCAATCTCTAGAGTGATATTTTAAGAATGTAAATCAAGATAAGGATTCTTTAAAAAGAAATAACCACACTGCCATCATCAAAGCTGAAAATTAATTATTCCTTAATATCATTGAATATTTGGTCATTATTCAAATTTCCAATTGTTTCACTAACATCTTTTTTTTAAAGTTTGTTTGAGTTCTCTTCTGATGGGTTTATTGAGCCTGTCAAGAAATGGCAAAATTGATCAACATACTCTCATATATGCTTGGATAAAATCTGTATTATGCAAAAAGAGTTATAAGTCATCTCTTTAATGTTATCTCAATCTCAGTTATTTCCCAAAGAATTTGGTTAAAAATATAACCTCTGGGTACAAATACACAAAGAAAAAGTGAAGTAGAGATATAATATTACATAGTTCTCCAAGCTTAGAATATTGAGAAAGGTGATATAGTATCAAGACCTTTAATAGAATTTTATTTCAAATTATCAAATTATCTGGAAGTAGTGAGTTTTCTAAATGAAAATATTGGTTACCCTGTTCTTTCAGGAATTTTAAAGTTCTTTGTATCCTATGACATAGAAACTGTAAGGAGAAACATATTTGAATACTCCCAGCTGAACCAATATAGAATCGCAACCAACAAGCCATTCAGGTTATTTGTTCTGAGGAGGGAAAGTTAGAGATATATCTATATTTAAGTCTCTTGTTAAGAAAGGGAAAAACAGATACAATGTCATAATTAGCTAACATTATAAAGTCTGCCAATCTTCTAAGAGTTTTACACGTATTAACTCTTTGAGTCATCACAAGTACCCCGTGATGGAGGTATTATTTTTATTACCGTTTTATAGATGAGGAAGCAGAATTCTAGAGAAGTTAAGAAATTTGCCCAAGATTACACACCTAATAAGCAGCAGAGCCAGGATATGAACCCAGGAAGACTGGCTCCAGAGCTTATGGTAATCTTACTCTATACATCTCTCAATATAAGATTTATATTGAAAGTTACTATAGTTTTTCTCATGGCAAATATATAATTTCTGTTGAAATAACTTTCTTATTTTCAGATTCCAGCATTTGAGAAACTTTTGGTAGAATAAGATGGAACAAAAACCTGTATGAAAAATTAATACAGAGAGTGATGCTTAGGAAGAAATACGTGGAAGAATATATACCAGATTATGAACTTTGATTACCCCAGGAAGCAGAAGTGAGAAAAGAGAGAAGATAAGGAGGAGAATTGTTTTATTTATTTTTATTTTTATTTTTGAGTGTCTTTTTTTTCTTCTTTATTTTTAAAAAATGTTACATTAAAAAAAAATGAGGTCCCCATATCCTCCCCACCCCCCTACCCCACTCCTCCCACATCAACAACCTCTTTCTTCATCGTGGCACATTCACTGCACCTGTTTTTTTTTTTAATATATATATCTTTGTATTGTTTTAATCACTGCAATGAAAATCATGCCAATTTTGTAATTTTGGAAGAGGAATTTAATAAAAGAATTTTAAAAAGAAAAAAATGTAAATCATACTTGTTTCTCTTACAGTGGCTTTCCATCACATTTAGAATAAAATCCAAACTCTTTCCTGTGGCCTAAAAGACCCTCCAAGATTTGGCCCATGCCTACGAGTATGCTTCTTGCTTATTTTGTTTGATACTCACTGGTTAATTTCCATAAAGCAAAATGTTCCTTCCTTCAGGGTCTTTGCATTTGCTCTTTCCTCTTCTTCAAGATCTTTGCATGCCTGGCTCCTTTGCATCATTTAGGCACCAGTTCACATGTCACCCCTTCAGATATGTCTACTTTAACTACTGCACAACCAATTATTCTCTTTCATATAACTCAGTTTTATTTTTTATGTCACTCGACACTTTTGAAATTATTTTGTTCATCTATTTGTTTGACATCTCTTTCCCTCACGTGATTATAAGATCCATGAGGACAAAAAGAAATATTTGAATGGAATTTTTTAGGATAAAAAGTTTTCCAAATGTATACATGTAAGAAAAGGGGATGTTCTAAGAATTGAGAAAATACTTCAGTATTGCTGGTATACATAGAAAGAGAGTAAAGTGGGGGAGATAGGGAGTGGTTGGATATAAGACAAGGATCAGGTAGGCAGGGGCCAGATCATGAAGGGTAAAATACACAAAGGAATTTAGATTTTTATGCTGTAGCTGATGAAGCTCTATTGCAAGTTCTTGAGCAAGGGAGTGAAATGATCATATGTGTGCGTGGTAGGTGAGACAAAAAGTAGACCATCAGGATGTAACTAGAAAAGTGTGAGCAGGAAATGAACAATGTCATCAGTAAAGAGTGGGAGTGGATAAGAGGATAGATAACTGAATGGTATTAGGGAGGCAAGAGCCCTAGGACTTTTGATTTTTAATGAGGGTGGAGGGAGAGAAGAGGACGAAGGTAAGATTGGACTAAGATGAGTTTTGGTTTCTATATCTAGACTGGGAGGATGGTGGTGCCACTAACTAATTTAGGAAATACAAGAGGAGGAACAATCTCTAAGGGAGTGAAAATGATATATTCAGTTTTGGTTATGTTCACTTGGCAGTAATAATAATCATAGTAATAACCATAATAAAAGTAACAACAACAATTAGCATTTATTGAATACTTACGTACACAAGGCCCTATGATGATATTTATATTCAGTATCTCATTTAATTCTCACAGGTAAGTACTATTATCATTCACATTTTACAGATGAGAAAACTGAGGCTTTAAGAAGTCAAATTACTAGCTTTTGGTTATAAATGGCATAGGTAGAATTTGAACCAGAGTCCACACTTTTAACCAGTAGACTACACTGCCTTTCAATGTGGGAAATCACAGATGAAGGTATCTAGCAAGTATTTACATGCATGAATCTGAAGTTCATCAGAGAGACCTAAGCTTGAGATCTAGATTTAGGGGTCATAAGCATATAGGCATTTGTAGATGCTTTGGGAGTTATTGAGATCTCTCATAGAGAGTGAGAAGAGGTCTTCAGTGGCATTCTGAGGAGCACCCATATTTAAATACGATTAAAACAAGGAAGCCGGGAAAGTAGATGAAAGAGGAGCAGCCAGAGAGGTAGGAAGAAAATCAGGAGAATGTGACATCCTGGAAGCCAAAGGAAGAGGAAATTTAAAGATGGAGGAAGTTGTCAAGCACGACATGCTGAAGAAAGGTTAAGATAAGAACTGAGAAGGTTCATTTATTTGGAAATAAGGAGGGCATTGGTGACCTCAGGGAGAATAATTTCAGTACATCAGCAAGAGTGAAAGTCAGGTAATAGGTGAAGAGAGAGTAGGTGATGAGGCAATAGAGATATCGAATATAGATTACAAGTTTTAGAAATTTAGTCATGTAAGAAGAGATGAGGGCTAGTGTCAAGAAGGTATAGAGTATCAAGACTGCTTAAGACAAGCACGATTTTCAGATGTATATATGCAGAGGGGAAGGAGGCAATAAAATTTTAAAGATGCAGGAAAGATAAAGACTAATCATTTGAGCAAGAATCCTAGTGAGACAGAGAATGGGATTCAGTGCCCAGTTGGATGTTTGGCCTTCTCCCCTTTAAGAGGTGAGAAGGTAGATATTTGCACAGATTTAGGAAAGTGTGTGGTTAGGGGGATAAGAAGTTGGGGGGAGGTTTACCTGGTGGTTTTTGTAAAAATTCTGAGCTGCAAAATAGACAATCTGCTGAGACAGGAATGTTGAGAGAGGTTTGGGAACACATTGTGCTGCAAGTCTTCAAACATCAGTTTTGGATCAAGGTTTACCTGACAGCTGAATAGGTGAGCCCTCAGCAAATATGCAGTATGTGTTTGAGTGAACAGTCCATCTGTTCTGTTGATCAAGAAACAGATCATTTCCTGATCTCTAAAGAAGGCCATGGCTATACCTTTGAGAGCAGAGTATCACCATTCCTTAACTTCTCCAATTGGGAGAAAATCCCTTTTGCTTCCATTAACCAGAAACAAGTTTGGACTTCTTACAAAGGAACCTTTAAGAGAAAATCCATGGGGAATGGGAGACAAAGAACACATAGAAGAGCCTTATCTTCCAGAGTGAAGATTCCTCATCTGAACTACTGCTGACATTGTGCAAAAGATCAACTCAGGTGGCCCAGCTTTCAGAGCCCTGCCCAGGTCCTTTTCCATTTCTTAGTCTATTTTCATAGACCTTCTGTGGCTCTCCCTCTACTGCAGTTGAATTCATATCGACAGTCCCTTCTCCTGCACGGTGAGATATATAATGTCTACCATTTGTCTTGCTGCCTTCATGTTCCTTGTTCCCCTACTATGGAAAACCCACCCTCTTTCCCTCTGCAGACCAACCATTGCTTCTCCTTCACATCGCAGATCAACATTCACTTCTTTCAGAAGCCTTTCTGATCAAGGGTATCCTGTGGTAATACAGTGGTTCTCAACCCTCTCTAATCATTGGAATCACCTGGGAAACTTTAATACTATTGATCCCTAGGCTTCACCCTAGAGCAGGTATTCTTAACAAGGGCGCGTGAATTGAAATTTAAAAAAATTATTTTTGTGAGGATGTGTTGGTGTGAGTGTGACATATTTATTAAATAATACACAATATAGTGATGACTTAATAAGGGGTCTGTGGTTTTCACCTGACTTGCAAAGGGATCTGTGGAACAAAAAAGGTTAAGAACTCCTGCCGTAGAGATTCTGATTAAGTTGGTCTGTGGTACTGGTGCAAGCTGACTCTAATGGTCCACCAAGGCTGAGAACTCCCATCTTAAAGGCTCTTTGTGGAAAAGAAAAGCAAGCAACCAGGAAAAGCAGGTACTCAGCCCTAGAATAGCTCCTTTTTTCCTTAATCTTGTGTTTGAGTTTTGACAGTCACCTTGGCATCCATCTCTTTGTAAGGTTTTTTTTATTAGAGAAGTTGTACATTTAAAATAAAATATATAAAATACAGAGTTACCATATCCCACTCTATTACTAAAATTTTGCATTAATGTCATACATTTGTTACAATTGATGAAAGAACATTTTTATAAACGTACTATTAACTCTAGGCCATGGTTTACATTAGGGTTCATTGTTTGTGTTGTATGTCCTATGCTTTGTATAAATTTTTTTTCTAGTAATGTATATATAACCTAAAATTCCCCTTTTTAACCACATTTAAGTATGTAATTTAGGACTGCTAATTATATTCACAATGTTTTTCTGCCATTACCATCATCCATTACAAAAATTTTCTAACACCTAAAATAGAAACTCTGTACAATATATGCATTAACTCTTCATTCCCTACACCCCCCACAGCCCTGGTCACCTATACTCTGGTTTCTGACTCTATGAATTTGCTTATTAGAATTATTTTATTAAGAGTGAGATCAAACAATATTTGTCCTTTCGTGTCTGGCTTATTTCATTCAACATGATGTCTTCAAGTTTCATGTGTATTGTCTCATGTATCAGAATTTCATTCCTTTTTATGGCTGATACCACATTTTATTTATCCGTTTGACAGTTGATGGACACATGGGTTACTGTCATCTTTTCACAATTGTGAATAATTTCGGTATGAGCAATGGTGTACAAAGATATGTTTGAGTCCCTGCTTTCAATTCTTATAGGTATATACCCAGAAGTGGGATTGCCAGGTCATATGATAATTCTATATTTAACTTTCTGAGGAACAACAAAACTGTTTTCCTCAGTGGTTGCACCATTTTACATTCCCACCAACACTAAACAAATGTTCCTATTTCTCTACCTTCTCTCTAACACATGTAATTTTCTGTCTTAATAGTAGCCATTCTAGTGGGTATCACATTGGGACTTTGATTTGTATTTCCCTAATGGCTAATGATGTTGAGCATCTTTTCATGTGCTTATTGGCCATTTGTATATCTTCTTTAGAGGAATGCCATTCACGTATTTAGCCTATTTGATCATTGGGTTGTCTTTTGTTGTTGAGTTGTAGGATTTCATCACATATTATGGATATTAAACCCTTACTGGATATGTGGTTCCCAAGTATTTTCTCCCATGGTGTAGGTTGTCTTTTTATATTCCTGATAAAGCCCTATGATGCACTACAATTTTAATTTTTGATGTGTTCCCATTTATCAATTTTTTAAAATTTTTGATTGCTTGTGCTTCAGGTGTGAAGTCTAAGAAAACATCAACTAACACGAAGTCCTGAAGATGCTTCCTTATGCTATCTTCCAGGAGGTTTAGAGTTCTGGTTCTTATATTTTGGTCTCTGATTCATTTTGAGTTGATTTTTAAATATGGTGCAACGTAGGAGTCCATCTTCATTCATTTGCATATGGAAATCCAGTTTCCCCTGCACAATTTGTTGAAGAGATTATTCTTTCCCAGTTAGGGTGGTATTGGTAACCTTGTTAAAAATCAGTTGGCCATAAATATGAGAGTTGATTTCTGAGTTCACTATTTTATTCCATTGGTGTTTATGCCATACCATGTCCTTATGCCATACCATGCTCTTTTGATTACTGTGGCTTTGTAATAAGTTTTATGATCTGCAAATATGAGTCCTCCAACTTCGTTCTTCTTTTTAAGGATGGCTTTGGCTATTCAAGTCCGCTTACCTTTTCATATAAATTTCATGCAAAGAAGACTGTTGAGCAATGATGTACAAAGATATGTTTGAGTCCCTGCAAAGAAGACTGTTGGAATTTTCAGTATGATTGCGTTGAATCTGTAAATCAATTAGGCATCTTAACAATATTTAGTCTTCCAATCCATGAACATGTAATGTCTTTCTGTTGATTTAAGTCTTCTTGGATTTCTTTTTTTTTTTTAAAGATTTATTTATTTATTTAATTCTCCCCTCTCCCCCGGTTGTCTGTTCTCTGTGTCTATTTGTTGCATCTTGTTTCTTTGTCCGCTTCTGTTGTCGTCAGCGGCACGGGAAGTGTGGGCAGCGCCATTCCTGGGCAGGCTGCACTTTCTTTCTCGCTGGGCGGCTCTCCTTATGGGTGCACTCCTTGCGCATGGGGCTCTCCTACACGGGGGACACCCCTGCATGGCAGGGCACTCCTTGCTCGCATCAGCACTGCACGTGGGCCAGCTCCACACGGGTCAAGGAGGCCCGGGTTTGAACCACGGACCTCCCATGTGGTAGACGGATGCCCTAACCACTGGGCCAAGTCCGTTTCCCCTTCTTGGATTTCTTTAACAATGTTTTGTAGGTTTCTGTGTACAAGCCCTTTACCTCCTTGGTTATATTTATTTCTAGATATTTTATTCTTTTAGTTGCTATTGTAAATGGAATTCTTTCTTGGTTTCTTCTTATGTTTGCTCATTATTAGTGTATAGAAATACTACTGATTTTTGCATGTTGCTCTTGTACCCTGTCACTTTGCTGAATTCATTTATTTGTTGTAGTAGCATTGTTATGTATTTTTCAGGATTTTTTGAATATTGGACCATGCCATCTGCAGATAGGGAAAGTTTCACTTCTTCCTTTCCAATCTGGATGCCTTTTATGTCTTTCTTTTGCCTAATTGCTCTAGCTTGAACTTCTAGTACAATTTTAAATAACAGTGGTGACAGTGTACAACCTTGTTTTCTTTCCTGATTTACAGGGAAAGCTTTCAGTCTTTCACCACTGAGTAGGATGTTAGCTGTAGGTTTTTCATATATTCCCTTTATCATGTTGAAGAAGTTTCCCTCTATTCCTAGTTTTCTATGTGTTGGTATCAAGAAGTGGTGGTATATTTTGTCAAATAGCTTTTCTTCGTCAATCAAGATAATCATGTGATTTTTCTTCTATTTATTAATGTGGTTTATTACACTCATTTATTTTCATGTATTGAACCACCCTTGCATACCTGATATAAAACCCACTTGATAGTGGTATATACTTCTTTTAATGTGCTTTTGGATTTGGTTTGCAACTATGCTGATGAGGATTTTTACATCTATATTCAATAGAGAAATTTGTCTGTAAATTTCTTTCTTCTTAGGATCATTACCTGGTTTTGGTATTAGGGTGTTGTTGGCTTCCTGTTCAGTTTTTTGGAAGGGATTGAGTAAGACTGGTATTAGATCATCTTTGAATGATTGGTAGTATTCACCTGTGAAGCTCTCTAGTCGTGGGATTTTCAACTTTGGAACATTTTTTAAAAATTAAAAAAAAGCATTTTTTTATTTTTTATTTTTAAAGAAACCTTAGATAACATAAATGTTACATTAAAAATATAAGGAACTCCCATATGCTCCACCCCTTCCTCCCTTTGGAAGGTTTCTTTTTGTTTTTCACTACATGTATATTTTATTGAAAAGCCTCAGAAAAGTGTATGTTGCAGAATAACCTCTAATTACGTGTATTTTTAAAATTTATTATCTTTTTAAAGATAGATTATACAAATGCCTTTGGAAGGTTTTTGCTATTTCAATCTGTTTACTGAGATTGGTTTGTTGAGGTCTCTTATTTCTTCTAGGATCAGTGTAGGCTGTTTGTATGTTTCTAGTAATTTGTCCATTTTATCTATGTTATCTAATTTATTGGCATACAGTTGTTCATAGTATCATCTTGTGATCTCTCTTATTTCAGTGGCGTCAGTAGTGATGTCCCTTCTCTCATTTCTGATTTTATTTATTTGTATCGTCTCTCTCTCTCTCTCAATTAGTCAATTTTGTTGCTCTTCTCAAAAACCAACTTTTGGTTTTGTTGATTCCCTCTGTTGTTTTTTGTTTGTTTGTTTGTTTGTTCTCAATTTCATTTGTTTCTGATCTCAGCTTTACTATTCCTTTCCTTTGGCTTGGTTTGGAATTAGTTTGCTGTTCTTTCTCTAGTTCCTGCAGGTGTGCAGTTAGGTCTTTGATTTTAGCTCTTTCTTCTTTTCTAATGTAAGCATTGAGGACTATAAATTTCTTTCTCAACACTGCATTTTCTGTATCCCATATATTTTGATATGTTGTGTTCTTGTTTTCATTCATCGCAAGGTATGTACTTATTTCTCTTGCAATTTCTTTTTTGACTCCCCGATTATTCAAGAGTGTGCTGTTTAACCTCTATTTGTGAATTTTCACTTTTCCTGCCTGTTATTGATTTCTACCTTTATATTATGATCAGAGAAAGTATTTTGTATAATTTCAATCTTTTTAAATTCATTGAGATTTGTTTTGTGACCCAACATATGATCTATCCTGGAGAAGGATCCTTGAGTACTTGAAAAGAATGTATTTTCTGCTGTTTTGGGGTTTAATCCTTAATAAATTATTAAGTCTTGTTAATTTATCATATTGTACAAGCTCTCTGTTTCCTTATTTATCCTCTGTTCAGATATTCTGTCCAATGTTGAGAGTGGTGTATTGAAGTCTCTAACTATTGTTGTAGAGATGTTTGTTTCTTCCTTCAGTTTTGCCCTAATGTAACTTGAGCCATGAAGATTAGGTGCATAAATATTTAGTATAGTTATTACTTTTTCATAAATTACCCCCTTTATTAATATATAATGAACTTCTTCATCTCTTATAACACTTTTGCATTTAAAATCTATTTTGTCCAATATTAATATCATTACTACAAATATTTGTTGGTTACTCTCTGCATGGAATATTTTTTCAAATGTTTCATTTTCAGCTTGGTTGTGTCCTTACATATGAGGTGAGTCTCTTATAGATAACATACAGATGGCTCATATTTTTATCCATTTTGTCATTCTCCATCTTTTGTTTGTGGAATTCAATCCATTAATATTCAATGTTATTACTGTAAAGGCATTACTTACTTTGTCCATTTTATCCTTTCCCTTTCTGTTGTCATTCATATCTTACTATTGTTTGTCTTTTTACCCTTTAAGTTATCCTTACTAATAATCTTCATTTCTACAATCTTCTCCATGTCTCTCACCCTTTCTTTTCCCATTTCAGGTTGTAGCACTCCTTTTAGTATCTCTTGTAAATCTGATCTTTGGTTAGCATACTCTCTCAGTTTTTTTAGTCTGTGAAGATTTTAAACTCACCCTCATATTTGAAGGATAGTTTTTCCAGATACAGAATTCTTGGCTTGAAGTTTTTTCATTCAATACCTTAAATACATCATTCCACTTTCTTCTCCCCTCTATGGTTTCTGATGAGAGAGCAGCACTTAGTATTATTGAGATTCCCTTGTATGTGATACATGGTTTTCTTTGCTGCTTTCAGAATCCTCTATCTCTGGTATTTGTAATTCTGCTTAGTAAGTGTCTTGCAGTAGGTCTACTCAGATTTATTCTGTTAGGGGTGCATTGTCCATCTTGGATATTGATACTTATGTCTTTTATAAGGTTTGGGAAGTTTTTGGTCATTATTTCCTCAAGTATTCTTTCTGCCCCTACTTTCATTCTCTTCCCCTTCTGGGATACCACTAATACCTATGTTTGTGTGTTTTTTCATGTTCATTTATAAATAATTGCCCAAGCTCCTGTTCCATTTTTCCATTCTTTTCTCTTTCTGTTCTCTTAACTTTTCAAGTTTAGATGTTCTTTTCTTGATATCAACAATTCTGTCCTTCAATTCTAGTCTGCTCTTATATGTCTGCAATGTATTTTTATCTATTATTTAATGTATTTTTATTACACATATTTTTACATTTACATAAATCACACAAAATGTTACATTAAAAAGTATGAGGTACCCATATACCCCACTTTCCAAACCTTCCACTCCTCCCACACACACAAAAAAACTTCCTTTATTAGTGTGGTATGTTCATTGCATTAGATGAATACGTTTTGGAGCATTGCTACACAGCATGGAGTATAGTTTGTGTTGTAGTTTATACTCTTTCTTAGTCCATTCAGTGGGTTATGGCAGGATATATAATGTCCAGCATCTCTCCCTGCAATATCATTCAGGACAACTCCAACTCCCAAAAATGCCCCAACATCACATCTCTTTTTCCCTCTCCCTGCCCTCAGCCACTCCTGTGGCCACTGTCTCTACATCAATGATGTAATTTCTTCTATTGCTAGAGTCACAGTAATTCTATAGTTGACTATCTGTAGGTCCATTCTAATCCATATTTTTTCTCTTTATTTTTTAAATGTTACATTAAAAAAAAGAGAGGCCCCCATATTCCCCTCGCCCCCATCACACTCCTCCCACACCAACAACCTCTTTCATCACTGTGGCGCGTTTATTGCATTTGGTGAATACATTTTGGAACACTCCTGCACCACATGGGTAATGGTTTACATTGTAGTTTACACTTTCCCCCAGTTCCCCCAGTGGGCCTTGGCAGGACACACAGTATCCAGCATCTGTCCCTGCAGTACCACCTAGGACAATTCCAAGTCCTGAAAATGCCCTCACATCATATCTCTTCTTTCCTCTCCCTATCCTCAGCAGCCACCGTGGCCACTTTCTCCACATCACTGCTACAGTTTCTTCCATTTAATCCATGTTTTATTCCTCTGTACTGAAGACCCTGGGATGGCGATGCACACTCCACCTCTAAATTGAGAGAAGGCTTAGATCCCACTTAGGTAATGGATGTAATTCTGCTTTCAGCTGCAGACTCTCTTGGTTCCCTGGTGTCGCAGTTGAACATCCTTACCTTCCTGTTACCTCACTTGGGTAAGTCCAACGAACCGGACAGTAGGAGTTGCAACACTTCTGAGGCTCAGAGCCTAACTGGCACATAAACAGTCCAGACATCCAAGATGCCTGAGCATACACCAACCCCAGCACCAACCACAGGTTCAGCAAAAGTGACAGAAGAGGCATGCGTAGAGAGGTCACAAATGAGTCCAACTCCATCACACTCAGGAGTGCAAATTCCAAAGTAGGGCCCACTGGCAAGGCACTGAACTCCAGAACAATCTGTCATGACTGCAGGACTTGGGAGTCTCCCTAGCCCTCAGGAGCACCACTACTTGGGGTTGTATCTACTTTGGCTGTCTCTGAGATCCTGCTGAATTGTGCATAAGCACGATGCCTCTGATGGTCTCCTGGCTCATTTTGAAGTCTCCTAGCCATATAAACTCATTTGTCTTTATCATTTCCCCCCTTTTTTGTTTTCCTTTTTTATTGTCTTTTTCTTAAAAGACAAATAGATCACCTAAAACGTTACATTAAAAAACATAAGAGGTTTCCACATAATCCACTCCCCAATCCACCCCTGCTCCTCCCACATCAACATCCCTTTTCATCAGTAAGGCACATTCATTGCACTTGGTGAATACAGCCTGGAGCACTGCCACACCTCATGGACAATAGTTTACTTTGTAGTTCACACTTTCCCCCAGTCCATTCAGTGGGTTATGGCAGGATGTACAATGTCCTGCATCTGTCCCTGCAATATCGTTCAGGACAGCTCCAAGTCCTGAAAATGCCCCATATCACACCTCTTCCTCTCTCTCCCTGCCCGTAGCAACTTCTGTGGCCACCGTCTCCACATCAATGATACAATTTCTTCTATTGCGAGAGTCACAACAGTTCTCTGAATACCAGCAAGTCCACTCTAATCCATATTATATTCCTCCATCCTTTGGACCCTGGGATGGCGATATCCACTCCACCTCTTAATCAGGAGGGGGCTTAGATACCACATGGCTGATGGATTGGATTCTCCTGCTTGCAATTGTAGACACTCTCATTTCCCTGGTGAGGTGTTTGACCATTCTCACCTCCCCGCCAGCCAGGATAAGTCCAGTGAACTGGAGAGTAGGTTTTGCAACTCTGCTGAGGCTCAGGGCCCAGCTGGCACATGGATAGCCCAGAGACTCAAGTCTCCTGAGCATACACAAAGCCCAGCACCAACCACAGGTTTAGTAATAGTGACAGAAGAAACATGCTTAAAAAGGTAACATCTGAGCCCCACTCCATCACACTCAGGAACACAAACTCCAAATTAGGGCCTACTGGCAAGGCACTGAACTCCAGACCCATCTGTCATGACTCAAGGGCCTGGGTGTCTCTGTAGCCCTCAGGAGCACCACTACCTGGGTTGTATCTACTTTGACTGTCTGTGAGACCCTGCTGAGATGTTTGCAAGCATGCCCCCTCTGATGACCTCCCAAATCATTTTGAAGTCTCTTAGCCATATAAACTCATTTGACTTTACCATTTCTCCCTTTTATTCAAGGTCTTTTTCTAGTCGCATCACCAGCTGCTGCTTGGTAGTAAGTCCTCAGTACCAGGGAGGCTCATTCTCTGGAGTCATGTTCCATGCTGTGGGGAAGGTAATGCATTTACATGCTGAGTTTGGCTTAGAGCGTGGCCACATTTGAGCAACTTGGAGGCTCTCAAGAGGTAGCTCTTAGGCACCCTGCAGCTCTAGGTCAAGTTGAAATTCCAAGCACACAGGTTCATAAGCATAGTCATCAGTATCAAGGGCCCATCATTGGACCATCCTTCTTCACTGGTCTTTGCTCTGGTGCTTGGGGGATTGTTGCTGCTCCATTGGGGAGTGTGACAGAGTTTCCTGGAATGGGAACTCAGCATTCCCTCAGTTGTTGTGTGAAAGTCTACCCCATATATCAATACCCAACAAATATATGGACATAGCTATATGCTCTATATGTATGCCCTGGAGAACTCTCTCCCACCCATGCATCCTCCATCATTGACATCCCACATCAGTACTCCTCTGCTGCCATAGTTGATCCCCTCTGTGATCCAAAGTTTCTTCAAAAATGAAGTCTAACATACTGCCAAATTCAACTAATAGGAAAAAGAAATAGTAATGATATGTTTAAAGATTAGAAATAGAATGCATAATAATTAAAAAAAACTAAAATAAAGTAAAAAATAAATTGGGATATTAAAAAATGAAAAATATCATAAATGTTCTTTTTTATGTTTTGCCTTTCATCTCTGTAATAGGTGTTGCCCTGTATGTATAGTAGCAAGGCAGTCTCTTCCATTTCTTCTTCAGTGTCTACATCGTTTTTATTTTTCTTTATTTTTTTATTATGTCTTCCAAAAATTTTAGGTCACAGTAAAGTCACATCTGCAATGTATTTTTAATCTCATTCGTTGTGCCTTTAATTCCCATAAGTTATGTTACTTTTCTTTGTAGACTTACAAATTGTTCTTTATGTTCACCCAGTGTCTTCTTAATATATTTTATCTCTTTAGTCATATTTTCATTCAACTCCTTGAATTGAATTAGGAGATCTGTGTGATTAACATTGATTAGTTTTATTAAATCCTGTGTCTCACCAGGAATTTTGATTTTCTTAGTATGGCTTAGTATAGGTGACTTTTTGCTGATATATACATATCTGAATATGTTGGTGAATTTACTTTGGTGGTGAATTTCTCTTTCTTGCCTACTGGTTTTGTTCCATCACTTTCTGATTTTTGGTTCATTCTATTTTAATTCTTTAAAATTGCCCAGCTTAAGTTATCAAAATAGGGCCAGGGACTCACTAATGGGGTGCAGATCAAGGGGACTGGGGCAGGAGCTATCTGAAAGCATTTTTCTCCTTGCATTTTCACAGATGGCCAGAAGATGGCGCTTGTTGGTGACTCTTTCCACAGAAATGGCTCAGCCTCCATTTGCCTATGATTCTGGTCTGACCAGAGCCAAGATCCAAAGTGTGCTCTGCTGGTCAAATTCACTAAAGAGAAACTACTCTGCCCTCTGCTGCACCCTCCCTCTTCCCAGGGAGGAAAACATCTGGTTCCCTCTCAGTTGGCTGCAGTGAGCCAGGGGTTTATCCAGGCTGTTCACTTTGGTGGTAGAGGATGAGTGCCATTCCTGGCTTCTGTGGCTAGCAACTGATGGTTTTCATTTAGGCTTCTTCAGCTCTCTGTCTCTTGCTCTCCTGTTTGGTGCACAGCACTCTCCTGTTCTGCAGAGTTCCGTAGTGTGTCTCTCTGACAGCTTTTTGCCCTTCTCTGATGTTTTCATGAGAGAGTTGAGCCCTGCCTACCTCTTCCTATGCCATCTCCCCAGAAGTCACATCCATGGCTCTTTTTAAAAATTTTTATTTATTTATTTGTTTCTCTCCCCTTTCCACCCCCCCACCCGCCCCAGTTGTCTGTTCTCTGTCTATTTGCTGCGTGTTCTTCTTTGTCCGCTTCTGTTGTTGTCAGTGGCACAGGAATCTGTATTTCTTTTTGTTGCGTCATCTTGTTGTGTCAGCTCTCTGTGTGTTCAGCACCATTCCTGGGCAGGCTGAACTTTCTTTCGTGCTGGGCGGCTCTCCTTTCAGGATGCATTCCTTGCACGTGAGGCTTCCCTATGCGGGGACACCACTGTGTGACAGGGCACTCCTTGTGCGCATCAGCACTGCATGTGGGACAGCTCCACACGGGTCAAGGAAGTCTGGGGTTTGAACCATGGACCTCCCATGTGGTAGACAGATGCCCTAACCACTGAGCCAATTCTGCTTCCTCCATGGCTCTTGAAGCTGTGTTTTATTGAATCTGAACTTGCCCAGTTAATGGAGCCCTTTAACTGTTTTTTTTTTTAGTTTTGAGGAAAGTTATTGTCTTTAAAATTCCTCTGCTACCTTTATCCAGCCCCAGTAATCTGAAGTAGCTGGTCAAAAGTAGTCATCAGTGATCAGACCACTCCCCCACCCCTTCTCATTTGGAGGACTAGATCTTCATGTCTTACACTAGCACCAACAAGCTGTGCCAGATGTCTGAACTCCAATTCTCATTGCTCTCTGCCTCATGGCTGGAGGAAGTTGGATGGTAGCTTTTGCATGGAAGGTGAAATTCAACAGTATTTATCATAATTTTTCAGCCTCTTCTGCTCCTCCTTGAATGCTGCCCAGTGTTCTACGAGACTCTAGTGTTTAAAAATAGTTGATTCAGACAGTTTCTGCAAGTGTAGTAGAAGTTTTAGTAGAGGAACTGATTTCTGGAGCTTTCTGCTCTGCCGTATTCACACAGTCCTCTCCTTTGACATCCATCTTGACTCCCTTTGGTAATCTGATGTCTTCTCTGCTGTGCCTTTGCTCTGTCTACCAGGCCAGCCATTTTTTCTTTGGCTTGATCTGCCTTTTGACTTTCAGGTTCCTGTCACTATGTCTGCTGTTCTCTTTTTGAACCAGGCTCCTTTCCTAAAACTCAATCCTGAAAGTTTAAAGCTACGATCTTCCCAGTTTTCAGACTTGCCTTCACCTGGAATTTGATTCTATTTTCAGGTTTCTTTCTCTGCCATGCCATAAGAATCCCTTCTTCCCTTCTTCCTCTTAGCAACTCAAAACTTAGACCTGAAAACTCCATGGAATTGGATTACTTCATCATCCAAATACACTGTCTGGATCCCTGTATGCTACCCTTGCTCAACTGGTATATTAAAACAATGCTGCAGTGTTTGGTACAAATATATCTGATCATTTCATCTCTATCAAAAACTCAGGCTTTTGCTGTCTAATTTTCCTTCCTAGCAGCTAGAACAGAGCTAGATACTTAGTAGTTGCTCAGCGAGGGCACTGGGTTTAATTTATAAACTTGAAAAGTTATGAAGTTGAAGAAAATTTGGGGTACAGAGATGGTGAAGGGCATGACTGTCTGTTTTCCTATCAGGACATTATCATTGTCCCCATTTAATTCCAGCTTATGTTTAGTTAACTGAGCAGGATTGACTGCTGTTTGATCTAATATTGTATTGTAAGGTATTGATCAGATTGTTTGTCAGCATATAATTGTGCTGACACAGGAAAGAGAGAAGATTCTTTTTAAAGAGAAATAATAATAAGGTGTACACTTTTCTATTTGGTAGAAGATTGTTGGAGAAGGTCTTGGAATATTGGTGAAGGAAAACTTCTCTTCTTTCTAGTCCATTCTTAATACCCTACTGGTCTCTGCAGCCCACAAGGCCTCTGGCTACTACCTGTTTTGCTTGGTGGCATCCCAAGCTGAGAAGCTGACATTTACCTTCCCATTTCTCATCCTGCCAATAAACTTAACGCTTTTTGGCTGATGACAGTGTAACACGTTGCTGCTCCCACTGAGGTAAACATTTAAAAAGAAGCTGCTCAGAGGCAACAAGGCAACTGGAAATTCTGGCAATAAAGCAAGCAAATAAGGAAATCTTTTCTTTTCCTAAAAGTATGGAGAAGTGGCCTTTCCAGTGCCTTCAAACCACATTATATTCAGTGCAGTGCTGTAGGCCACTAAAGAACAAACAAATAAGAAAATAACAATACAAAAATCCTCAGCCAAAAGACACCTGCTGACCTGTAGACCATTAAATGATTTTGCCAATGTAAGCCAAACTTTTTAATTTTGCAATGAGAAAAGTGAGACCCAGAGAAGAAAAATGACTTGCCAAGTATCACTCAGAATAAAGCCTATAATTTAGACACTTTGAATTCAGTTAAATGAGAATTTTGGTACTTGGCTGCTCCAATTCTCCCATATTTTTTCTGCTAAAACTTGACTTGGATCTTTAGTATTTTTCGCAACTAGGTGAGGTCCAGGAGAGTCTCATTTTATTGTATGGTCTTATATTGGAATCCAATGCAAACTCTCACAAGAATATATGCATATGATGGGGATAAGGTAGAGCAAGGAACTTAGGTAGGTAGGTTATACCTGAAAACCAGATCAATGCAGTGACTACAAAAAGAATGAAAGTGAGAAAAGCCTGAGTTGA
Organism: Dasypus novemcinctus; assembly: GCF_030445035.2. Classification (NCBI taxonomy): domain Eukaryota; kingdom Metazoa; phylum Chordata; class Mammalia; order Cingulata; family Dasypodidae; genus Dasypus; species Dasypus novemcinctus. The sequence continues at coordinate 110,692,695 of NC_080704.1, forward strand.
GGAGGAAGTCACAGTTAACCTTTCCTTTCATAGCTTTCTAAATAAGTGCTGTTGGCTTTGGTTTAAGTGGAGGTCTCAGAAACAGACTTCTTGAATTTGGACCAGGGCATCTTGGACAGAGCTGCTCAATGCATATGACTGCCTAGGAGACCTCTTTCCCAGTTACTGCCCTCTCAAGCAGGCCAAATAACCAGAATTCCCATTTGGTGGATTTCTGAAGTTCTCCTTATTACACTGTGGGTTCTAAATTGGAACAAGCATTTTTTCATATAATTTCAATTTCTTGCTGCAAAATGGGTGTGGCATCTGGGGTCTGTGTCCGTCACTCTGGAGGACTGGGAGTAGATTGGAGAGCTCAGTCCTACCCCTGCCCTGATTCAAAGAGGGTGAGATAAATGTTGGGAGACAGTAATAAGGCCAGCCTCTAGTGTGATTTTGTTTGAAGAGTGACTTTTATCATGATGGACCTTGGGCAGTGTCCACTATCAATGCCTTAAAAGGCTTTTTAGGCTTTGGTGCACTAAAATTGCCCCTTGCTTTGCTGTTGCCTCCCCTACACATTGTTCTTCCCATAGCATTACCAGATGTAAGACTGCAGACAATTTCTGAATACCAGGCTCTCTGCACTTATATAGAGTATCCCTTTATGCCCTTTGCCCCTGATTTTCTAGTTGATAGGGTAAGTTAGGGTATTGTAGTTACTGAATTAATTTCAAATCAGAACTGATTAATGTGGCAGCTAAGCTTAAAATCTCCTTCTCCTCCTGGAAGGCAGCTCACTGCTTGCCAAAGAGGAGAAGAGTCAGGAGGGCCCTTCTCCACCATTCACAATCATATTCATCCACATTATCCTGGAATCTCTGGTATAGAAATTGCTTGGATTGAACTGAGGGCTTCCTTGACTGGATCAAATAACATATCATCTCTGGTCACCTACCTGGTAAACAAAAATAGGGTAAGACTGGATAGGGAAGGGAAAGGATAGAGTACTATCATGAGCAAATCTGTCTTGATGAAGAGAGATTCTTATTTGCAGTATCACACTGGGCATGGAATACTGTGACTGCTGCCACAAGGGAAGAGCAGATGGGGGAATGACATAGCTCTCAGCAAACAAGACTAGATATAGATATAGAAATATATAGAAGAGGCTAGAGGTGTTTTTTTGAAGTCAGCATGAAACAAAATTTATTCACAAGCACACCCAAACTTCTTGAGATTTTTGAACAGATGAATCAGAAAAGGTGCTGAGCAGTTGCCCTAAACTGTCAGTAACAGTGAATCAAACATTCATGAGTTTCAAATCAGAATACCATCTACAGCCTTGAGGCTAAGTCTGAACTAGGGCTAATATCCAGTTGAGAGAGTAGCCTGTTCTAGGCTCTTCCTTAAGCTAGCAAGACCTGAAATTGGTTATGTGTATTCATGAAACCAGGCATTTTGTTAAAAATACATGTTTCAATTTTTCTTTATTTTTATGGTGACTTGGCTAACTGGATTGATTGGGTGCCAAGCCAGAGGAAATGAACATGGGATAGTTGATTTACATCAGGACCCATCCATTAGTTTGGTTTCTATTTTAAAACGTCTGATAGAATTTAAAATCAATAACATGAGAGTGGATTCTATAACCTATTCAGAAATTTAAAAAAAAGAATTCTTAAGTAGCAAATCCTATTTTCATCAATGAGAGAGAGGGGAATGTTTTCCTGACATTCAGAATATCTGACATCTTTAAATTAATAATGGCAGTCATCTTGTCCAAACCACTGAGTGATGTGCTCTGTAAGAAACAGGATTTATCAGTAAGACTTGGAGGAAGAAAGGAGTATGTAGGTAATGGATTTTAAGAAGAGTCCAGCAACAACTTTAGCCCCGTAGACTCCAAGAAGAACTAAGACAGATACCTGGGCAGAGAGCTGAAGTTATGCCAAAAGCATAAGCAGAGAAGAAAATGTAGCATTGGTGTGGAGAAAGTGGCAATGGTGGCTGCTGGGTGTAGCGAATGGGAGGAAGAGATGAGATGTGGAGGCATTTTCGGGACTTGGAGTTGTCTTGGGTGGTGCTGCAGGGACAATTGCTGGACATTGTAGGTCCTCTCATTGCCCACTGGATGGAACGTGGGAGAGTGTGGGCTATGATGTGGACCATTGACCATGAGGTGCAGCAATGCTCAGAGATGTATTCACCAAATGCAATGAATGTCTCATGATGATGGAGGAGAATGTTGCTATGGAGGGAGTAGTGGGGTGAAGGGGGTGGGAGGTACATGGGTACCTCATATTTTTTGAATGTAATATTAAAAAACGAATAAAGACAAAAAATAAAATAAAATAAATACTACAGAAAAGCAAAAAAAAAAAAAAAGGAAAGGCAAGAATTGAGAGAAAGAAGATAGGGAAGCAGAGGTAGAGAGAAAGAGGGTCTGGGTCTTAAGGGTCAAGGGTCACCCAAAGGTCCTGCTAACTTAGATTCCCTTTCCTTGGTTTAGGCTTTTGGAAGCATTTGGGGCTTACAGGTAGGCTGGGGAACTTGATGCTCTCCAAATATTGATAGCATCTGTATTAGTCAGGGTTCTCTAGGGAAACAGAATCAACAAGGGATATCTGTTGATAGTAACAGATTTATCAGAGTCTCTCACACAGCTATGGGGAACCACAAGTCCAGGTTCTTCAGGCAGGCTGCAACCAAGGGCTCCAATGAAAGTCCAATGAAGATTCCTGACGAGTTCTGGGAGATATTGGTTGTCCAAAGATGAGCTGGGAAATTCTCTCTCAATGGTGGAATCACTTCCTCTTTTAAGGCATTCAACTGATTGGGTTAAGCATCACTCTTGCTGGAGGCAATCTCCCTGATGGATGTAATTATAACCAGCTCTCTAAGATTTACCATTGCAGTAAAGTCAATGGTGACTAAAGTCCATAAATGCCCTTGTATTACAGTTATCCCAGTGCTTGCTTGACCAAACAACTGGGCACAATTACCTGGCAGAGTTGACACAAGAGCCTAACCATCAGAGCATCAACCTTGAGTCTGATTCTTTATGAGTTTCTCTGTCATCTGCCATTTTCCATGACCACCATCACCCCAGCTTGTTTTATTCATTCATTCAACAAATAAGTTTTGAATGCTCACTATGTGCCAGGTACTATGTGAGGTGAAAAGGGTATATCAAAGAACAAATTCGACAAAAATCCTCCCTCTAGTGGAGTTTACATTCAGGAAGGGGAGGTAGATAGTACATACACCAAAAGATAATTTTAGATAGTGGTAAATATTATGAAGAAAAGAAAATAATATGTGATAGAATGACTTGGGGGGCAATATGTGTGTGTGTGTGTGTGTTTATGCATGTTTATGTGTATTCACATATCTGCACTAATTTAGTCTGGATGCTAAGAAATGGCATCACAAAGCAAAGACTTGAATGACAAGAAAGAGCCAGTCAGTTAAAGATATGGGGGAAGAACATTTATGTATAGAGAAGAGCAAATGCAAGGACCCTAAAGAAGGAGCAAGCTCTATGTGTTTGAAGAATGGCAGGAAGGCCAGTGTTAACTACAGCATGTTAAATGAGGGAGAGAGTAGTAAGTGGTGAGATCAGAGAGGTGAGCAGGGGCCTGATAAAGTAGGGCTCTGTAGTCTGTAGAAGGAAACTGGATTTTAATCTGAGAGTAATGGGAAGACATTGGTGGGTTTTAAGTAGAGGTGTTACATATGATATACATTTAAATTTAAAAAATCATTCCATTTACTGTGTAAGGAATGAATTGTAAGAGGGTAAGACCAGAGACAGACCAATTTGGCAGTTATTGAAAAAGTCCAAACAAGAGAAAAGGTGATTTGAACTAAGGTGATGGTATTGGAGATGGATATGGGAGAATAGAGGATATATTATGTACTTTCGACATGAGTTGTAAATGTATTCCATGTCAGATACAAGGAAAAGGGGAAAATTAAGGATAAATTTACACAACTAGATAAAATGTATTCTATTTCCTGAGGTAGGGAAATCACTCACCTCACTAATTGAGAGCTGGTTTTGAATGATGGAGAACCCAATGCTACAATTTTGAACATGCTGAGGTTGAGAAGTATATTAAGAATCTCTGAAGAAATGTCAATTAGGTAATTGAGTATATGGATTTAGAATCCAGTGGAAAAGTCAGACCTGGTGATATAAATTTGAGAATTGTCATGCAAAGTCATATGATTGGATAAGATAAAGGAGGGAGAAAGTAAAGAGAGAGAAGAGTAGAGGTCAACTATGAACAAGCCCTGAACAGTGCTTTCAAGTAGAGTTCGAGCAGAGGAGAGGATTTAAGCACAGGAGATCAAGAAGGAGCAGTTGGTGAGAGAGTAGGAAATCAAGGAGGGGTATTATCTTGGACACCAAGAGAAGAGAATATTTCAAGAAGGAGGGGTTGTATTTTCCAAAGAATCCATAACAATAACTCCCACCCCATATGCTTTTATTACAATGTGAACTTGCCACTTCCCCAGTAAGAAGTGGATTCTCTATCCCCTGCCTATGTACCTGCATGTACTTTAATGACTGTTCTGATGAATAGAGTATGGTAGCAGTTACAGTATGTGACTTCAGAAAATAGGTCATAAAATATAATTCAGCCTCTGTTTGGCTTTCTAGGGACATAAGCCTTTGAAGCCCTAAGCCACTGTGTCAAAAATCTGGTTACCCTGGCACCACCATGCTGGAAAGACCATTTGAAGACATCACATAAAGTTAGCAAGAGATGCCCAAGGAATCCCAGATATTCCAGCCCATAACCCCTTAAGCCTCTCCAGAACAAGCACCAACTTGTGAATGAATAAGCCTTCAGATGATTCCAACCCCAGTCACCGTCTTACTGCAACTGTGTGAGAGATGTGTGAACCACCCAGCCAAGTTTTTCCCAAATACCTGACACTCAGAAATTAGGAGAGATAATAAATGATGGCTTAAATCACTAAGTTTGGAGTAATATTTAATATAGCCATGAATCATCAGAACAGGTATGAAGACTGAAAAATATCCATTGCATTTGGTAACATGAAAAACATTGATGCATTAGAAAGAGCATATTCAGTGGAGAAAAAGGATGGAAGCCCAGTTGGACTCGCTTAAGGAGAGAATGGGAAATGAGGAAGAGGAAACAGTCATTGTAAATTATTCTTTCAAGGTTTCAGTGAAGGGGAATGGACACCATGAGAGAATAGATAGAAGGATCAAAGGAAAGTTTTTCTTTTTTTAAAATGTCAAGATTCTTGAGCATGTTTATGTGGTGATGGAGAAAACTCAAATGATAAATAATGGTTTAAAAGGGAATGACTCAATTGAATAATATAATAAATCAATTAGACCTCACAGACATATAGATCATTGTACAAAAAAAACAACAACAGCAGGATACATATTCTTCTCAAGTGCTTATGGTTCCTTTTTCAGGATAGATAATATGTTGGGTAATAAAACAAGTCTCAAGAAATGTTAAAAGACTGAAATTATACAAATCACTATTTCTGATCATAATAGAATGGAGCTCAAAATCAACAACAGGTGGAGAAAGGGGAAACTCACAAATATATGGAGATTAAACAACACACTCTTAAATAATCAGTGGGTCAAAGAAGACATTGCAAGAGAAATCAGTAAATATCTTGAGACAAATGAAAACAAGAACACAACATATCAGAACCTGTGGGGAAGAGAGGTAGCTCAGTGGTTGGGTGCCTGCTTCCCATGTATGAGTTCCTGGATTCAATCCCTGTTACCTCCTGAAAAAACAACTATGGGGTGCAGTGAAGGCAGTGCTGAGAGGGAAATCCATAGCCCTCAAAATTTATATAAAAAAAGAAGAAGGAGCTAAAATCAAAACCTAACTGAACAACTACAGGAACAAGAAGAATAACAGCAAACGAATCCCAAAGTAAGCAGAAGGAAAGAAATAACAAAGATTAGAGCAGAAAAAATGAAATTGAGAACAAAAAAAGCCAATGAAATCAACAAAACCAAAAGTTGGTTCTTGGAGAAGATCACCAAAATAGACAAGCCCTTAGCTAGACTGGCAAAGCAAAAACGAAGATACAAATAAGTAAAACCAGAAATGAGAGGGGGCATATTACTACTGACCCCACAGAAATAAAAGAGATCATAGGAGGATACTATGAAAACAAACTAGACAATGCAGACGAAATGAACAAATTCCTAGAAACACATGCACAACCTACACTGACCCTAGAAGAAACAGAAGACCTCACCAAACCAATCACAAGTAAGAAATTGAAATAATCATAAAAAATATCCCAAAGATGGAAATCCTAGGAGCAGATGAATTCACAGGTGATTTCTATCAATCATTCTAAAAGGAACTAATACCCATTTTGCTCAAACTCTTCCAAAAAACAGAACAGGAGAAAACATGGCCAAATTCATTCTACAAAGCCAACATCACCTTAGTACCAAATCCAGATAAAGATAACATGAAAAAAGAAAATTATAGGCCAATTTCTCTAGTGAATATAGATGCACAAATCCTCAATAAAATATTTGATAATCAAATCCAGCAGCATATTAAAAGTATTATGCAACATGATCAAGTGGGTTTTAACCCAGGCATACAAGGGTGGTTCAACACAAGAAAATCAATCATTTCAATACATCACATTATTAAACTGAGGAAGAATATTTGCATGATCATCTCAATTGACACAGAAAAGGCATTTGACAAAATCCAACATCCTTTCTTTTTTTTTTTATTGATTTTGTGATAATATTACATTAAAAATATATATGTGAGGTCCCATTCAACCCCACCCCCCCACCCCACCTCTCCCCACCCCCCCCAGCAACACTCGTTCCCATCATCATGACACATCCATTGGATTTGGTAAGTACATCTTTGGGCACCTCTGCACCTCATAGTCAATGGTCCACATCATGGCCCATACTCTCCTCCATTCCATCCAGTGGGCCCTGTGAAGATTTACAATGTCCAGTGATTGCCTCTGAAGCACCATCCAGGGCAGCTCCATGTCCCAAAGACGCCTCCACCTCTCATCTCTTCCTGCCTTTCCCCATACCCACCAGCCACCATGTCCACTTTCCCAATCCTGAAAGATAAGAATAGAAGGAAACTTTTGGGGAGTGCATGTAGCCCAAGTGGTTGAACACTTGCTTCCAATTTATGAGGTCCCAGATTCAATCTCTTACCTCCTAAAAACAAAATGAACAAAAATATCAACTCTTATTGGGAAGCAGATGTAGCTGAGTAGTTAAGTGACTAATTCCCATGTGCAAGGACCTGGGTTCAATCACCAGTACCTCCTTAAAAAAAAGAAGGGAATTTTTTCAACGTGATGAGGTGCATATATGAAAAACCCACAGCTAACAATGCACTCAGTGAAGAAAGATTGAAAGCTTTCCCGCTGAGACTGGGAAAAACACAGGGATGTCCAGTATTACCACTGTTTTCAATATTGTGCTAGAAGGCCTAACTAGAGCAATTAGGCAAGAAAGAGAAATAAATAACATCTAAGTAGGAAAGGAAGAAGTAAAACTTCCACTATTTGCTGATGGCATGATCCTATATCTTGAAAATCCTGAAAAAATCCACAAGAAAGCTACTAAAACTAATATATGAATTCAACAAAGTGGCAAGATACAAGATTAATACGCAAAAATCGGTAGTATTTCTGTTTACTACTAATGAGCAATCTGAGGAAGAAGTCAGGAAAAATCCCATTTACAATAAAGACTAAAGAATAAAATATTTAGGAAAAACTTAACCAAGGACATAAAGGACTTGTATTTGGAAAACTACAAAATATTGCTAAAAGAAACCAAAGAAGACCTAAACAAAAATGGAAAGATATTCCATGTTCTTGAGTTGGAAGACTAAATATTGTTAAAATGTCAGTTCTCCCCAAATTTATCACAGATTCAATGCAATCCCGATAAAATTTCCAACAGCCTTTTAAAAATATATATATTTTATTTATTTTTAAAAGATGCTATACTTAGATTATATAAAATGTTACATTAAAAAAATAAGGGATTCTCATATGCCCACTCCCCACACCTCCCATCCTTCCCCACATCAACAACTTCTTTCATTAGTGTGGTACATTCATTGCAATTGATGAAAGCATTTTGGAACATTGCCACCAATCATGAATTGTAGCTTACATTGTAGTTTACACTCTCTCCCACTCATTCTGTAGGTTAAGGCCATATATATAATGACCCATATCTGCCATTGCAATGTCACTCAGGACAATTCCAAATCCTGAAATTGCCCCCATATTACACCTCTTTCCCCCTCTCCCAGACTTCAGTACCTCTAGTGGCCACTGTGTCCAAGTGAATATAATTTCCACCATTGCTAACATCACAAAAAGTCTACCTTAGAATACCTGTAAATCTACTCCAGTCCTTATTTTATTCCCCAATTCTGAGGATTCTGGGATGGTGAAGCACACTCAACTTCCAATTGAGTGGGGGATTCAGTCCTATTTGACTGATAGATGGGAGTCTCCTGCTTGCACCAACAATCTTTTTTAAAGAATTGGAGAGGCCAATTATCAAATTAGTTTGGACAGGTAATAGGTCCAAATAACCAAAACTATCTTTAAAAAGAAGAATGAAGTTGGAGAACTCTTACTTCCTGACTTTAAAGCAATTATTGGAAGCGGACTTGGCCCAATGGATAGGGCATCCGCCTACTACATGGGAGCTCTGCGATTCAAACCCTGGGCCTCCTTGACCCGTGTGGAGCTGGCCCATGTGCAGTGCCGATGTGCGCAAGGAGTGCTGTGCCACACAGGGGTGTCACCCGTGTAGGGGAGCCCCCCACACAAGGAGTGCGTCCCTTAAGGAGAGCTGCCCAGTGTGAAAGAAAATGCAGCCTGGTCAAGAATGGCACCACACACACGGAGAGCTGACACAACAAGATGACACAACAAAAAATAAATAAATAAATAAAGCAAATTATTTAGTTACAGTGGTAAAGACAGCATGGTACTGGCATAAAGATAGATATATTGACCAATGGAATAGAATTGAGTGTTCAGAAATAGATTATCAAATTTATGGCAAAGCAATATTTGAGAAGGTGGTAAAGCCCACCCAGCTGGGCCAGAACAGTCTTTTCAACAAGTGGTGCTGGGAGAACTGGATATTCATATCCAAAAGAAAGGAGGAGGACCCCTATCTCACACCTTATACAACAAAATTAGCTCAAAATGCCCCTAACACCCAAATATAAAAGCTACAACCATAAAACTCCTAGAAGAAAATGTAGGGAAACATCTTCAAGACCTGGTGGTAGGTGATGGCTTCTTAAACCTCATACCCAAAGCATGAGCAACCAAAAAAAAAATAGGTAATTGGGACCTCCTCAAACTTAAACACTTTTGTGCTTCAAAGGACTTTGCCAAGTAAGTGAAAAGGCAGGGAAAGGCAGTGAAAAGGCAGGGAAATTGGACTCCCATCTACCATACAGGAGGTCCAGTGTTCGATGCCCAGGGCCTCCTAGTGACAGCAAGCTGGCCCACACAGCGAGCTGGCTCACGTGGAGTGCCGGCCCATGGGGCAATGCTGCCCCACACAGGAGTGCCACCCTACATGGGAATGCCACCCCGTGCGGAAAAGCCAGCAGGAGTACTGGCTGATGTGGAGAGCTGGCCCAGCAAGATGATGCAACAAGAGATCCAGAGAAGAGAAAATAAGAAGACGTAGCAGAACAGGGAGTTGAGGTGGTGCAAGAGAGTAATCGCCTCTCTCCCACTCTGGAAGGTCCCAGGATTGGTTCCCAGAGCCAACTAATGAGAATACAAGCAGACAGAGAAGAACACACAGTGAATGGACACAGAGAGCAGACAACAGGGGAATGAGGTGGGGGTGGGGGGAGAAATAAATAAAATAAATCTTTAAAAAAAAGAGTGAAAAGGCAGTATACTCAATGGGAGAAAATATTTGGAAACCACACATCTGATAAAGATTGGATATCCATGTTATATAAAGAGATCATACAACCCAACAATAAAAAAACAAGCAACCCAATTAAAAAAAATGAGCCAAAGACTTGAATAGACATTTACACATGGCCAAAAAATTACATGAAAAGCATTCAGCATCATTAGCTATTAGTGAAATGCATATCAAAACTACAATGAAATATCAATTCACAGCTTATAGAATGGCCATTTTTACAAAAACAGAAAACTGTAAGTGCTGAAGAGGATATGGAGAAATAGGAACACTCCTTCCCTGTTGGTGGAAATGTAGAATGGTGCAGCTTTTGTAGGAGACACTTTGGTGTTTCTTCAAGAAAATAAATATAGAACTGCTGTATGATCCAGCAATCCTGTTACTAGGAATATATTCAGAAAAACTGAAAGCAAGGATGCAAAATGACATTTGTGCACTTATGTTCATAGCAGCATTATTCACAATTGCTAAAAGATGGAAACAACCCAAGTGTCCTGCAACCAATGAGTGGATAAAAAATGTGATATTTCCATACAATGGAATACTATTTAGCTGTTATAAGAAATGAAATCAGGATGCATATGACAACATGGTTGAAACTTGAGGACATCATGTTGTATGAAATAAGTCAAACACAGAAGGACAAATATTGTACTGTCTCACTAATATGAACTAAGACAATAAGTAAACTCATGGAGGTGAACCCTAGAGTACAGGGTACTAGGAAATTGATTGTGGGTTGCAAATGGGCACTGATGCTTAATGTATGTAGAATTTTTAATAAGGTTTATTGTAAATGTGTGGAAATGAATAGAATTGATGGCAATACATTATAGTGAGTATAACTAACACTGCTGATATATAAATGTGATTGTGACTGAAAGGGATAGTCTGCAGGTATAATATTTCAATTGAATGGAAGCTAGAGAATAATGTAGGGACTGTATAACCTAGTGATTTTGGTGGTGGATGAAGATTATGGTTGGGAAACGGACTTTGGCCCAGTGGTTAGGGCGTCTGTCTACCATATGGGAGGTCCGCGGTTCGAACCCCGGGCCTCCTTGACCCGTGTGGAGCTGGCCATGTGCAGTGCTGATGCGCGCAGGGAGTGCCGTGCCACGCAGGGGTGTCCCCTGCGTGGGGGAGCCCCACGCGCAAGGAGTGTGCCCGTGAGGAAAGCCGCCCAGCGTGAAAAGAAAGAGCAGCCTGCCCAGGAATGGCGCCGCCCACACTTCCCGTGCCGCTGATGACAACAGAAGCGACAAAGAAACAAGACGCAGCAAATAGACACCAAGAACAGACAACCAGGGGAGGGGGGGAATTAAATAAATAAATAAATCTTTAAAAAAAAAAAAAAAAAAAAAAGATTATGGTTAATAGTATGAGAATGTTCTTCCTTTACAAAGTGTTAAGTATATGGTGATAGATGGAAAAATTATAACTAATGTAACTTGCTGATTATAGTTAACAGTAGTATTTTAATATTTTTGCAGCAATGGCAAGAAGATATTATTTCAATACTAAAAATAAGGGACAACAATGGGGGGTATAAAAAGTATGGGACTTTTCTTTTTGGAGTAAAGAAAATGTTCTAAAATTGAATGAGGTGATGACAGTACAACTTTGTGATGAATGTGAGAGCCACTGAGTGTACACTTGAAAAGATTGTACAAAACATGGGATTGTGTAATACGATGAATCCTGTGGTGGAAGATGGACTGTGAACAGGACTTGTTCTCAGAACAAATATGAGACTACTCTCCCATGAACTACAGCAAGTATATAATACTAATACAGGGTGTCATTAACTGGGTGGGCTGGGGGAAAATACACCAAATGTAAGATATTGACTATAGTTAGTAGTAACGTTCTGACAATGCTCTTGCATAGTTTGTAACACCTGTTTCACAACAATGCAAGGTGGTGGTGGTGGGGTGACGTGTGGGAGCCGTATATGATCATATGCATGTTTGTTTTGTAAGTTCAAAGTTTATACTGTATACTTATTGTTTATGGGTGTTCATGTATGAACGATAAACGTCAATTAAAATGTTTTTAAAAAAGAGGGAATGACTATTACATCATTACCTCTTTCTTGGACTATTGCAATACCTTCCTAAAGGGTCTCTCTCTTGCTCAGTGACGCAGTTGCTCGATGATGCGGAGCTAGAGCCTGGAACCAGTTTTCATGTATCAACGACCAGTGTTTTGGGGCAGTCTTGACCTCATTAATGGCAGCCAAAAAAGGTAAATTGGGGAGGGGGGGCTAGGGTCTGGACAAGATCTACTAGTTCTTTGAAAATCTAAGAACATCTCCTCTCCAGTCCCACAGCTATCACCTTCATTCAAGCCCTCATCAACTTCTCACACACACTATCTCAATAATTTCCTAAATGACAATTAACAAGGAGACAATGGACAATGCCTATCCCAAGGAAAAGAGAGTGTCTGCAACTGCAAGCGAGATAGTTCCATCCAACTGTCCCATGGGATCTAAGCTCCCTCTCAATTATAAACAGAGTGGGTCTCACCATTCCAAGGTCCTCAAGATTGGGGAATGAACAATGGACTAAAGTAGACTTATTATTCTACTATAGACTTAATATTATTCCAGCAATTGAAGAACTCTTATCGGAGATATAAAGGCAGTGACCACCAGAGGTTCTGAGGAAGAATGGTTGTAATATGGGGACATTTTCATGACATTGGAGTTGTCCTGCATGACATTGCAGTGATGGATACAGGTCATTGTATATTTTGTCATAACCTACAGAATTGTGCAGGACAGGGTGTAAACTATAATGTAAACTGTAATCCATAGTTAGTAGCAATGCTTCAATATGTGTTCATCAATTGTTCCAAATGTACCACACTAATGAGGGATGTTGTTGATGTGGGAAAGTGTGGGAGGGGGAAGGAGTGGGGCATACGGTAAGCCCTCACATTTTTTATGTAACATTTATATAATCTAAAGCATCCTTAAAAATAAAAAAGAAAAAGAAAAACTTTCCTAAATGTTTTGATTCCTGATGCACACCTCTCTCTGGGAGGCAGCATAGCATAATGATTAAGAGCACAGACTCTGCTCTTAATAGTCCTATAGAAGAATATTCTGGAGTTTGACTCTGACCTTTACAACTTATGACCTTGGGAAAGTTACATAACGTTTTTGAGCCTCCATTTCCTCTATAAATTGGGGCTTCAGCCATGGCAGGGAAGATTTCTCCTACAGCATCACTCATGCGAGCATATTACTGTTTTATACCATCTAGAGAACTAGGCCTGCACCTAATACTTTCTTTTTTTTTTTTTTTCCTAATACTTTCTGAGATCAGGTTTAGAGTTCCAAATGAAGACTCACATACTGCACATTTAGATAATAATCAAGTTGATAAATACAATTTTTCTAACCTTCTATCCTGACAATATACCTTCCTAAATGACAGAATGTACAAGATGTATAAATTGTCTTTATGTGAATGAAAGTTAGCAAAATATCAAGATACTGGATTTAATTATTATTGCATATGTCTGGATATTCTACAGTGAGCTGGTGTTTTTTGGATGAATAATAAAATAAAGGCACATATAATTAATACAATACTATATATTTATTTCAAAATTTTATCTTTCTTGCCTTTATGTCAGTAAAATCACTGGTTATATTGTTATAATCAGGAATTCTGCATAATTTGTTCTATGGACAGTAAAGATCTAAAGAATTAAATAAAATCTTGTATATAAATTGCAAAATTTGAATACATCTTCATCAAAATGTAAAATAAAGCATGTAGAAGTTAAAAAGTTAAATTTATATTTCAAGAGGCAGTGGACTTGGCCCAGTGGTTAGGGCATCCGTCTACCACATGGGAGGTTCGTGGTTCAAACCCCGGGTCTCCTTGACCCGTGTGGAGCTGGCCCATGTGCAGTGCTGATGCGCGCAAGGAGTGCTGTGCCATGCGGGGTGTCCCCCGTGTAGGAGAGCCCCGCGCGCAAGGAGTGTGCCTCATGAGGAGAGCCACCCAGCACAAAAGAAAGTGCAGCCTGCCCAGGAATGGTGCCACGTACACACGAAGAGCTGACACAAGATGATGCAACAAAAAGTAACACAGATTCCTTTGCCGCTGACAACAACAGAAGCGGACAAAGAAGACGCAGCAAATAGACACAGAGAACAGACAACTGGGGTGGGGGGGGGAAGGGGAGAGAAATAAATAAATAAATAAATCTTTAAAAAAAGAGAAGGAAACATAGAATTTGAAAAATAAAAAAAATTTATATTTCATATGTTTTCAGAAAAGTACGTTTTCTTCTAAGATACTCAGGCTCATCTATTAAAATTAAAGGCAAAATTGTCATAAGTTAGAATCAAATTTTAAGTAAAAATATTTAAATACAGCTACAGATTTTAATTCTTTCAAAATTTAAATATGATTGAATATTTTTATAAAATAAAACTATTAGCATTTCTAATGTTCAGTGTCCATCTAGTCAATATAAAGAATTGGTATCATGCTTGATACTTTTTACGTCTAAACCTACTGGTATATATTAAAAGTAATAACTAATGTCTAATATTATAAAATATTCCCCAGCTGCCATGTGTAATTGTCACAAACACTGTGCTACTTCACCAATAACTCTGGAACCGTGAATTGGAACATAAAGAGAGACAAAAAAGGATGACTGACATTACTTGGAAAATACTCCCTTATTCAGGAATCTGTTGCATTCACATGGACAATTAATTTGACAATTAATTTGTCTTTTTCTCTTTCCAATATGTTTCCCCTCTCCAAATCCTTCCCATGCACTAAGATGCTGTTAATCTCTAAAGTTGGCAGAGATGTAACCCACACCTTCATGGCATTCAAACCTGATTGCCTCTTATTTTGAGAACATAGGGCAAGAGAAATGGAAATCATTATCTCAATGGCATTAGTCACAAGAATGAGTGTTTAGGGATATGGGTCAGGATATAGCCAAGTCTTGGATCTTCAGTGACAGAGGCAGCTATGTGTTCTTTTATAATAAACTTCTTTTGCACACGTGTGTGTACGTGCGTGTGTATATGTGTTTTAATGATAAGCATGATCTCTTAAAACAGGACCTAGGCCAAGGTCCCCTTTTGTCCTGGACTAAAGAGTGAAATAGATGAGTACATTTATCATATGTAATGTTGCTTTGCCTATTTGTTTCCCTCACTTCTCAAGGAGATTATCCAAATTTTATTCTGTCTTCTCATCCCCTGTACCACAGCCCTGAGTTCAGGCTACTATCATCTCTTACCTGCAACAGTCATGTTTATCTTTTCATTTTTATTCCAATAACTATATATAACCTAATATTCTCCCCTTTTAACCACATTCATGTATATAATTTAGACAGTGCTGTTAATTACACTCACAATGTTGTGCTATCATCACCACCATCCATTTCCTAAAATTTTACTATCAACCCAAATAGCAATTCTTTTCATCAGTCTTCAGGTTTGCCTCCTCCAAGCCATATTCCACATTCTAGCTTCCACAGGGATATTTCTGAAGTATACAGTTTCTGTGGGAAGAAAGTATTTAGAGCTTCTATTTATATTTGCTTTTATTCCTTGTTTTATACTTTATATTTGTGTATATTATCATGCCCATAATCTATTATATATATATATATGTTCATAATATGTATGTATATGTATGAATATAATGAAAACCTGAGGTATGTGCTCAAATTCTTTGATGTCAAGAGAAAGAAGTACCAAAAGTGCTGGAGACAACTGGTTTCTAGGATTAGGTTCAAACTCCTTAGCATTGCAGTAGAGACCCTGTATGATCTGTTCCCACCTCATTCACCAAGGACAGGAGCAAACCTTGGGGAGATAACAGTGCAGGTGATGGAAGTTATTATGATCCATTAAGCAGAACACAGCACTATAGCTTTGGGTACATGGTAATCCTGGCATGCCCTCTGTGTCTGTGGCTTCAATGTAAAGTGTAAGGATGTCTTGACAGGTGAATAGAGCATGATAACAGAAATACAGGCACAGATGCTAGAGATATAGGCAGGGTGGCAGTTGGCATGCATCAAGGAAATCTGTCATCAGATAGCAGAACCCAAGCTTAGACTTGACTGGAGCTCAAAGCCAGGACTATAGCCTCTAGGAGGGACTGCCTGGGAAGAGCAAGGCAATGGTCTGGCCCTAGAGGGATGAAAGGTCTATGAAGGATACCTGCACTGGGACATAAGCTAAGAGGAAAATATCAGGGACCCAGTAGCAAGAATTGAAGTAGGATGGTGGGGGTAACTGGGTCTCAGGAGCAATGAACTGCCCATTTAACAGAGCTGGGATCTGCGGTCAAGGCTGCACAGCAACAAAGTTGACCTGAGGCAGAGTTCCAGAATGCTGGGTAGGCATGACTGACATTTTTCTGACTTATGGTCAGGGTAGATCCTAGAGTTTGAGGCAGGTTGAGCATACAGCTGAGGGGTTAGTGATCTCCAGTAAGTGGCTTCAGTTGTGGGGAATGAAGGAAAAGAGGCTGGGAACCAGACAGGCCTTGACCCTGCATTGTTCTCTTAGACTGACATTTAAAGCCCTTGCCTATCTATCCCCACAATAATGATAACAGCTAACATTTTGTGAGCACTTCCTATGTGCCAGCCACTGCATTGCTCCAAGTTCATATATATTAACTCATTGAATCCTCACAATAAACTTATGGCGATTCTATCATTGTCTTCATTCTCAGGATGAGAAGACTGAGGCAGAAAGAGTTAGTAACATGGCTAGGGTTATACAGCTAGGAAGTGGAGGAAGTAAGTTTTACACCTAGGGGGTCTGACATTTGGTCTTAACCATCACATTGTGCTGCTTCTCTAATGTGGAATGCCAACCTTAGCTCCCATTACAACTTTTCATTCATCCAGTGCTGCTGCCAAATTGGGCTCCTTACTGTCTCCCATATATATTTTGTGCCTTTCTGCATGAGGGCCTTCTCATTATTCCATTTCTCCCAACAGTATGACTAGAGTACCATTCTGGCTACTCTCAATTTATCAAATAGTACTCATACTCCAGGTTCAAGCTTAGGTCCTCTTTTTCCTGATCCTTATTCACTGGACCAGCTGAACTTATGGCTGAGCTGTGACTTTGCAGGTTTAGCAGCTAATTGGAACTTAAAGGGCAGATTCCCAGTCCAAACTCTGGCAGTGAAACCCTGAAGAATTCTCCCTCTCCACCTTAATGTGTGTGTATATATTTTTTCAAAATAATGAGAATAACTAGGAGCTGGCCCAGATGAAGGTCCAGTGCCATAGTAGGGAAATGGCCTTCCCCAAAGATTTTCTGCCAAGTGAATATAGTGATATACTGGGGGGTGTTCCCAGGTGTGCTGAGGAGAGATTAGATTCAGACTGGGCTTCCTCTGTTGTTTTTGGACAATAGTGTTTCCACTCCCATGTGAGTGTTGACCGTCTGGGATGGTATTGCTTGTGTTAGTTCCCAGTAATCTTTACAGATTGTCTAATTACAGATTGGCAGTATGAGAGAATGCAGAGTCATGTGCACGCTGTGAAAACTGCTAGACAAACGTATTCTATGCATGGAAGAACAGCTATAATGGATGGGGTTTGATGGAGGAGAAGGGTTAAGAGGCAAAGTAGCATTCAAGACTAGTGGCACTAGTCTAGTCATGCCCACTCCTTTTGGAATAGGATTGTGCCATCTTCAGGGTTCTTGGGAACTCAAGCAGTTTTGCCTAAAAGAGAATTAAAAGTTGCCCATTTATCCTTCTCACTGTTTCCCCTACTCCTGGTCCCTAAATCTCTCTCTAGAGTTTACCTGGTAATCAGAGAATATTTGGTTTCACAGGCACACATGCTCCATTAAAGCAGGAAGCAGATCTTCCCTAGATAATTTGTGGGATGTGAGGAGCTCTCTGTTTCCCCCACCAGCCTATGAACTGACTGAGGGGAGCACGACATCTTCACCACTATTTTTTCCATTCCTCACACCATGGCCAGGATATAATGAGTGACTATTAAATATCTGTTGAAGGAATGAATGGACACTATGTGTATGATAGGACAAGAGATTGTATTTCAACGGTTTCTCCTAAGAGAGAAATGGCCTAAAGATGCTGTAGATCTTATTCAGTGTACAATCTGTGAAGTCAAAGTAAGGTAGTTGTAGTAGGCCGAAGGAGTCATCGAGTTAAGTTCTGCATCTAGGACAAGAGTGTGTTATATGCTCTCTTAAGTGTTTATTGTAGTTCACATGCAGTCAGAGAAAAGAAAGTTCAGCCTGACCCTGTTAGTGCTAGTGTTAAAGGTTGTGAGATCCGCTACTGGCCCATAAATATCCCTGGCAAAATCTCCCGTTTTCTGCCACAGGATCAGGCACATAGTAGATGCTCAAGAAATATATGTTGACGTAATAGTAGCTTAATTTCATTTATATTTACAATGTGCCTTTGCAGATGAGAAAACTAAGACACAGAAAGTTAAGTGGCATGCCAGAGGCCACATATCTAATGAGTTAAAAAAGCTGGGCTTCAATCCAATGCAGTCTGGTGCTAGCACCAATAGGTGCAAATACTCCATTATACTACCTCATAATCCCCTTTTTTAGTCACTTCTTTGAGTGAAGGTATTGAAAATCTGGTAAAATAGAAATATTTTTACTGGGGAACAGCTTTATCCACTACTCATCATCTTTATACAGCTACTTTACAGTTTTCAAAGTTGATTAGGACCTGCAGTACAATGTTGAAGCTGGAATACAACTCCCACTCCTCTCTCCATACCTCCAATTATACTTACCGTAATCTTAACACTTTGAAGGAGTTAGTACATCTTCAGGGCCTTGAGATGATAGGACATAATGCAGGTACATTTTCATGGGATTGGGGCTAAGGATCCTGGTGTTGCAATAGGGTGTAGGTCTGAGGAAGGAAATGGGTAACAAAGAGGGAAATGGAGATCAATGAAAAAAACATAACTGCCTCTGTACCATTCTCAGGGTCTGGTCCTGCTATGAGCTCTAGGACATAGTGTTTAGGCAATGGACTCTTTTCCTCATCTCTCACATGGTGGGTAGTGACATTCCTTTCCATTTCATGGTCCAAAGAGAAGCAGTTAAAATGGTTTGCATATCATGGTGCTAAATTTGATAGTGATAAAGAACATTTTTAGAGGACACCATTAAGCAGCTTGTATCCACTGCTGCCTAGGAGTTAAAAGAGGTATTTCCTACATAGAGATATTATTTTAATTTAAACAGAAAATCAAGCCAATGTAGCCTTGTTTGAAGATAGAGTCAGACATGATATAGTATATAATAAAATGCTTTAAAGTTTAACTAATTCCACTTTCCCCCTGTCTTGTCCTGAACAGAGCACTCTTAAAATAACAGCTCTAGAAGAAACTCCTTACCTTTAGTTCTAATATAACCTGGCATCCTGCCCCCACATCTGGGACCACTCAGTTTCCACATGCATGATGGTCCAGCTCTATCTCATGTGCCCTCTCTGGTCAGGGGAGGTCTATGGGGTTCTTGATCCCTAGCACATAGCTCCAGCATTGAGTCAGCCTTGCTGTCTGCTTCCCATGTTTAAGTGTCTATCTTGATGTAGTTGTGCTCTTGTTTTGTACTTGCCTGTCCTCCTAAGCACTGGAGACCTACCTGTGATTCCAGGCCGGGTGATAGAGTTCTTCATTTCCTCTGTATGCTGCCTGCCTTCCACCCTCCCAAACACCTGCCACTACTGGACTTCCCTGGTATCAATTACCTTAGTCCAGATCTTCCTCTGCTAATTTCCTGCCAATTCTTTCTCTGCTGGTCTGGACAGTTTCCTGTCACCTAAAGCAGCATGGTATGGCCATTAAAGGTATTGGCACTAGTGCCAGACTTGCTAGATTTGAATTTGTCACTTACTTCCTCTGTGACCCTTGACAGTTCAATGAACTTTTATGAAACTTGGTTTTACTTTTCATCTTTAAATTGATAATAACAGTACTTTCAGTGCAGGGCTATTATGAAAAGTGTTTATGGCAGTGTGTGGCATATAGTTACTGAGCACTCAATAATCATTGGCTAATTCCAGTGGGAGCTTCCTGGATCACCTATTATACCCCAGTGGGCTTAACTCATCTCTTCTTCCCAACTCCCTCTGACCTGATCCACCTAATTCTGTTATTGGACAAAACCACTTTGTACTTTGCTCAAGGGACCAGGATGGGAGCCCACCCCAGCCACTGCTTGGTTCAGGGTACCTAGTGAAATTGTGTTCTGAACCAAGTGATGGACCTCCTCAGCTTGGGGAAAGAAGAGCCTGCTTCTTCTAAAAATTGGACTGACTTCTCTTGAAGGAACCAGGGAGGATGGTCTCATTTTTTTTCTTCTATATAGTTTTTGAATCTTAGTAATAGGGCAGAAGGAGGGGAAAACCCTGGTATTCTCCACTGGATCTTGACTGAGACTATTCTGGGTAACAGGACTGTTGGGAAGGAAAAAGCACCTAGTTTAGTGCAGAAGGTAAGCTCTTTCTCACATGAAAAAGGGCTTGCTCACAGACTAGGCCAGAGAACTATGATGAGAATGCCCTCAACATGGAAACTATTGATCCAGAAACCCACTCAGATTCCAGCTTTGTGGCTTTCTTCTAAGTTTCTTATGGCTCCATGTAAACTGATGTGGCAGAAGCCTAGCCACTAAGAGTCTTCTCTGATCTGTTGCCTCAAAGTTCTCCATGCCTAGGCAGAGATGGCCCACCACAGAGGCCAATACTGTTGGGATGTGTCAAGGTCACCAAATAGCTTCTGTTTCAGTTTTTAAGCTATTGTCTTAAAATTCCCACCATTAATTATTTCTTAGGTGGCTTCTGGATACTTGCTAGTTTTAGCCTAATGAAGTCAGTATATAATTTGGGAGAGATAAAATATCAGTAGGGATGATTTAGTGACTAATTCATTAGCACCTCCTGAGCTCACCCAGTAGAGCATGGGGGGACCTATAGGGCCCAAACTTAAGTTGGACCTGATATGGATAAGATTTGATGCAGGTAGAGGTACAGAATGAGGAGAGGGTGGTTGGGAGAATAAAGCTTGGACAATTTTGACAATATGGGCTTAGAAAATGGAAACACATTTTAGCACCAGGATGAGAACATAATTAGGGAAGTTAAATCTACTGGGAAAAAAATTCCATGGCATTTTCCAAAGACAAATTGAAATACTTCTTGGATTATTCACAATTTTAGATGAGTCTGTACCAAGACTGTGCCTTCCTTGGAAGCAAGCCCAGGGAGTGGAGTCTATCAGTAAGCAGAGCTGCCCAGGGAGCCTATAAGGACTGTAAGAAGTGTTTGGGACTCCCTGCCTCTTTCTGCCTGCTATTCAATCGGACTCCAAACAAAACAGATCTGGCTTACCCTCCTATTCAAATCTTGCCTTGACTTCATGGTCCACCTCAAGAATTACCTCTTCCTTGAGGCTTCCCTGTCCATACCAGTCTATTTTGCTCTTTTGTTCTCTGAAATTCAGACTGGGTGTAGATGAGTATATATTGCTAGAAAATATTTTCATGTACTCATGCCTTGTCTCTCTGCCTAGAAGAGAAGCCCTTGGAGGACAAGGCCCATTGCATATGCATGTTTGTAACGTCGTGACATCTGCCATAGAGACTGCTATTGGTAAATATTTGAAACCATGTCTGGATGAATCTGCAATTCCAGCTCTATCCCTGAAAATGCATACAGGGCTTTCTTTTCCTTCAACATTTTTATTATAAATTATACACCTATCATATGACAACATTCTTATTGTAAAATTTCACATAGTGCAGAGAGTGTCAAATCCTCATTGACCTTGACTACCCACTCCATGCCATTTCTCATTATTGAGTTAATAATTGTTTACAGTTTGGTAACTATGTTTCCAGGCATTTTTCCTGCATTTGCTTACATATATGTTTATATAGTGATTTATAGTTTTTTGTGTTTTTCTGCAAATGGGTGTCATACTCTATTTATTATTTCTCAGCTTGCTTTTAATATTTAACAATATGTCTTGGAGATCTTGCCAGATTAGTAATGTAGATTTACTCCATTCTTTTAAATCGTTGCAACATATTTCATAGGACAGATCCATTAATCCCCTTTTAAGATCATTTAGGCTTTCTCTAATTTTTGGCTTAATTATTATAAAGAATGGTGTAATGAAAATCTTCATACACAACTCCTTGAAGACACATATGGATGTTTCCCTGGAATGAATATCAAAAGTAGAACTGCTGGGGCATATGTTATGTGTTTTTTAAAGTTTTATTAAAGCCTTCCAATGTGGATCATGTAAATCTTTCTAATCCTGGGAGAGGGTTGCTCCCTAAAACACACTGCCCACAGCATCGGTGGGATTATTTTTTAAAATTCTTATCAACAGGGAGACAGTAAAAAAATTTGTACAAGTAATTTCCTGGGGCTTTATGACTGCTCTTTGGGGATTCTTAACAGTGTGATTTTACTGCCTCTGTACTGCCTTAGGTGGAATTCAGAGAAGCATTTGAGTTTGTAAAGCAACAAAGTAGCTAGGCCAGTAGCAGAGAAGGTGGGACTGCTATCCAATGAACCTTCTTAAGGGCTTTATTACAATGGGGGTCCAATTGCTCCACTGCTTTAGAAAGCCAACTGGTGAGCAGGTATTGTTAGCCTTGATAGGCAGTCAGTGAATGTGTTTAGAAGGTTTAGGAACACATTACTTTGTACGTCAGAAAACAGCTGAAAACCTCGCCTTGGCATCAGCAAGATGGTAAGACATCTTGAGATACAACGACTGGCTCAGTACAGTGAACTCTAAGTAGGAGGTTAAACAGAAATGCAGTTCAATTAAAATAATTATAAAATTAATTGTGGGGACAATCTGGGAAAGCTGAATGTGCACTAGGTTTTAGATAATACTGAGGAATCTTTAATTGTTTGGTATGATAATGACATGGTGATTGTGTAATAAAAAGGTACATTTTTTAGAGACACATACTGATGTATGTAGGAGCTGAATGACATGCTTGAGATTTGTTTTAAAGCACTTTAGAAATAAAAGAAAATAAAGGAATAGCTAAAGTAAGGGTTGCAAAATTTTGTTACTTTTTGGTCTGGATGATAGATTTTTATGGGGTTTATTGTAATATTTTCTACATTTTTGTTTGAAAATTTTCATAATGCAGTTTTATAAAGAAAGCATGATAAAGACGTACTTAGAGGAAAGGTATATTTGGCACTTCCAGAGCAAGCTACCAAAGGAGACTGTGGCTTCATTTCCTTTTTTCTTTTTCCTTTTTTCATTTGGGGATAGAATCTGTTTTTTTAAAAATTATTATTTATTTATTTCTCTCCCCTTCCCCCCCCCCCCCCAGTTGTCTGTTCTCTATGTCTATTCGCTGCATGTTCTCTGTCCGCTTCTGTTGTCAGCGGCAGGGAAATCTGCATTTCTTTTCGTTGTGTCATCTTGTTGTGTCAGCTCTCCATGTGTGTGGCGTCATTCCTGGGCAGGCTGCACTTTCTTTCCCGCTGGGCGGCTCTCCTTACGGGGCGCACTCCTTGCACGTGGGGCTCCCCTACACGGGGACACCCCTGCGTGGCAGGGCACTCCTTGCGCGCATCAGCACTGCGCATGGGCCAGCTCCACACGGGTCAAGGAGGCCTGGGGTTTGAACCGCGGACCTCCCATGTGGTAGACGGACGCCCTAACCACTGGGCCAAGTCCGCTTCCCTGGCTTCATTTCTTGAGACAACTTTTAATGAAAACTCAGATATTCTATTTCTTGAGGAAGATATAACGCAGATTTGTTAAAAAGACTGGGGACTGGACTAGATGACCTTTGAAGGTCTATACCCTGGCATTACTAGTCCATGATATTCCAGTACACAAACCTACAGTAAGAAAATCTGAATTTTTGCAGAGATCATGTTTAGATCATGTTTAAAAAAATAAAAATTCATTGTTCATTTCAGAACTCATTTAAACAGCCAGCTGCCCCTTTGCTTCTTTGTTGATTGGATGCTTTTTACTTTTAAAAAAATATTGAAATATACTTACAGTAGTATATATAACAGTATGTGCCTTTTAACGAATGAAAATGAGCAAAATAAAATGAGCACTTTAGTCCTCACCATCGAGTTTATGAAAGTAGAATTTTGACAATAATTCTGAAGTCAACTGCACGCCTCTGAGTGAGATCCCCTTTCTTAGGAGTTTCTCTGAGGAAACTGTTAACCTGAAATGCCCTTGCTTTTCTTTAGTTTTACTGTATGTATACATTCCTAAATATTGTTTCATTATATACCATTTTGAAATTCATATATATTAAATCATGTGTATCTTTTTCTTTTGCTCAATATTATGTTTTGAGATTTGTTCATGTTGGTATGAGTGGCTGTAGCTCATTTTAACTACTGTATAGTATCCAATTGTATGAATAGAATAGGATTTATCTATCTATTCTGATAATGAACACTTGAGTTATGGCCAGTTTTTTTATATTAAATATATTGGTGCTATAGACATTCTTAAACATGCTTTTCACTGGATATTTGTAATAGTTTCTCTAGGTGTAAAATGATATATATATATTTGACCTGAGTCCAATTAGAATTCTTCCAAAGATTATTTGAATTTGCTCCTGCCAGTACCTGGAGGATACTACCAATTTTGGGTATTACTGAGTTTGATTTTTTTTGATTGAGGATTTTTGGACAGCTCAAATGGATTCCAATCAGAAACCTAAATGAAGACTATACTAGCTTATGGTTACAAACTTTTCTTCTGACTGTTTTGTTTACTGTCTGGAGGCCTCAGGTGGTTGCTTTTTTCATGTTTTGTCAATAGTTCATTATTATATCTGAGCTGGTGGGTTCATTATATACTCACTTCCCCATTCTGGCCATAACATATTGTTGATAAAAAAAATTAGGGTACAAAAATAACATAAACGAAATGATTCTGTAGCTTAATAAGTTCTGAAAGAATATACCCAATTTTTTTTAGCTATAGAGAAGTGGTATTATGAAGGATTTCTAATTTTCACTTTATAAACATTTGTATTGTTTGGATGTTCGCAAAGAGTATGTATTGCTTCTATAATCACAGAAAAAAATAAGATTATTTCCATTTTATTAAACACATCAATCTTATTGATACTTATTAGTAAATCCATTCAAAGTATACATACAACCCCAGGTATTGGTTCTTTTGAGGGCTAAAGAGACCCACAGGTTTTATGGTCATGGCTGATGGAGTTCACTGCCATGTCAGTTGGCCCTTCTTTGGAGCTGGTGTTTCTTCATGATGGAGCTGGACTCAGATGTGATCTCTTTTCACAAGCCTTTCATGCTACTTTACTGGAATTGTAGTTGGTGCTGGGGTTTAAGATATATCTAGGGGATTTGAATCCCTGGACTGACAATATGATAGCCAGGCCCTGAGCCTCAACAGACTTCAGCTCCTACACTCTGATTTATTGGACTTACCCCACTCAGCTAACATGGAGTTGAAGAATGTCAACCACCACACCATGGAGCCTAGAGTGCCTACAACTGAAAGCAGGAGGATTGCATCCAGTATCCAGTATCCAGTATCTAAGCCCCCCTCTTGACATAGATGTGGAATGGGCACAACCAAGCCAAGGTCCACAGGAAGGAGGAATACAGTAAGGATTAGAGTGGACTTATGATATTCTTTTCATGAACTATTGTGGTTAATAATAGAGAAAATGTGGCATTGGTTTGGAAAAAGTGGCCATGGTGGCTGCTGGGTGCGGGGAATGGGAGGAAGAGATGAGATGTGGAGGCATTTTCGGGACTTGGAGTTGTCCTGGGTAGTGCTGCAGGGACAATTACCGCACATTGTAGATCCTCCCATGCCCCACTGGATGGAACGTGGGAGAGTATGGGCTATGATGTGGACCATTGACCATGAGGTGCAGGGATGCCCAGAGATGTACTCACCAAATGCAATGGATGTGTCATGATGATGGGGGAGAGTGTTACTGTGGGGGGAGTGGTGGGGTGGGGCGGCGGGGGTGAACTGGGACCTCATATTTTTTGAATGTAATTTTTAATAAAAAATGAATAAATAAAATAAAAAAAACAAAAAACACAAAGTGTACAATCAATGGTATTTAGCATAATCACATAGTTGTGCATTCATCACTTCAATCATTATTAGAACATTTGTCTTATTTATTTATTTATTTTCAAGTAGTTTTATTGAGATATATTTGCATACCATACAATCTATCCAGAGTATGTAATCATTGGCTTTTAGTATAATCACAATGTTGTGCATTCATCACCACAAAAATTTTACAATTTCATTACTCCAAAAAGAAAAACTCCATACCCTTTAGCAGTCACCTCTCAATCCCTCTATCCCTCCCTACATAACCACTAATTTAATTCCATCTCTATAAATTGATTTATATTTACATACCATATAAATGGAATCATACAATGCATAGCATTTTATGTCTGGTTTCTTTCACTTAGCATAATATTTTATTTTGTCTGATATTAACATCATGTAACATTAACATACAATTGTTCAGTTTCAAAGAAAAACAGTCTTATATATGCAATATTTCACATATCCATATTTCACGTGAGGTTTTGCTATGCTATACAGTCCTGTGTTACATTTTTTAGCTTTCCTTTTAGTAATTTGTACGGCCTTGAATTTCCCTTTCAACACTGTTATACCCTTATAATAGCACTGCTAGTTACAAACATTATGTTGTGCTTTTACTTTTTCTATTCATTTCCAAATTAACACACATCCTTTTTACCAATTCTGCCTTAGTTAGCCCTCTTTCCATTCTCTAACCTCATTCTATTTTCTGGTGACCCATATTCAAGTTATTGACTCCATAAAATTACACAATATATTTAGTTCATAATAGTGCAACCATAATGTATTTGTCCTTTTGTGTCTGTCTTGCTTCATTCAACACAATGTCTTCCAAGTTCATCCACATTATTTTGTTTTATGAATTCATTTCTTCTTACAGCTGCATAATATTCCATTGTTTGTATATACCACAGTTTGTTTATCCATTCATCAGTTGCTTCCAACTTTTGGCAATCGTGAAATGCCACTATGAACATCAGTGTGCAAATGTCTATTCATGTCACTGCTCTCAGTTCTTCTAGGTATGTACCCAGTAGTGGTATTGTGAGGTCACATGTCAAATCTATATTCAACTTCTTTAGGGACTGCTAAATAGGCTTCACAGTGGTTATACCATTCAGCGTTCCTGTCAACAATGAATAAGTTTTCCTGTCTCTCCACATCCTCTCCAACACTCGTAGTTCTCTGTCTTTTTAATACTGGTCATTTTAATGGTGTGAAATGATATCTCATTGTAACTTTGATTTGCATCATGCTAATTGCTAATGATATTGAACATTTTTAATGTGTTTTTTCACCATTTATATTTCTTCTTTGGACAAATGTCTGTTCAAGTCTTTGGCCCGTTTTTTAATTGGGTTGTTGGTCTATTGTTGAGTTGTAGCATCTCTTTATATATCACGGATATTAAGCACTTCTTGGATATGTGATTGCCAAATATTTTCTCCCATTGAGTCGGTTGCCATTTCACACTTTTGATAAAGTCCTTTGAGGTGCAAAAGTGTTGAATTTTGAGGAGGTCCATTTATCTATTTTTTCTTTTGTTGTTTGTGCTTTGGGTGTAAGGTCCAAAAAACCACCACCTACCACAAGGTCTTTAAGATGCTTCCTGTATTATTCATCTAAAGGGGTGCTGAAGCAAAGTACCAAAAATCTGTTGGCTTTTATAAAGGGTATTTATTTTGGATAAAAGCTTACAGTTACAAGGCCCTAAAGAGTCCAACTCAGTGCTGATTTCTCACCAAAGCCACTTGCCACATGTTGAAGCAAGAGAGCCGGCGATCTCTGCCTGGTCTCTAGGGCCTTCTCAGCTGCTCAGCTGCTCTGTTCTCTTCAGCTGCAACTATCAGGCAAATGACTCATATCTCCCTGTGGCCCCAGGATCAAACATGACAGAGTTCTCTCCTCCTCAGGGTGTCTTCCTGGGTGAGATTCTGTTTATATAGCCTCATCAAGGGGGCATCGACTCAACCTGAGTCATGCCTTACTAACATGGTCAAATCATAGCCCTAATCTTACCAGGAATTTACTCAAGTCCTCAACTGAATTCAACATAATCAAAAGTATTACAACTAGAATATATATATATAATATATTTTCAGATTCATAAATAATCTCAAACTCCCACATTTCCTTACATTTTCTTCCAGTAGTTTTATGGTTCTGGCTTTTATATTTAGGTCTTTGATCCATTTTGAGTTGATTCTTGGGTAAGGAGTGAGTTAGGGGTCCTTTTTCATTCTTTTGGTTATGGATAGCCAGTTCTCCCAGCATCATTTGTTGAAGAGTTTGCTTTGTCCCGTTAATATGGACTTGGTAGGTTTGTTGAAAACCAGTTACCAGTAAAGTTGAGGCTTTATTTCTGGACTCTCAATTCTATTCCACTGATCAATGTGTCTGTTTATGCCAATACCATGCTATTTTGAACACTGTAGCTTTGTAATATGTTTCAAGGTCAGGCAGTAAAATTCCTCCCATATTGCTCTTCTTCGTTTTTCTCTATCTCTCTTTATTTTTTAAAAATGTTACATTAAAAAAATATGAGGTCCCCCTAAATTCCCCACCCCCCTCACCCCACTCCTCCCATATCAAAACCCTCTTTCCTCATTGTGGGACATTCATTGCATTTGGTGAATGCATTTTGGAGCACTGCTGCACCACATGGGTATTGGTCTGCATTGTAGTTTACACTCTCCCTCAGTCCACCGAGTGGGCCATGGCAGGGCATACCATGTCCAGCATCTGTCCCTGAAGTACAATTTCTTCCATTACTAATCACAGTAGTTCTATAGTAGAATATCAGTAAGCCCACTCTAATTCATACTCTATTTCTCCATCCTGTGGACCCTGGGATGGTTATGTTGACTTTGCTATTCACATGTATTTTTCTTTCCAAACAAACTTGGTAATTGCCTTTTCTTTTTCTGTAAAGCAGGCTCTTGGAACTTTGATTGGTATTGCATTGAATCTATATCTGTTTGGGTAGGCTTGACATCTTCATGATATTTAGTCTTCCAATCCATGAACACGGAATATCTTTTCATTTGTTTAGGTCTTCATTGATTTCTTTTTTTTTTTTTAAAGATTTATTTATTTATTTAATTTCCCCCCCTCCCCTGGTTGTCTGTTCTTGGTGTCTATTTGCTGCGTCTTGTTTCTTTGTCCACTTCCGTTGTTGTCAGCGGCACAGGAAGTGTGGGCAGCGCCATTTCTGGGCAGGCTGCTCTTTCTTTTCACGCTGGGCGGGTTTCCTCACGGGCGCACTCCTTGCGCGTTGGGCTCCCCCACGCGGGGGACACCCTTGCGTGGCACGGCATTCCTTGCGTGCATCAGCACTGTGCCTGGCCAGCTCCACACGGGTCAAGGAGGCCCGGGGTTTGAACCGTGGACCTCCCATATGGTAGACGGACGCCCTAACCACTGGGCCAAAGTCCGTTTCCCCATTGATTTCTTTTAGCACTTTTTTTTTGTAGTTTTCTTAATATGGGTCCTGTACTTCCTTGGTTAAATTGATTCCTAGGTATTTGAGTCTTTTTGTTGCTATTATAAATGGACTCTTCCCCTGCTTTCCTTCTCAGATTGTTCAATACTGATGTACAGAATCATTATTGATTTTTGCATGTTGATCTTGTATCCTAACATATTGCCGATTTTAGTTCAAGTAGCTTTGTCATAGACATTTCAGAATTTCCTAAATACAAAATCATGTCATCTGCAGATAAGAAGAGATTTACATGGAGCTGCCCTGGATGGTGCTTCAGAGGTAATCACCGGACATTGTAAATCCTCACAGGGCCTACATGATGGAATAGAGGAGAGTATGGGCCATGATGTGAACCAATGTATATGAGGTGCAGAGGTGCCCAAAGATGTACTTACCAAATCCAATGGATGTGTCATGATGATGGGAACGAGTGTTGTTGGGGGGGGGGGGGGAGAGGGGGGGTAGGGGGGTGGGGTTGAATGGGACCTCACATATATATTTTTAATGTAATATTATTACAAAGTCAATAAAAAATAAAAAAATTAAAAAAAAAAAAAAAAAAAAAGAAGAGATTTACATTCTCTTTTCCTATTTGGATTCCTTTTCTTTCCTTGTCTGATTGCTCTAGCTATAAGTTCTAACACAATGTTGAATAGCGATGATAAGTGTGGGCATTCTTGTCTTGTTCCCAATCTTAGAGGGAAAGCTTTAGACATTTCCCTATTGATTATAATTTGGCTGTGGGTTTTTCATATATACCCTTTATAATATTGAGGAATTTTCCTTCTATTACTATCTTTCGAAGTGTTTTTATCAAGAAGGGATGCGAGATTTTGTCCAGTGCCTTTTCTGCATTTACTGAGATCATCATGTGGCTTATTTCCTTCAATTTGTTAACGTGGTATATTAGATAAATTGATTTTCTTAGTTTGAGCCACCCTCGCATACCAGGAATAAATCTCCCTTGGCCATGGCGTGTAATTATTTTGATATGCTGTTGGATTCTACTTGCAAGTATTTTGTTGAGAGTTTTTGTATCTATGATCATTAGAGAGATTGGTCTATAATTTTCTTTTTTTGGTATTACCTTTATTTGGCTTTGGTATTAGGGTGATGTTGACTTCATAAAAATTGTTGGGTAATTTTCCTCCTCTTCAATTTTTTGGAGGAGTTTAAACAAGATTGGTGTTAATTCTTCTGAAAATACTCGGTAGAATTCACCTGTGAAACCATCTGGTCTTGAACTTTTCTTCATTGGGAGATTTTTAAATGTGATTAGTTTGTTTCATTTTTGTATTTCTTGTAGCATTAGTGTAGACTGTGTGTTTCTAGGAATTTGTCCAATTATTCCAAGTTGTCTGGTTTGTTGGCATACAGTTTCTCAGAATATCCTCTTATGATCCTTTTTATTTCTGTGGGGTCAGTCGTAACTTTCCCCCTTTAATTTCAGATTTTATTTGTTTGCATCTTCTCTCTTTTTTCCTTTGATAGTCTAGCTAAGGGTTTGTCAATTTTATTGACATTATCAAAGAACCAGATTTTGGTTTTTATAATTTTATGTATTTCTTTTGTTCTCAATTTCATTTAATTCTGCTCTAATCTTTATTGTTTCTTTTCTTCTCTTTGTTTTGGGAATGTTTCTGTTCTTTTTCTAGTTTCTACAGTTGTTCAGTTAGATCTTTGATTTTATCTTTTTCTTCTTTTTTAATATAGGTGATTAGGGCTATCACTTTCCCTCTCAGCACTGCCTTCATTTTATTCCATAGGTTTTGATATGTTGTGTTCTCATTTTCATTCATCTCCATTTATATATTATTTTCACTTACAATTTTTTTCACCTACTGATTGTTTAGGTGTGTGTTGTTCAGCTTCCACACATTTGAAAATGTTCCCATTTCCTTCCTATCATTGATTTCCAGTTTCATTCCATTATGATCTAAGAAGGTGCTTTTTATAATTCAATCTTTTTATATTTATTAAGACCTGCCTTGTGACCTCACATGTGGTCTATCCTGGAGAAAGATCCATGAACACTTGAGAAGAATGTATAACCTGCTGATTTGGATGCAACCTTCTGTTAGGTCTAACCAGTTTATCTTATTATTCAAGTTCTCTGTTTCCTTGTTGATCTTCTGTCTAGGTGGTCTATCTAATGATGTGAGTGGTGTGTTGAAGTCTCCAACTATTATCGTAGAGATGTCTACTTCTCCCTTCAGGTTTTTTTCACATTTTAATTTTATTATTTTTTTTATTAAAAGATGCATGGATCACACAAAATTTTACATTAAAAATTATAAAAGGTTCCCATATACCCCAATCCCTACACCCCCACTCCTTCTACATCAACAACCTCTTTCATTAGTGTGGTACATTCATTGCATCTGATTAGTACATTTTGGAGCATTGCTACAGAGCACGGATTATAGTTAATGTTGTAGTTTATACTATTTCCCAGTCCTTTCAGTGCGTTATGGCAGGATATAATAGTGTCCTGCATCTGTCCCTGCAATATCATTGAGGACAACTCCAAGTCCTCAAAATTCCCCAATATCACACTTCTTTTTCTCTCTCCCTGCCTTCAGCAACTCCCTTGGCCACTGTCTCCACATCAATGATATAATTTCTTCCATTGCTAGAGTCACAGTAATTCTATAGTAGAATACCAGTTAGTCCACTCTAATTCATATTTTATTCCTCCATACTGATGAACCTGGGATGGTGATGTCCACTTCACCTTTAAATCAAGATGGGGGTTAGATCCCACATGGGTGATGGATGGAATTCTCCTGCTTGCAGCTGTAGACTCTCTCAGTTCCCGGGTGTGACCATCCTCACCTCCCTGTTAGCGGACCTGTGTAAATCTAACGAAACAGAGAGAAGGAATCACAACTCTGCTGAGGATCAGGGCCCAGCTGACACATAAACAGTCCAAAGATTCAAGTCTCCTGAGCATGCACTAACCACAGTGCTAACCACAGGTTCAGTAAAAGTCACAGAAGAGGCATATGTATAGATGTCCCATGAGTCCCACTCCATCACACTCAGGAGCACAAATTCCAAAGTAAGGCCCACTGGCAAGACACTGAACGGTAGGGCCATCTGTCTCATGCACAACTGAGCAGAGTCAGAGAGACAGATAAAGCAGATACAACCCCCAGATATTGGTTCCTTTGAAGGCTAAAGAGACCCATGAGAGTTATGGTCATGGCCGATGGGGTTAACTACCAGGGCAGATGGCCCCTCTTTGGAAATGGTGTTTAAGTGTGATGAATCTGGACTCAGATGGGATCTCCCTTCATAAGACTTTCATGCTAATGTGCTGGAGGTGCAGTTAATGTTGGGGTTTAAGATATATTTAGGGGATTTGAATCTCTGGACTGACAATGTGATAGCCAGGTCCTGAGCCTCAACAGACTCCAGCACCTACAATCTGATTTATTGGACTTACCACACTCAGCTAAGATGGAGTTGAAGAAGGACAATCACCACACCATTGAGCCTAGAGTGATTACAACTGAAAATGGGAGGATTGCATCCAGCATCCATGTGGAATCTGAGCCTCCTCTTGACATAGAGGTGCAATGGACACAACCAATCCAATGTCCACATAGAAGAGGTGGCATTGGATTGGGAAAAGTGGACATGGTGGACGATGTGTATGGGGAAAGGCAGGAAGAGATGAGAGGTGGAGGCGCCTTTGGGACATGGAGCTGCCCTGGATGGTGCCTCAGAGGTAATCACCGGACATTGTAAATCCTCACAGGGCCCACTGGATGGAATGGAGGAGAGTATGGGCCATGATGTGGACCATTGTCTATGAGGTGCAGAGGTGCCCAAAGATGTACTTACCAAATCCAATGGATGTGTCATGATGATGGGAACGAGTGTTGTTGGGGGGGGAGAGGGGGGGTGGGGGGGGTGGGGTTGAATGGGACCTCACATATATATATTTTTTAATGTAATATTATTACAAAGTCAATAATAAAAAAAAAGAACATTATCAAAAAAAAAAAAAAAAGACTGTATGGCTTTAGTGTCTCTGTATGGCCCTCAGGAGCACCAGTACCTGCGGTTGTATCTACTTTGACTGTCACTGAGAACCTGCTGAGATGTGTATAAACACGGCCCCACTGATGACCTCCCCACTCATTTTGAAGTCTCTTAGCCATATAAAGTCATTTATCTTTACCATTTGTCCCTTTTATTCAAGGTCTTTCTTCTAGTTGCATCACCATGTGGTGCTTGGTAGTAATCCCTCGGCCCCAGAGAGGCTCATCCCTTGGAGTCATGACTCACGCTGCAGAGAAGGCAATTCATTTACATGCTGAGTTTGGCTTAGAGAGTGGCCACATTTGAGTGACATAGATGCTCTCAGGAGGTAACTCTTAGGCACTCTGAAGGATTAGGCCTAGTTGAAATTTCAAGCACACGGACTCATAAGCATAGTCATCAGTATGAAGGGCACATTATTGGACCTTCTTTCTTCACTGGTCTTTGCCCTTGTACTTGGGGGATTGTTGCCGCTCCAATAGGGAGTGTGACAGAGTTTCCCAGAATGGGAACTCAGCATTCCCTCAATTATCATGTGAAATTCTACTCCCTGTGTCAATACCCAATGAGCATCTGAACATATCTATATACACTATATGCATGCCCTGGAGAACTGTCTCCCATCCATACATCCCCCCATCAATGACATCCCACATCAGTTCTCCTCTGTGATGCAAAACTTGTTCAAAAATGGAGTCTAATATACTGCCAAATTCAATTAATAGGAAAATGAAATGGTAATGGTAGGTTTAAAGATTAGAAATAGAATACATAATAATTTAGAAAAGCTAAAGTAAAAAATAAATTGGAGTATTAAAAAGGTGAAAAATATCATAAGAAAAAAATTTTTTGATGTTTTGCCTTTCATCACTGTAATAGGTTTTCTCTGTATATACAGTGACAAGGCAATCTCTTCCATTTCTTCCTCAGTGTCAAGGCACTTTTTAAAAATTATGTCTTCAAAAAGTTTTAGGTCACAGTAAAGTCACATATAGAATATAGAGAACTCCCATATACTCAACATCAAACCCTATAAACCCTATTCCCCCTTTGCCAGCAATGATCTTTTTACATGTGGATGTTACATTTGCTGCAACTGATGTACAGGTATTGAAACATAGCTACCATCCAGGGTTCCGTTATGGTTTACATTATGGTTTACATTTTAGAATGTGCACTTTTTATGAATTTTTCATTATACTGTGGTTTACATTATGGTTTAAAATTTTGACCATAGGGCTTTATAGATTTTGGTGATATTTAACGTGATCTTTATCAATCATTGCAGCATCAAGCAGAACACCATTGCTCCCCTGTTATGCCGTCCTCTGAATATTCTATTCCTCTCTTTCCTTCCCTTCAGGGCTCACAGTGACCACCAAGCTTCACTGCTTGAAGGACAAGATTCATAGATACTTGCAACAATGCTGAGGGCTTGACACACTAGTCTGTCCTCCCATTTTGGGAGCCACCCATGCTCTTGAGAGACACCCTCCCCTCTGTTTGAGAATATCAGGCCTCTCCAGAGTGGGGGCATAACACCTTTCAACTCACTGTATGGGTCTCCACACACTGATATAACACATTATGACATGATGAGCACTCACACTCTCCCTGGAAGCCTGCCCCAGTTGAACCCTGTGTCAAATGCCCCCCGTCAAACACCTTAAACCAGTAAATCTTCCTTATTGTATTTTCTAAAGAGTTTTCTCAACATAGTTTCAACCACATACACAACAATCTCCCATGTTCACTTGCTCCCCCTGACCTTCCCCCAATTCCTATCTGACCCATCCTCCCAACCTTATCCCCCCTCAAGCCTGCAAAGCCCAACTCAGCAGTATTTCTATGCCCCCGTCTTATTCCTTCACTTCACAACTACTTGCCTATACTTTATCATATATTTTGCCCATGTGGGCATTAATTCACAATCTTCCTCTCCCGCTCTATTTCCTGTAATCCTGTCTTCCAGTCTTTAGCTCTCTGGGACAGATAGATTTGCTTAATTCATATCATAGAGGTCATGTAGTATTTGTCCTTCAATGCCTGACTTGCTTCACTCAACATTAGGTCCTCAAGATTCATCCATGTTATCCCATGTGTTAGTACTGTACTCCTTCTTACAGCTGAGTAGTATTGCATTGTATGTATATACCACATTTTGTTTATCCGTTGATCTGTTGATAGGCATTTGGTTTGTTCCCACTTTTGGCAATAGTGAGTAATGCCACTATGAACTTTTGCGGCGGCTTGCTCGGTTGGTAGAGGTGGGGTCTGGCTGCGGACGAGGGGTCGGTCCAGCTTAGGACGAGGGGTTGGTCCCACTTGGGACGAGGGGTCGGTCCCACTTGGGACGAGCGGTCGGTCCGGCAGCAGATGAGGGGTCGGTCTCACAGGGGTTGCGCGGTTTGGCTGACGGGGTTGCCCGGCGAAGCCGGCGACGAAGGGGTCGCCCGGAGAAGCAGGCGACGAACTGGGGACAAGGGAGGCCAGGCCCTTGTCGGGGGCTCTCAGGACTGGAGGGCGCACGGCAGAAGAACTACCGCGGAGACAAGGTAAACACACAAGTCCACTTTATTGAGGGAGAGGCAACAGTTTTATAGGGGCTGGGGAAGGCTGATAGGTCGAAGCCATGCCCTGTTCTGATTGGTTGCCGAAGAAAGGTCAGTGGGCGGTACTGGACAGGGGAAGGGTGGTGATTAGGGATTGGCTGTTGCTGTTGCTGGGGGAAGTGGCAGGGTTTAGTGATTGGTGGCTGCTGTTGCTGGGGTAGAGGGCAGACTGGAGTTTCCCACCCACGACTGGCTGTTGCTGCTGTCAGGGGTAGGGAAAAGGGCAGACTGGATTTTTCCACCCACGCCTGGCTGTTGCTGCTGTCGGGGGGAGGGAAAAGGGCAGACTGGATTTTTCCACCCTGCGCCTGCGCAGGGAGAAAGAAGGCATCGTGTGGCGCTATCTGGGAGGAGGGGCAGCCGCGGAAGCATGGCTGCCGAGAAGGGGAGACCCGAGGGCACTCTGCGCCCATGCTGAGCTCCCTTCAGGGGTGGCGGTGAGTCCGACCAGCCACCCTATTATGGGGGCATCGGAATTAGGCCTACCGCGGCCGCCGCCCCCCGCCAGGTCAGCAAACCACACTTCAGCCCAAGGGGCGACCGCATTTCCCCCTTCTTTTCAAATAAGGGCCAGGATGGCAGCAGTAGCAAGTAGCCGAGGCCCAAGAGGCAGCAAGCAACGAGGGAAGCAGGGCTGAAGAGGGAGGTGGGTAAGACGGGGATACAAATGTACAATTTGAGGGGCGGTATCTGGCCGTTGCAAACAAGGGTGGCCAATGTCCAATTCTTGTTGATCTCGGCGGCTATAAGGTCCATCTGCTGTTAAAAGTCCAGAATGACAGCGCGCTACAGGTAGTTGATCTCTCCTTGGCGGCGAAGAGCGGCAGAGGCAGACTGTGTGATGGTCTGGAAGATCGCAGCTGTGAGGACAAGTCGCGTCAGGGCACCAGCGGCAGTGGTGGCAGCAGCGTCGGGAGTGGTGGAGATGTAGGTGAGGACAACAGGAAGGCCAAAGTCTCCACGGGCGCGAGAGAGGCCGATGTTAACGGGGCGGGCCGACATGGGGCGGCCCAATCTGCAATGCAATGGGGGTTCAAGCAAAAAAAGGAGGAGGGGGGCGGGGGACGAGAAAGGACACTTTGGATGTCTGAGAAGAGGAGTGAGGTCGAGACAGGAGGAAGCTCCGCAGAAGTATGGGGGGGGCAAAAACAGAAACGTTATTAGATGCTAGAAAGCAGGCCACGGGCCAGGGAAAGCGGGTTGCGGGCCGTTTAGCGGGGCTGGAGCTGCTTGAGAGCGATGGCGGCATGGAGGGCTGCGGTTACAGAAGACTTGGGGCACCTTGAGAGCGCGGCGATGGGAGCCGAGGTGCACGGTGAGACGAGGGGTCGGAGCCAGTGGGGCTCCGATGGTGGTCGCGGGCCAAAAGAAGGCCCCAACGAGGGGAAGGCAGAATGACAAGCAGTGGAGCAAGGCAAAGGCGAGCAAGCGCAGAGGGGAGGAGGCAGAGGTGAAGGCAGGGGTGGAGGTGCTCAGGCACGCGCTCCTGAGAGTTTTATTGGCGCCTCTTAATCATAGCGGGTCGGTATAAGCCCCCGACATGGAAGGAGAAAGCCATCCAGTGATTCTCCCAGACCGCCGTGGATCGTATGAGGTCACCAAGGTTCAGGACCAGCAATGCAGAGCGAAAAGATAGGGGTGAGAAGAGAGGAGGGCGTAGGGCTGTGGTAGGGTTACTTCAGACATGCAATCATGCGCTCCCGAGAAATCCAAGGCTCCTCTTAATCATAGCGGGTCGGTATAAGCCCCCGACATGGAAGGAGAAAGCCATCCAGCGATTCTCCCAGACCGCCGTGGATCATATGAGGTAGCCAAGGCTCAGGTAGCAGCAATGTTGCACGAGAGAAGCCCCACGGTGAGAAGGGAGGAGGGGGGGGCCGCCAGGTTATGGAGTGAGGCTGTGGTGGGGTTGCCTTGCCCCACGTTGGGCACCAGCTGTGGCGGCTTGCTCGGTCGGTAGAGGTGGGGTCTGGCTGCGGACGAGGGGTCGGTCCAGCTTAGGATGAGGGGTCGGTCCCACTTGGGACGAGGGGTCGGTCCCACTTGGGACGAGGGGTCGGTCCGGCAGCAGACAAGGGGTCGGTCTCACAGGGGTTGCGCGGTTCGGCTGACAGGGTCGCCCGGCGAAGCCGGCGACGAAGGGGTCGCCCGGAGAAGCAGGCGACGAACTGGGGACAAGGGAGGCCAGGCCCTTGTCGGGGGCTCTCAGGATTGGAGGGTGCACGGCAGAAGAACTACCGCGGAGACAAGGTAAACACGCAAGTCCACTTTATTGAGGGAGAGGCAACAGTTTTATAGGGGCTGGGGAAGGCTGATTGGTCAAAGCCACGCCCTGTTCTGATTGGTTGCCGGAGAAAGGTCAGTGGGCGGTACTGGATGGGGGAGGGGTGGTGATTAGGGATTGGCTGTTGCTGTTGCTGGGGGAAGTGGCAGGGTTTAGTGATTGGTGGCTGCTGTTGCTGGGGTAGAGGGCAGACTGGAGTTTCCCACTCACGCCTGGCTGTTGCTGCTGTCGGGGGGAGGGAAAAGGGCAGACTGGATTTTTCCGCCCACGCCTGGCTGTTGCTGCTGTCCGGGGGAGGGAAAAGGGCAGACTGGATTTTTCCGCCCGGCGCCTGCGCAGGGAGAAAGAAGGCATCGTGTAGCGCTATCTGGGAGGAGGGGCAGCCGCGGAAGCATGGCTGCCAAGAAGGGGAGACTCGAGGGCACTCTGCGCCCATGCCGAGCTCCCTTCAGGGGTGGCGGTGAGTCCGACCAGCCACCCTATTATGGGGGCAGCGGAATTAGGCCTACTGCGGCCGCTGCCCCCCGCCAGGTCAGCAAACCACACTTCAGCCCAAGGGGCGACCGCAAACTTTGGTGTTAATATATCGGTTTGTGTCCTTGTTTTCAATTATTCTGGGTACATACCCAGCAATGGAATTGCTGGGTTATATGGCAAATCTATAGCTAGTTTTTTTGAGGAACTACCAAACTGCCCTCCAGAATGCTTGGATCCCTCTACATTCCCACCAGCAGTGGATGAAGGTTCCCATTCCTCCATATCCTCTCCAACACTGTAGTCTTCTGTTTTTTTTAATAGCCACCAGTCTAATGGGTATAAGATGGTATCTCATTGTAGTTTTGATTTGCATTCCCCTAATATCTAGCGGTGTTCAGCACCTTTTCATTTGCATTCAGCCATTTGTATTTCTTCTTTGAAGAAGTGTCTGTTCAAATCTCTTGCCCATTTTTAAAATGGGTTGTTTGTATTTTTATATTTGAGTAATAGGATATCTTTATATATGCTGAATATTAGTGTCCTATTAGATATCTGGTTACAAAGTATTTTCTCTCATTGGGTGGGCTGTCTCATCACTTCCTTGATAAAGTCCTTTGAGGTGCAAAAAGCTTTAATTTTGTGGCAGTCCTGTTTATTTTTTCTTTTGCTGCTCGTGCTTTGCTGTGAAGTTCATGAAGTCATTTCTTATCACAACCTCCTGTAGATGCTTCCCTATATTGTCTTCCAAGGTCTTTATGGTTTTGGCTCTTATATTTGGGTCTTTGATCTATCTTTTTTTTAAAAATTATTTATTTATTTTTAAAAATTACATTCAAAAAATATGAGGTCCCATTCAACCTCATCGCCCCCACCCCCCACACCCCCCACAGCAACACTCTCTCCCATCATCGTGACACATCCATTGCACCTGGTAAGTACATCTCTGAGCATCACTGCACCCCTAGTCAATGGTTCACATCATAGCCCACACTCTCCCACGTTCCATCCAGTGGACCCTGGGGGGATCTACAATGTCCCGTAATTGTCCGTGAAGCAC
The DNA here is from genome assembly GCF_030445035.2 of Dasypus novemcinctus. NCBI lineage: Eukaryota > Metazoa > Chordata > Mammalia > Cingulata > Dasypodidae > Dasypus > Dasypus novemcinctus. The sequence goes on from NC_080704.1 coordinate 110,732,817, forward strand.
CACCCAGGACATATCCTCGTCCTGAAAACGCCTCCACATCTCATCTCTTCCTCCCATTCTCCAAACCCAGCAGCCACTATGGCTACCCTTCCCACACCCATTCCACATTTTCTCTGTGGACATTGGATTGGTTGTGTCCATTGCACATCTATGTCAAGTGGGGGCTTAGATTCCACATGGATACTGGATGCACTCCTCCTGCTTTCAGTTGTAGACACTCTAGGCTCCATGGTGTCGTGGTTGACCTTCTTCAACTCGATGTTAGCTGAGTGGGGTAAGTCCAATAAATCAAAGTGTAGGAGCTGAAGTCTGTTGAGGCTCTGGGCCTGGGTGTAATATTATCAGTCCAGAGATTCAAATCCCCTAAATATATCTAAAACCCCAGCACCAACAACAATTCCATTAAAGTAGCATGCAAGTCTTGTGAAAAGAGATCCCCTCTGAGTCCAATTCCATCATGCAGAAATACCAGCTCCAGAGAAGGGCCATCTGCCATGGCAGTGAACCCCATCTGCCATGATCATAGAACCCGTGGGTCTCTTTATTCCTCAAAAGAACCAATACCTGGGGTTGTATCTACTTTATCTGTCTCTCAGACTCTGCTCATTTGTGCATAAGGGCATTCCTTCTGACAACCTCCAGACTCTTTTTTAGAGACTCATAGCCTTATATTCTCATTTCTCCTTTCCATTTCCCCCTTACATTAGGTCAAACAGCATTTTGAAGTCATGTTATTATATGTAGACAGGGATATTCTGCTGATCCGTGTTGAACCTTTAATTCAAGGTCCTTTTCTAGTTGCATCTTCAGCTGATATGTGGTAGTGATCCCTCGGTGCCAGGGAGGCTCATCCCCGGGTGTCATGTCCCATGCTGGGGAGACTGCACTGCATTTACATGCTGAGTTTGGCTGTGAGAGTGGCCACATTTGAGTAACATGAAGGCTGTCAGGAGGAAACCCCCAGGCACAGTGCTACTCTAGGCCTTATTCTTATTGGAGGTGTATAGGCTCAAAAGCATAGCCATAAGTATCAGGAGCCCACTGTTGGGCCCTCCTTCCTTCCTGGTTCTTGCCGTTGCACCTGGGGAACAGCCGCTGCTCCCCCAGGGTCCACGACAGTGACCCGCTGGCCAAGGGCCCAGTACTCCCCCCAGCTATTGTTTTTAATTGTTTCCACTATGAGTATATCTAGACATTACTATATACCCTGGGCATATGCCCTGTATAACTCCCTGTCAACCATATATATCCTGTCAATAACATCCTATATCAGTATTCCTCCGCTGCCATTGTTGAACCACTCTGTGATCCAAAACTTCCTGTAAAGTCAATCCCAGCATAATGTCAGCTTCATAAGAGTCTTAGATCACCGAAATTCATATATACAATATACAATACTTCCCCAGATTCACCATAAAACCTTTTCCCTTCCACAGTGATAATCTCTTAACTTGTTCATATCATATTTCCTGAAACTGATGTACAGATTCTGAGACAATAGCTTTCAAACAAGATGACATCTGTGCTTACTATGTGGTCCATACTTTAGGTTGTACAGTTTTCTAAATTTTTTAGTTATCCTATGTTTTGCCTTATGGTTTACATTATTAGTCTGTCATCCCCTATATGTTTTTGGAGTAATATTACATGTTTTTTTTTTTTTTTTTTTTAATTTTTTTATTTTTTATTGACTTTGTAATAATATTACATTAAAAATATATATGTGAGGTCCCATTCAACCCCACCCCCCCACCCCCCCTCTCCCCCCCCCCAACAACACTCGTTCCCATCATCATGACACATCCATTGGATTTGGTAAGTACATCTTTGGGCACCTCTGCACCTCATATACATTGGTTCACATCATGGCCCATACTCTCCTCTATTCCATCAAGTGGGCCCTGTGAGGATTTACAATGTCCGGTGATTACCTCTGAAGCACCATCCAGGGCAGCTCCATGTCCCGAAGACGCCTCCACCTCTCATCTCTTCCTGCCTTTCCCCATACCCTTTGTCCATTATGTCCACTTTTCCCAATCCAATGCCACCTCTTCTATGTGGACATTGGATTGGTTAATATTACATGTTTTATATTCATCTTCGTGTATTCTCACAAAACTCCTCTCTTGCCCCCATATTTACCTTGTTTCCATCCATTCCACATCCATTTTCCCCTCCCTTTGGGGCCCACAACGCCAGCCAATCTCCCTTTCCTGAGAAGCCATGTCCAGAGATACTTGCAGCAGTATTCAGGGCCTGAGTTTCTCAACTGCCCTAATGACCTGGGAGCCATCCTTTCTCACTAGAGATACAGTTCTCTCTATTTGATGGCATTAGTCCTCCCCAGGATGTGGGTCCACCCCAATTCTCACTTCTTGGGTCTCTTCCCAATGGTACAACCCACCTTGGCAAAATGAGCCTTCAGCTATTCGCCCAGAGTCTGTCCCACATCAGCCCATACCCCCTGAGCATCCTAAACAGGTAACCCTCCTACTTATACTTTGATACGATTTTCTCAACATTTTGTTCTCAGCTAATACCTGACACTCTCCCATGTTCGTATGTTGCCCCTCCCTTCCCCCGATTTTTGGACAATATTACCCCTCTGCCCATCCACAGCCCCCCTCAAACCCACAAAGCCCCACCCAAAGGCAACCCCTTGCTCCCATTTTGTCCCTTCTTTGTGCTCATACTTACCACCAGCTCATCGCAGATTCCACCCCTCCAGACGTTAACTCACATCCTTCCTCCACCCCCCAATTTCCTGTAAGCCTCTTTTCCGATGTCTAGCTCTCTGAGGCAGTTTGCTTATTTCATATCATTGAGGTCATGTAGTATTTGTCCTTCAATGCCTGGGTTGCTTCACTCAACATAAGATTCTCAAGGTTTATCCATGTTATCACGTGTGATTGTAATGTGTTTGTTCTAACAGCCGAGTCGTATTCCATTGTGTGTATATACCACATATTATTGATCCACTCGTCTGTTAATGGACATTTGGATTGATTCCAACGTTTGGTGATAGTAAACAATGCTGCTATGAACATTGGTATACATATATCTGTTTGTGTCCTTGTTTTCAGTTCTGAGGGTATATACCCAGCAGTGGTATTGCCCGGTCATATGGCAAATCTATGGTTAGTTTTTTGAGAAACCGCCAAACTGTCCTCCAGAATGGTTGGATCTTTCTACATTCCCCCAGCAGTGGATGAGTGTTCCCCTTTCTTCACATCCTCTCCAGCATTTGTATTCTTCTGTTTTTTTCATAGCTGCCAATCTTATGGGAGTAAGATGGTATCTCATTGTAGTTTTGATTTGCATTTCCCTGATAGCTAGAGATTTGGAGCATTTTTCATGTGCTTTTTAGCCATTTGTATTTCTTCTTTGGCGAATTGTCTGTTTAAATTTTTTCCCATTTTTTAAATGAGTTGTTTATCTTTTTGTTTTCAAGATTTATGAGTTCTTTATATATGCAAGTTATAAGCCTCTTATCAGATATATGGTTGCCAAATACTTTCTCCCATTGTGTGGGTTCCCTTTTTACTTTGTTGACAAACTCCTTCGAGGTACAGAAGGCTTTAATTTTGAGGAAGTCCCATTTATCTATTTGTTCTTTTGCTGCTCATGCTTTTGGTGTGAAATTCATGAAGCCATTTCCTATTACAAGGTCCTGTAGATGTTTCCCTACACTGCTTTCCAAGATCTTTATGGTCTTGGCTCTTATATTTAGGTCTTCGATCCATCTTGAGTTGATCTTTGTATAAGGTGTGAGATGGTAATCCTCTTTCATTCTTCTACATATGGCTATCCAGTTCTCCAGGCACCATTTGTTGAATAGGCCATTCTCTCCCAGTTGAGAGGGTTTGGTGGCTTTATCGAATATTATATAGCTATATACATGAGGTTCTATATCTGAACTTTCAATTCGATTCCATTGGTCTGTGTGTCTCTCCTTATGCCAATACCATGCTGTTTTCACTACTGTAGCTTTGTAGTATGTTTTGAAGTCAGGAAGTGTGATTCCTCCAATTTCGTTTTTCTTTTTCAATATGTCTTTGGCTATTTGGGGCCTCTTTCCTTTCCAAATAAATTTTATAGTTAGTTTTTCTAGTTCCTTAAAGAAGGCTGTGTTGATTTTTATTGGGGTTGCATTGAATGCGTAGATCAGTTTTGGTAGGATAGACATCTTAATAATATTCAGTCTTCCTATCCATGAACAAGGAATATTCTTCTATTTATTTAGGTCTTCTTTGATTTCCTTGAACAGTCTTGTATAGTTCTCGGTGTATAAGTTTTTTACCTCTTTAGTTAAATTTATTCCTAGTTATTTGATTTTTTTAATTTACTATCGTGAATGGTATTTGATTCTTGATTTCCTCCTGAATTTGCTCATTATTGGTGTACAGAAATGGTGATTTTTGTGCATTGATCTTATAACCTGCGACTTTGCTGAACTCATTTATGAGTTCTAGAAGCTTTGTTGTAGATCTCTCAGGGTTTTCTATGTATAGGATCATGTCATCTGCAAATAATGAAATTTTGACTTCTTCCCTTCCAATTTGAATGCCTCTTATATCTGGTTCTTGCCTCAGTGCTCGTGCAAGTACTTCCAAGACAATGTTAAATAGGAGTGGAGACAATGGGCATCCTTGTTTTGTTCCTGAGTTTATAGGAAAGGATTTCAGGATTTTGCCATTGTAAACAATGTTGGCTGTAGGTTTTTCATATATACTCTTTATCATGTTCAAAAAGTTTCCTTGTATTCCGATCTTTTGGAGTGTTTTTATCAAGAAGGGGTGCTGTATTTTGTCAAATGCCTTTTCTGCATCTATAGATATAATCATGTGATTTTTTTCCTTCAATCTATTTATATGGTGTATCACATTAATTGATTTTCTTATGTTGAACCATCCTTCATACCTGGAATAAATCCCACTTGGTCAAGGTGTATAATTCGTTTAATGTGTTGTTGAATACGATTAGCAAGTATTTTGTTAAGTATTTTTGCGTCTAGGTTCATTAGAGAAATTGGTCTGTAATTTTCCTTTCTTGTGGTGTCTTTGTTTGGCTTTGGTACTAGGATAATGTTGGCCTCATAGAAGGAGTTCGGCAATGTTCCTTCTGTTTCGATTTTTTGGAATAGTTTCAACAGGATTGGTGTTAGTTCTTTCCGGAATGTTTTCTAGAATTCACCTGTGAATCCGTTTGGCCCTGGGCTCTTCTTAGTTGGGAGATTTTTAATTACTGATTCTATCTCTTTGCTTATGATTGGTTTGTTAAGATCCTCAATTTCTTCTTTTGTCATTATGGGCTGCTTATGTGTTTCTAGGAATTTTTTCATTTCCTCTAAATTGTCATTTTTGTTGGAATATAGTTTTTCAAAGTATCCTCTTATGATATTCTTTATTTCTGTGGGGTCAGTGGTGATATCACCTTTCTCATTTCTTATTTTGTGTATTTGCATCTTTTCTCTTTTTTTCTTTGTTAGTCTCGCTAAACGTTTGTCAATTTTGTTGATCTTCTCAAAAAACCAGCTCTTGTTCTTGTTTATTTTTTCAAGTGCTTTCTTATTTTCTATTTCATTTAGTTCTGCTCTTATCTTTGTTATTTCCTTCCTTCTTCTTCCTGTTGGGTTACTTTGTTGTTGTTTTTCTAATTCCGTCAAAAGTGCAGTTAGTTCTTCAATTTATGCTCTTTCTTCTTTTTTGATATGTGAATTTATGGCTATAAATTTCCCTCTCAATACTGCTTTTGCTGCATCCCATAAATTTTGGTATGTTGTGTTATCATTATCATTTGATTCAAGGTAGTCATTGATTTCTTTTTGAGATTTCCTCTTTGTCCCACTGTTTTTCTAAGAGTGTGCTGTTTAATTTGCAATTTGTGGTGTGAAGTCTGGGCCTCCGTCCCTTGCAAATTTCCAGCTTCACTCCACTGTGATCAGAGATATTGTTTTATATGATTTCGATCTTTCTGAATTCATTAAGCCTTTCTTTGTGGCCTAGCATATGGTCTATCTTGGAGAATGTTCCATGTGCACTTGAGAAAAATGTATATCCTGCTGCGCTTGGGTGTAATGATCTATATATGTCTATTAGATCCAGCTCTTCTAGTATACTGTTCAAATGTTTTGTTTCCTTAGTGATTCTCTTTTGAGATGTTCTGTCCAGAATTGATAGTAGTGTATGAAAATCCCCCACTATAATTGTAGATGCATCTATTTTTTCACTTAGTTTTTCCAGCGTTTGTCTCACATATTTAGAGGCACCCTTGTTAGTGACCAGTCTATTAGCTGTGGGATGATATCTCATTGTACTTTTGATTTGTATTTCCCTAATCACTAGTGATGTTGAATATTTTTTCATGTGTTTTTATTACCATTTGTATTTCTTCTTTTGACCATTGTCTTTCAAGTCTTCTTCCCATTTTTAAATCGGGTAGTTTGTCTTTTTGTTTTTGATTAGTATGTTCTCCTCATATATCATGATATTAAATGCTCATCAGAAATATGATTGCCAAATATTTTCTTCCATTGAGTAAGCTGCCTTTTCATCTTTTTGACAGAGTCTTCTGAGGTGCAAAAGTGTCGAATTTTGAGGAGGTCCATTTAGCTATATTTTCTTTTGTTCCTTGTACTTTTGGTGTAAGGTTTAAGAAACTATTGCCTACCACAGATCTCAAAGATGTTCTTCAACATTTTCTTCTGGGAGCTGTTTGGTTGTTTCAATATTTAGGCATTGACCCATTTTGAGTTAATTTTGTAAAAAGTGTGAGATACAGGTCTTTTTTTTTTTTCTTTTGGATATGGCTATCCAGTTCTCCCAGCACTATTAGTTGAATAGACTGCTCTGGCCCAGCTGGTTGGACTTAACCATCTTGTCAAAAATCACTTGTCTGTAGATGTGTGGGTCAATTTATGAGTTCTTGATTTGGTTCCATTGGTTATTCTGTCGTTATGCCAGTGCCATGAGATTTTAACCACTGTAGTTAAGTAATATGCTTTAAAGTCAGGAAGTGAAAGTCCTCCAACTTTGTTCTTCTTTAAGAAACTTTGGCTATTTGGGGCCTATTAACCTTCCAAATACATTTGATTTTTGGCTTTCTGATTTCTGCAAAAAAAAAATGGCTGTTGGGATTTTTTTGGGGGGATTGCATTGAATCTGTACATCAGTTTGGATAAAATTGACCTCTTAATGATATTAGTCTTCCAATCCATGAATACCGAATGTCCTTCCATTTATTTAATCCTTCAGTTTCTTTTAGCAATGTTTTGTAGTTTTCTAAATACATGTCCTTTATGTCTTTGGTTAAGTTTATTCCTAAGTATTTGGTTGTTTTTTTTTTTTTTTTTAGATTTATTTATTTATTTATTTCTCTCCCCTCCCCTCCAACCCCGGTTGTCTGTTCTCTGTGTCTATTTTGCTGCATCTTCTTTGTCTGCTTCTATTGTTGTCAGCAGCATGGGAATCTGTGTTTCTTTTTGTTGCATCATCTTGTTGTGTCAGCTCTCCGTGTGTGTGGCACCATTCCTGGACAGGCTGCACTTTCTTTCGCGCTGGGCGGCTTTCCTTATGGGGCAGACTCCTTGTGCATGGGGCTCCCCTACGTCGGGAACACCCCTGCGTGGCACAGCACTCCTTGTGCACATCAGCACTATGCATGGGCCGGCTCCACACGGGTCAAGGAGGCCCAGGGTTTGAACCGTGGGCCTCCCGTGTGGTAGATGGATGCCCTAACCACTGGGCCAAGTCTGCCACCTTGGTTATTTTAGTTGCTATTATAAATGGATTTTTTCCCTGATTTCCTCCTCTGATTGCACATCAGTAGTGCATAGAAATACAATTGATTTTTTTGTATTAATCTTAAATCCTACCACTTTGCTGAGCTTGTCTATTAATTTGAGTAGCTTTGTTGTAGTTTTTCCAAGATTTTCTAGATAATGGTCATTTTATCAGTGAATAATAAAAGTTTTATTTCTTCCTTTCCTATTTGGGTGCGTTTTATTTCTTGGTGTAGCTTAATTGCTTTAGGTAGAACTTTTATCACAAATTGAATAATAATGGTGATAATGGCATCCTTTTCTTCTCCCTGATTTCAACTGGAAAGCTTTCAGTCTTTCACCAGTGAGTACAATGCTAGTTGTAGGTTTTTACATATATACACTTTATGATATTGAGAAAGCTTCCTTCTATTCCGATCATTTTGCATGTTTTGTATCAAGAACCATGCTGTATTTTGTCAAATGCCTTTTCTCATCAATCAAGAGGATCATATGATAGTCCTTCTTCAGTTTATCAGTGTGGTTTATTACGCTAATTGATTTTCTTGTGTTGAACCACCCTTGCATATTTGGGATAAAACCCACTTGATCATGGTGTATAATTCTTTTAATGTGCTTTTGGATTCATTTTGCAAGTATTTTGTTGAGGATTTTTGCATCTATGTTCATTAGAGATATTGGTCCAAAATTTATTTTTTTCATAACATCTTTATCTGGTTTTGGTATTAGGGTGATATTGGCTTCATAGAATGAGTTCGGTAACACTCTTTCCTGTTCAATTTTTTCGAAGAGCTTGAGCAAGATCTGTATTAGGTTGTCTTTGAATGATTGGTAGAAATCATCTGTGAAGTCATCTCGTCCTGGGCTTTTCAACTTTGGGAGGTTTTTGATGACAGTTTCAATCTCTTTTGCTTGTGATTTGTTTGTTGATGTCTTGTATTTCTTCTAGGATCAGTGTAGCTGGTTTATGTGTTTCTGGGAATTTGCCCATCTCATCTAAAGTTTCTAGGTTTTTTTGTGCATATGTTTGTTCATAGTGTTCTCTTACGATCTCTCTTATTTATGAGGGATCAGTGCAATGTCCCCCTTTTCATTCCTGATTTATTTGCATCTTCTCTCATTTTTCTTTGTCAGTCTAGCTAAGGGTTTGTCAGATTTCTTGATCTTCTCAAAGAACCAACGTTTGGTCTTGTTGATTCTCTCTTTTTTTTCATTCTTGATTTCATTTATTTCTCCTCTGGTCTTCAGATTGGTTTGTGATTAGTTTGTGTTTTTTTTTTTCTTCTAGTTCCTCTACATGTGAAGTTATGTCTTCAGTTTTAGCTCTCTTTTTTAAATGTAAATATTGATGGCTATGAATTTTTTCCTCTCAGCACTGCCTTTGTGGTGGCCCATAGGTTTTGATATGTTGTGTTCTCATTTTTATTCATCTCAAGATATTTCCTGAAATCTTTTGCAGTTTGTACTTTGACCCACTGATTATTTGAGTGTGTTGCTTAATCTCCATATATTTATGATTTCCCCCTTTTTCCATCATTAATGTTTTCTCGCTTTATTTTGTTATGATCACAGAAAGTGTTTTGCATAATTTCAACATTCTTAAATTTATTGAGACTTGTCTCCTGACCCAATATGTGGTCTATGTTGTAGAAGGATCCATTAGCTCTTGAAAATAAAGCACGTCCTGCTGTTTTGGAGTGCAATGCTCTATAGATGTCTGTTAGGTCTATTTCTTTTATCATATTATTCAATCTCTCTGTTTCTTCATTTATCCTCTGTCCAGATGTTCTTTCCAAAACTGAAAGTGCTGTATTGAAGTCTCCAACTATTATTATAGAGACTTTTATTCCCTCAGCTTTGCCAGTGTGTGCCTCATGTATCTTGGGGCACTAAAGTTTAGGTGCATAAATATTTAGTATAGTTATTTCTTCTTCCTGAATTGCCCCTTTTATTAATATATAATGACCTTATTCATATCCTATAAGAGCTTTGCATTTAAATCTATTTTGTCCAATATCAGTATAGCTACTCCACCTCTTTTTTGGTTACTATTTGCATGGAATATATTTTTTCAATCTTTCACTTTCAGTCTGGTTGTGTTTTACTTTTGACGTGAGTCTCTTGTAGACAACATGTAGATGGCTTAAAATTTTTAATCCATTCTATCAGATTATGACTTTTCATAGGGGTGTTCAATCCATTAACATTCAATGTTATTATTATAAAGGCATTACTTAACTCATCCATTTTGACCTTTGGCTTTCTGTTGTCATATCATACTATTGTCTGTCTATCTTTTTACCCTTTTGAATAATCTTCATTTATCCACTCTTCTCCAAATCTCTCACACTTGTTTTTTCCCTTCAGGATGCAGCACTTTCTCTAGTATCTCTTGTAATTCTGGTCTTTTGGTAACACATTCTATTAGCTTTTGTTTGTCTGTGAAGACTTTGAACTCACCATCATTTTTGAGGACAGCTTTGCCATATACAGTATTCTTGGCTGGCAGTTTTTTCTCTTTCAGTACCTTAAATACATTATACCACTTTCTTTTCTCTTCCATGGTTTATGATGAGTGTGTGGGACTTAATCTTATAGAGTTCCCTTGTATGTGATGCTTTGCTTTTCTCCTGCTGTTTTCAGAATCTTTATCTCTGATATTTGTCATTCTGTATAGTAGGTGCCTTGGGTAGATCTATTTACATTTATTCTGTTTAGGGTGTGTTGTCCTTCTTGGATATTGATATTTATGTCTTTAATAAGGGTAGTGAAGTTTTTAATCATTATTTCCTTAAATATTCTTTCTGCCTTTTTTCCATTTTCTTCCCCTTCTGTGACACCAATAATACTTATGTTTTTACATTTTGCATTGCCCTTCAATTCCTTCAGACTGTTCCATTTTTTCCCATTCTCTTTTCTTTCTGTTCTCCTGTCTTTTCCAGGACAGATGTTCTATTTTCAAAATCACTGATTCTGTCTTCAAGCAATCCAAATTCACTCTTATGTGTCTCTAATGTATTTTTAATCTCAACCTTTGTGCCTTACCTTCCCATAATGTCTGCTAATTTTCTTTGAAGGCTTTCAAATTGTTCTTTATGTTCACCCTGTGTCTTCTTAATATCCTTTATCTCTTTAGTCATATTTTCTTTCAATTCTTTAAATTGATTTCATTGAGTTGCGTGATTATCATTGATTAATTGTCTTCAATCTTGTATCTGTTCAGGATATTTGGTTTATTCCTCAGTCTTGGCCATCCCTTCATGTTTCTTAGTATGACTTATAATTTTTTCCTTATATCTAGGCATCTGAATATGTTGGTGAATTTACTCTGATGGCCAATTTCTCTTTCTTGCTTATTGTTATTATATTTTCACATCCCTTCTTTGATATTTTGTTCAACTGATTTTATGTCTTTAAAATTGCTTGGCTTAAATTATCAAAATCATGCCAGGGACTTGCTAATGGGGTGCAGATTTTCTCCCAGAAGTTAGGCAACAGAGAGACACAAGTACAGTTTTTGTCCATGCAATTTCCAGACTGGCCAGAAGATGGTGCTCATTGATGTACCTTTCCACAGAGGTGTATCTCTCTCTTGGTTTTCCTTTGTTTTGGGCTGACTGGAACTCAGACTCAAAGTGGGCTTCTCAGGTTGAGTTAACTGAACTCCCCCTTCCCCTGACTCCCCCTTCCTTTTCTGTTGTTACAGCTGACAGGGAGGAAGACATCTGTTCCCCTGTCAGTTGGCTCCAATAAGCTAGGGGTTTTGCTCCAGTTTAATATCTTGGGGGCGGTAGACGGGCGCCCTTTCCAGGAGCCAGGAGGTTTAGTAACTCCCAGTTTGTTGTTTTGGGTTCTTCATCTGTGTGTCCCTCAACCTTCTTGGAGTTATGAAACACTGTCCTGGTCTGCTGACTCCCAAAGCCGGTCCCTCAGCTTTTACTTTTTCTCCATTTTTTTTGTGGGGAGTGAGCTGAGCCTTGTCTACCTAATGTGATACCATCTTCCTACAATCTCCTCAATATCTTTTGATTGGGGAGTTTAATCCATTCACATTCAATATTACTGTAAATGCATTATTTACTTCCACAATTTTTCCTTTGGATTTCATATGTCACATCTTATTTTCATCTGTCTTTTTACTCTTGGTTATCCTTTCTGCTATTCTTGCCTTCTACACACTCCTCCAAACCTCTCTTTACTGTCTTTTTCTTTCTGACTATAAGTTTGTCTTTAATATTTCCTGCAAAGGTGGATTCTTCTTGTGAACTCCCCTAGTTTCTGTTTGTTTGTAAATATTATAAACTCATATTCATATTTGAAGAACAATTTTTGCCAGTTAATTTTATCATACCACTGCCTTCTCACCTCCATGTTTTCTGCTGAGAATACTTCAGAGTCTACTGGCAGTCTTTGTATGTTTTGGTTTATTTCTATCTTGCTGCTCTCAGAATTTTCTCTTTATCTTTGACATTTGAAATTCTGAGTAGTATGTATCTTGGAGTAGGTCATTTCAGGTCTATTCTGATTGGAGTATGCTGCACTTCTTGGACATATAAGTTCATTTCTTTCATGAGTGTTCTGAAATTTCCATTCATTATTTCTTCAAATACTCCCTTTGCCCATTTTCCCTTCTCTTCTTCTTATGGAGCTCTTATGATATGTATGTTGTTGCAATTAATATTATCATTCAACTCACTGGGCCTCTGCTCCTTTTTCCCCCCATTCTTTCCTCTGTTTTTTTCTCCAATTTCATCTTTCTTCTGTATCACTTACTCTTTCTTCTATCTTTTCAAGTCTGCTATTGTGTACCTCTAATATGTTATTCTGTCTTTCATTTCCATGAGCTCTGTTACTTTTCAATTCAGGTTTTCAAATTCTTCTTGCTAAGTGTCTTCTTTATGTGGTTTACCATTTCAGCCACATTGTCTGTCAATTCATTAATTTGATTTTGGAAATTTGTGTGAAACTCAATGATTAGTTGTCTCAAATCCTGTGTCTAATTTGGGCCTTTGGTATATTCCTTTGCTTGGGCCCTTTATTCTATTTTCTTAGTATGGTTTGTAAGTTTTTGCTTATGCCTAGGCATCTGATTATGATGGTGGGTTTACTCTGTTGCTCGGTTTCTCTCTCTTTTGTAGTGAATTAGTGGTTGCAGACTGTGTTTGTTCTTTGAATCTTGGTTTAACCTGTTCTAGGTCTTTAGTGTTGTCCCTGTTAGTTCCTCAGATCTGTACAGTGGACCCAGTAATGGTGTTCAGAACCATTTCCAAGGCCCTTGCAGAGGAAGTCTATAAAGGCCAGAAAAAGCCTCTCTTTCTTATTTACTTTTAATTCCCTCACAATCATATCCTTTGGTGGCCCGCAGATGGCATTCTTCAGAAGACCTCTCAATATTAAGTGTGGTCAGTGTGGGTTTGCTGCAACGTGGACTGGATCAAGGTGACAAAGATTCCTGCCTAGAGGCTAAGAGCCTCATGAATCAAACTTTATCAGAGACAGTTCTCCTACCTTTGCTGGCATCACCCTCTCTTTTCCTGGGTAGGAAATAATTCCACTCCCCTCTGCATCCTCAACAAGCACCCCTGGTCATTAGGGAGGGCTTTTGAGAGGGTCAGATCTGTAGTCCTGTGCTGTTTCCAAAGGCCAACAATGGTGTGGCCCCACCAGTCCTGGAAGGGCTTGTGGGACACAGCAGACCAAATTTGTGAGCCAAAAGCTGAATCAGCCTTTGGTTTCATCTCTTTCCTGTTTCTTAAGGAGGTGATTCCCTGCAACACCCTTTGTCTGTAACTGTAGGCCTGAGGCCTGAGAATTCAAATATTTGTGCTCATAGGGTGGGAGAGGGATGCCAGCAACTAAAGCTGCAGTGTACTCATGGTCTTAACATTGAGTTTCCTTTCCTGTGCCTCTCTTTCTTCTGGGTGGTGTCCCACCTTTTATTGGTGCCCTATACACTAGAATTTTTTCCAGGCCATTTCTGCCTGTCTTCCAACTGTTTTTCTGTGAGAGATGAGAGTTCTGTTTCTTTCTAAACCATCATCTTCCCAGAAGCCTCAAGATTTTCCTATTTTGAAAAAAGTAAATCTTGGCAAGATGGCAGCTGAGTAAAGCATTACAAGAGTTAGTTCATCCTACAGGGCAGTTAGTAATCACCCAGAGCTATCTAAAACACCTGTTTGGAGGGCCCAGGAGACTGGAAGAACATCCTGAAACATCCTTGAAAAAATAGAAGGAGGAGACTGCCCATCCACAGTGAATTTGCATGAGTTGAGCACTCCACACTGCTGAGGCAGGTTCCCATCCTCTGCTGACAATGCCAGCCATCTCAGGAGCTATTATATAGCTGGTTGGAAGCTCCATATCCCAAAAACAGGAGAGGAAGAGACAGTTGACAACTGATTTCAGCTACTGATTAGTAAATTCTGATGGCCAGAGTGTAATTCTAAGAACAGCTAAAGTTGGAACCTGTCCAAGCTGGAACAGGCTAGTAGCTGCCATTTTAACTCCACTTCTGGCTTGAGAGGAAGCAGGGTGGACTGAAAATCATAGTGATTTTAGGGACATCTTCTTTCCACATAGATTGAATTGCAGCCCTAGCCTTGCCTCCAGCCCCACCTCTGGCAGGGATGAAGCTGAGGTGACCAGTACCAGCCTCTCTGGATAACTGCAAGCACTTTTGGCCAGCACAAACTCAGTAGAAATACACCTGGGCCTCCATCCCCACACCTCAATAGGACAGGAGAGGAGCTGTGCTTCCTCAGACTCTCTGGGCAATGGCAGGTGTTTTCAGCCTGAATAAACTGATTTGTTGAGTGCCTTTGATTCCGTGTACACTCCTCCAACCCCATAGGATAGGAGGGGGCTGGTATTTTTTCAACCTCTCTGGGAAATTCTGGGTGCTTTCAGCCTGCACATACTGGATACTTGGACACCTGTAGCTTCATCCCAGGTCTTAAGTAGGAAAGGAGGGTAGCTGTGTTTGCTCAGGATCTCCAGGTAACTGCAGGCACTTTCAGCCTGCATGAAGTGTTTATTTTTGCTCTTTTAATTCCATCTCTATCCCTGCCTTCCCATAGGATAGTTGGAGGCTAATGCTTCCTCAGCCTCTCAGGATAACTGTGGGTGCACTTGGCTCGTATGAACTCATCTTTTGTGGGTCTATGGCTCTACTCCCACCCAAGATTGGACCATAGGGGAGCAGAGTTTCCCAAGCCTCTCTGGGTAACTGCAGGTGCTTTTGGCCCAGACTGAATAGTCAGACACCTGTAGCTTCATCCTGCCCCCAAGAAGGATAGTAGGGAAGCTTTCCAGGCAAGGACAGGCATTTTCAAACTGCATGGACTTGACCGTTGGGTACCTGTGGATCCACTCCTACCCCATAATAGGATTGGAGGGGGCTGGTGTTTCCTCAGCCTCTCTGGGAAACAGCAGGCAGTTTCATCCTACAGGGACTGAACTATTGGGCCCTGGAGGTTCCATCCTCAAATCTCTAAAGGGCAGAAGGGAGAGCACTCCCACACTTCCTAGGGCAACTGCAGGCACATTCAGCCCACATGGATTAGATTGTTGGACAATCCAGAAGGTGCATCCCTCTGGGCAGGGGAGGAGAAAATCTCGTTCTTCATCAGTCTGCCTCAGCAAAAGCAGTTATTTTTTTTACCCCATGACATGGATTTCTGCTCACATCTGCAGCTTCATCTCTGCCCCAGGCAGGGAAGGAAGGGGTATAAAGCTTCATTAGTCTCTCTGGGCAACTACAGATGGTCTTGGCCTGCACAACTTGGATTATTATACATGGCTGTGGCTCTATCCCTACCCCAGGCAGAGGAGAAAGCTGAGAGAAACTTCATTGGTTCCTGGGGCAACCCAGGCAACATTAGCCTCAACAGTTTACTGCACCAACTACATCCTCAGATCCTACTACACAACCAGTAAGGGAGAAAGGGCAAGAAATCCCTAAACTAAAGAGAGCAATTCCACTCTGAATAAATACATCTAGTAAGCTAGATGCCAAGACACCAACAAAAAATTAAAATCCATACCCAGAAACTTAAAGATATGGCTCAGTCAAAGGAAAACCTAAGCTTCCAGATGACATAAAGGAACTGAGACAACTAATCATAGATGTTCACACAAATCTTAATAAGCTCAATGAGATAGCTAAAGAGATTAAGTGTATTAAGAAGACACTAGGTGAGCACCAAGAAGAATTTGAAAGCATATATATAACAATAGCAAATCTTTTGGGAAGGAAAGACACAATAAATGAAATAAAAAATACACTGGACTCATATAATAGCAGACTTGAGGAGGCAGAAGAAAGGACCAATGAGCTTGAAGACATGGCCTCTAAAAGTGAACATACAAAGAATTGATGATGAAAAGATTGGAAAAAATTGAACAGGGTCTCAGGGAACTAAATGGGAGCAAGAGGCATGCAAACATATGTGTCATGGTAATCACAGAAGGAGGAGAGAAGAGAAAAGTGGCAGAAGGAATATGTGAAGAAATAATAGAACAAAATTTCCCAACCTTATTGAAGGACATAGATATCCATGTCCAAGAAGCATAATGTACTCTGATCTGAATAAATCTGAGTAGACTAAATCTGAGACACTTGCTAATCAGAACGTCAAATGCCAAAGACAAAGGGAATTCTGATAGCAGCAAGAGAAAAGTGAAGCATAACATACAAGTGATACCCAATAATATAAAATGCCAATTTCTCATCAGAAACCATGGAGGCAAGAAGGCAGTGGTATGATATAATTAAGATACTGCTAGAGAAAAACTGCCAGCCAAGAATCTTACACCCAGCAAGATTATCTTTTAAAAATGAAGGTGGGTTTAGAATATTTATGGATAAACAGAAACACAGAGAGTTTGTAACCAAGAGAATGACTTTTCAGGAAATACTAAAGGGAGTGCTACAGCCTAAAAGAAAAGAGAGAAGACAAACTCCTTGGAGCTGCAAAAGTTTTTAATTTTGAAGAGGTCCCATTTATCTATTTTTTCATTCATTGTTGTACTTTGCATGTGAAGTTCATGAAACCATTTCCTGATAGAAGATCCTGTAGATGCTTCTCTACACTATCTTCCAAGATCTTTATGGCCTTGGCTCTTATATTTAGATCTTTGATCCATCTTGAGTTAATTTTTGTATAAGGTGCGAAATGATTTCCTCTCTCATTCTTTTGGATATGGATGCCCAGTTGTCCACACACCATTTGTTGAAGAAACCATTCTCTCCCAGTTGAATGTGATTGGTGTCCTTGTTGACTATCAGTTTGACTATATATGTGAGGATCTATATCAGAACTCTAAATTTGGTTCCATTGGTCAGATTGTCTATTCTTGTGCCAATACCATGCCATTTTTTTAATTTATTTTTACTTTTTAAATGTTTTTTTTTGAAGATACATAGATCTCACAAAATGTTACATTAAAAAATATAAGAAGTTCCCATATACCCCCCCCCCACTCCTCCCACTTCAAAAACTTCTTTCATCATAGTGGCACATTCATTGCATTTGGTGATTACATTTTGGAGCACTGGTGCACCATATGGATTATAGTTTACATTGTAGTTTATACTCTCCCCCAGTACTGTCAGTGGGTAATGGCAGAATATATAATGTTCAACATCTGTCCCTGCAATATCATTTAGGACAACTCCAAGTCCCAAAAATGTCCCCATATCACATTTCTTCTTCCATCTTCCTGACCTCAGTAATTACCATGGCCACTTTCTCCACATCAATGCTACAGTTTCTTCAATTGCTATTCACAAGAGTTCTATAGTAGAATACCAGTAAGTCCACCTATTCCATATTTTATTCCTCCATCCTGTGGACACTGGGATAGTGATGTCCACTCCACCTCTATAGCAAGAGGGGCCTTAGATCCCATGGGTTGATGGATGTGATTCTCCTGCTTGGGGCTGCAGGGACTTTTGGTTCCCTGTTGTGGTAGTTGACCATTTTCTCCTCCCTGTTAGCTGACCTGGGTAAATCCAACAAACTGGAGTGTAGAAGTTGCAACTCTGATGAGGGGCAGGGCCAAACTGGCATATGGCCAGTCCTGAGTTTCAAGTCTCTGAGTATACACCAACCCCAGCACCAACCACAGGTTCAGTAAAAGTGACAAAGGAGGCAAGTGTAGACACATCACATCTGAACCCAACTCCATCACCCTCAGGAACACAAATTCCAAAGTAGGGCCCACTGACAAGGTGCTGAACTCCAGAGCCATCTACCATGACCATAGAACCTGTGTGTCTCTATAGCCCTCAGGAGGACCAGTACCTGGGGTTGCATCTACTTTGGCTGTCTCTGGGATCCTCCTGAGGTGTGCATAATCACAACCCTTCTGGTGAGCTCCCTACTCTTTTTTAAAAGACTCTTAGTCATATAAACATTTGTCTTTTACATTTCCCCCTTTTATTCAAATTCTTTTTCTAGTTGAATCACTAGTTAGTGATTGGAAGTAATCCCTTGGTGCCAGGGTTGCTCATCCCTGGGAGTCATGTGTCCACTCTGGGGGGAAGGTAATGCATTTACAATTACCGTGCAGTTTTGACAACAGTAGCTTTATAATATGTTTTGAAGTCAGTGGTGTGATTCCTCCAATGTCATTTTTCTTTTTCAGTATGTCTTTGGGTATTCAGGGTCTCTTTTATTGGGGGATACATAGGAGGAGGTTTATCTGGGGCATAAATAGAAGTACTAAAAACATGTTCAAATGTTCATGGGGCTTTTTCAAGGTGAGTGGAGATTCACTCAATAACCAAAAGAATATCAAATTCCCACCCTGGGGAGCTCTGCCACATTCTCTAATGGAAAGGCAAGAATCACCTAAGTACAGGGGCAGTGCCTAGTGAAGGACGATGGTCCATTGATGAGCCCTTGATATCATTGACTGTACTTATGAACCTTTACTTTTAAAATTGAAACTTAGCCTATTATTATAAGGTGTCTAAGAGTTACATCCTGAGAGCCTCCTTGTTGCTTAAAGGTGGCCTCTCTCTAAGCCAAACTCAGCATATAAGCACACTACCTTCCCCCTGGCATAGGACACAACTCCTGGCATAGGACACATCCTCATAGGATGAGCCTCCCTGGCACTGAGGGATTATTACCAAGCACCAACTAACAATGTAACTGGAAAAAGACCTTGACTAAAAGGAGGAAGAGGTAAAGATGAATGAGTTTATATGGCTAAGATACTTCAAAGTGAATTGGGAGGTCATTCAAGAGGTTACGCTCATGCACATCTCAGCAGGATCTCATTGGCTGCCAAAGTAAATACTACTTTAAAGTGCAGGGTTCCTGAGGGCTCTGGAAACTTACAGACACTATAGTCAAGGCAGATAGCTCTGGAGTTTGGTGCCCTGCCAGTGGGCCTTACTTTGGAATTTATTTTCCCCATTGTGACATATTTACATATTTGTACTCATTTGTGGTTTCCCTATACATGGTTCTTCTGCTTCTTCTATTTGAACTTAAAATTAGTACTAGAGTTCATAAATCTTTGGGGTTTCCATGTACTAGCTGGGCCCTGGATCTCAACAGAGTTGCAACACTAACTCTCCAGTTTAATGGATTCACCCAGGACACCTAACAAGGAGATGATGATAGACAATGAATTTCTCAAGGAACTGAGCATGTCTGCAACTGCAAGCAAGATAGTCCTATCCATCTGCCCTATGGGACTGATGCCTCCTCTCAATTTGAGGTGGAATGAGCATCACCATCTCAGAATCCTCAAGATTGGAGAATGAACAATGGACTAAAGTAGACTTACTGGTATTCTACTATAGACTTACTGTTATTCTTTCAATGGATGAACTTATATCAATGATGTGAAGGCAGTGGCCCCTGGAGATTCTGAGGGCAGGTAGAGGGAAAAACAGGTGTAATATGGGGACAATTTCAAGACTTGGGAATTGTCCTGAATGACATTGCAATGACAGATACAGGCCTTATATATTTTGCCATAACCTACAAAATTGTGTGGAAGAGAGTGGAAACTACAATGTAATCTATAAACCATGCTTAGTGGCAATGCTCCAAAATCTGTTCATCAGTTGTAACAAATGTACAACACTAATGAAGGATGTTGTCAATAAAAAAAAGAGTAAATGGAAAAGAAAATGTGCAGGTAATTTGAATAGACACTTCTCCAAAGAAGAAATATAAATGGCGAAAAAAGGACATGAAACAATGCTTGACATCACTAGCTATTAGACTGTTGGCTATTAAAAAAACGTTGGACAGCAAGTTTTGGAGGATGTGGAAGATTGGGAACCCTTATCCACTGCTCGTGGGAATGTAGAATGGGCAGCCTTTGTGGAGGACAGTTTGGCAGTTCCTCAGTAAGCTAACTATAGAACTGTCATATGATCCAGCAATCCCACTGCTGAAAATAAACCCAGAAAAATTGAAAGCAGGGACTCAAACAGATATATGCATGCCAGTGTTCACAACAGCATTATTCACTATTGCCAAAAGTTGGAAACAACCCAAATGTCCATCAACAGATGAATGGATAAAAAAATTGGTGTATATACATACAATGGAATATTACTCAACTCTAAGAAGGAATGCAGTATTAACGCATGGAATAACATGGATGAATCTTATGTTGAGTGAAGAAAGCCAGACACTGAAGAGCAAATATTACATGATCTCACTAATATGAATTAAGCAAATTGAGCAGATTCATAGACCTAGAGTCCATATGATGTCTCATTTCAGATGATGCAAGATTTGATCACTTGGTTGCCATAGTGTCTCTAGAAATCACAATTGTAAAGGTCATTTTGCCCATTTTTAATTAGCAATCTCTGGGGATTTCCCTCCTTTAAATGTTTTTCATTGCAGTATATTATACAGCAGAAAAGGGCAAATAATATCAGTGTGTTCTTAGTAGATTTTCTCAAAGTAATTAAACAACACCCAGATTGAGATCCAGAACATCATGAGCATCCTAGAAGCTTTCCTCATGTCCCCTTTCAGGCACTACTGCCATCAAGGGTAACTACTATTCTGACTTTTAATATCATAAATTGGTTTAACCTGATTTTATACTTTGAATAAATGTAGTGATACAGGATGTAAAAAAGAAAAAAGAAACGAAAATATGAGATAAAACCCAATGGTCAAAATGAAATAAGAATTGCCTTTACAGCAATAACATTGCGTATTAATTGATTAACCTAACAAAAGATGCAGAGTGGTGGGATTGATAAGAAAATATGAGCCATTTATATGCTGTCTACAAGTGACTCACTTTAAACCCAAGGATACCAATAGATTGAATGTGAAAGTTTGGATAAACATATTCCATGTATGCAGAACCCCCCCCCCAAAAAAAAAGCAGGAGTAGCTATACTTATATCAGATGATTTATAAGTTTAAAGAAAAACCGTTATTAGAGATAAGAAAGAACATTATGTATTAATAAAAGGGATAATTCACCAGGAAGAAATAACAATCATAAATGCATAAATCCTAACTTGGATTCCCCAAATTACAGGAGTCAAACACTGGCAAAATGAAAGGAGAAAGTGATGTGTCTACAATAATAGTTGGAGTCTTTAATACACCATTCTTAGCATTGGATAGCATATCTGGGCAGATGATCAGTAAACAAAGAGCTTGAATAATATAATAAGTGGACTAAACCTGATAGACATATACAGAACATTGCACCCCCAAACAGCAGGTTATACATTCTTTCAAGTGCTCATGGACCTTTCTTCAATATAGACCATATGTGGGGTAACAAAACAGATCTCAATGGATTCAACAAGATTGAAATTAAACAAAGCACTTTCTCTAATCATAATGGAATAAAGGTGGAAATCAACAAGAGGCAGAAAAAGGAAAAATTCACAAATATATGGAGAATATACAACACACACTTAAATAATCACTGGGTCAAAAAGTAATTTTGAGAGAAATCAATAAATATCTTGAGATGAATGAAAATGAGAACATAACATGTTAGAATTTATGGGATGCAGCAAAGACAATGCTGAGAGGGAAATTTATAGCCCTCAATCCTTATCTTAAAAAAGGAGATAAACTCAATAACCTAACTACAGAGCTGGAGGAACTAGTAACAAAATAGCAAACAATAAACAACGCAAGTGGAAGGAGTGAAATAACAAATATCAGAGCAGAAATAAATGAAATTGAGAATAAAAATAAATATAATTAACAAAAGCAAAGGTTGTTCTTTGAGAAGATTAGCAAAATCAACAAACCCTTAGCTAGACTAACAAAGTAAAAAGATGATTAAATAAATAAAAAATTAAAAATGGGACATTGCTACTGACCTCACAGAAATAAGAGTCTGTAAGAGGGTACTATGAACAACTGTACACCAACAAACTAGATGATATAGATGAAAGGGAAAATTTCCTAGGAATATATGAACAGCCTGTACTGACCCTAGAAGAATTGGAAGACTTCATCAAACCAATCACAAGTAAAGAGATTAAAACAGTCATCAAACAACTCCCCAAAATGAAAAGCTCAGGACAAGATGGTTTCACAGAAGAATTATATCAAGCATTCAAGGATTTAACACCAGTCTTACACAAGCTCTTCCGAAAATTTTACAAGAAGAAAGACTACAAAACTCATTCTATGAGGCCAAAATCACCATAATGCCCAGGCCAGATAAAGATGTTATGAAAAAAGAAAATTATAGACCCATTTTCCTAATGAATACAGATGCAAAAATCGTCAACAAAATACTTCCTAATGGAATCCAACCACACATTAAAAGAATTATTCATCATGATCAAGTGGGTTTTACACCAGGTATGGAAGGATGGGTCAACACAAGAAAATCAATCAGCAGAATACCCATCATTAGTAAATTAAAGAAGAAAAATCTCATAATCTTATTGATTGATGCAAGAAAAGGCACTTGACATCCTTTCTTGATAAAAATATTACAAAGGTAGGAATTGAAGGAAACGTTTTCAACACGGTAAAGGCCATCTGTGAAAAAAACACAGCTAACATTGTACTCAATGGTGAAAGACTGAATGCATTCCTGTTGAGATTAGGAACAAGACAATAATGTCCACTGCCACCCCTATTGTTCAGTATAGTGCTACAGGTTCTAGCTAGAGCAATCAGGCAAGAAAAAATAAAAGGCATCCACATCGGAAATTAAGAAGGAAAACTTCTGCTATTCATAGATGATAAGATCCTATACCTAGAAAGTCCCCCCAAAACCTACAACAAAGGTGGTAGAGCTAATAAACAATTTCAGTAAAGTGTCAGGATACAAGATGAATATGCAAAAATTTGTGGTATTTCTATACACTGGTAATGCACAATCTGAGGAGGAAATCCAGAAAAATTCTGTTTACAATAGAGAATAAAAGAATTCAGATATTTAGCGATAAACTTAACCAAGGATGTAAAACACTTGTTTTCAGAAAACTACAATGCATTGCTAAAAGAAATATAAAAAAGACCTAAATAACTGGAAGAACATTCCGTGAGCATGGAGAGGAAGTAGCATTAAGATATTAATTCCTGTAGTTGGTGCTGGGGCTTAAGATATATCTAGTGGATTTGAATCTCTGGACTGACAATATGATAGCCAGGCCCTGAGCCTCAACAGACTTCAGCTCCTACACTCTGATTTATTGGACTTACCCCACTTACATGGAGTTGAAGAATGTCAACCACCACACCATAGAGCCTAGAATGCCTACAACTGAAAGTAGGAGGATTGCATCCAATATCCATGTGGAATCTAAACCCCCTCTTGACATAGATGTGGAATGGACACAACCAAGCCAAGGTCCACGGGAAGGAGGAATACAGTGAGGATCAGAGTGGACTTAATGATATCCTATTCATGAACTATTGTGGTTAATAATCGAGAAAATGTGGCATTGATGTGGAAAAAGTGGCCATGGTGGCTGCTGGGTGCAGGGAATGGGAGGAAGAGATGTGGAGGCATTCTCGGGACTTGGAGTTGTCCTGGGTGGTGCTCCAGGGACAATTGCCGGATGTTGTATGTCCTCCCATGGCCCACTGGATGGAACGTGGGAAAGTGTGGGCTATGGTGTGGAACACGAGACATGGGGTGCAGGGATGGCCAGAGATGTACTCACCAGACGCAATGGAATGGAATGTGACATGATGATGGGGGAGAATGTTACTGTGGGGGGAGTGGTGTGGTGGGGGCGGTGGGGGTGAATGGGGACCTCATATTTTTTAATGTAATATCTTTTAAAAAAATGAATAAATTGAGTAGAATTTGGAAAAAAAAGAGATATTAATTCCATCAAAATTGATATACAGATTCAATTCAACCCCAATAAAAATTCCACGCATTTTTAGACAAATTTAAAACACAATTATCCAATTTATTTAAAAGGTTAACAAGCCCCAACTAGCCAGAAACATCTTAAAAAGGACAAGCGAAGTTTGATGACTCCCACTTGGACTTTAAGTCATATTACCTAGCAAAAGTGGTTTATAACAACATGGTACTAGCATAAAGGAAGACACATTGACCAATGGAACTGAATTAATGGTTCATAAACAGACCCTTGCATCTATGGTCAAGTGACTTTTGACAAACCCATCAAACCCACCCAGCTGGAGCAGAACATGTTATTCAACAAATGGTGCTGGGAGAACTGGATATCCATATCCCAAACAAAGAAAAAGGACCCCTCTTACACCTTATACCAAAATTAACTCTAAGTGGATCAAAGACCTAAATATAAACACTAGAACCATAAAGCTCCTAGAAGAAATTGTAGGAAACCATCTTCAAGACCTGGTGTAGATTCTTGAACCTTACACGGAAAGCACTAGTAACAAAAGAAAACATGGATACATGGGACCTCCTCAAACTTTAACACTTCTGTGATTCAAAGGACTTCCTCAAGAAGGTGAAAAGGCAGCCCACTCAATGGGAGAATGTATTTGGAAACCACATATCCAAATTTCTATTTTATATAAAGAGATCATATAACTCAACATGAAAAAAAGATCAAGCAATCCAATTAAAAAATGGACAAACGACTTAAATATTTTCCAAAGAGGAAATACAAACTGCCAAAAACCACATGCAAAAATATTCAATATCAGTAGCTATTAAGGAAATGCAAATCAAAATGGCAATGAGATACCATCTCACACCGCACAGAATGTCTATTATTAAAAAAAACAGGAAACAAGAAGTTCTGGAGAGGATGTAGAGAAATAGGAGCACTCTCACTATTGGTTGGATTGTAAAATGGTGCAGCTGCTGTGGAAGACAGTTTGCTCATTCCTCAGGAAACTAAATATAGAATTTCCATATGATCTATCAATTTCTCTCTTAGGAATATACACAGAAGAGCTGAAAACTGATGTGAACAGACATTTGCACATCGATGTTCATAGTGGCATTATTCACAATTGCCAAGAGATGGAAACAACCCAAGTGTCGATCACCTGATGAATGGTAAGCAAAATGTGGTATATACATAAGATGGAATACTATGCTGCAGTAAGAAAGAATGAAATTGGGACACATATGATAACATGGATGACTCTTTAAGACATTATGCTAAGTGGAATAAACCAGACTCAAAAGGACAAATATTGCATGGTCTCACTAATATGGACTAAATACGAAGAATAAACACATGGAGTTAAAACCTAGAGTATAGATTATTAGGAGATAATAGGAAGACTGTGAAGGAGTACTAATGCTTAATGCATGTAGAAGTTTTAATTAATTTGACTGTAAATGTGTGGAAATGGATAGAGTTGATGGTAACACATTATGGTGAGTAGCAGCTGGTTGAAAAATGGGATTGGCTGAAAAGGGTAGTCTAGGGATGTATAATATCA
The DNA here is from genome assembly GCF_030445035.2 of Dasypus novemcinctus. Lineage (NCBI taxonomy): Eukaryota > Metazoa > Chordata > Mammalia > Cingulata > Dasypodidae > Dasypus > Dasypus novemcinctus. Next base: position 110,758,482 of record NC_080704.1, read on the forward strand.
ATCGAAAGAAAACTAGAGAATACTCTAGGGATAGAATAACACAGTGAATCCAGTGGTGGGTGAGAATTGTGGCTAAGAGTTCAAATGCAAGAATGTTCTTCTGTGAACTAGAACTGATGTATGTTACTATTGCAGGGTAATGGGAATGTGGAGAAGCACAGGAAAAGTACAATTAATGTAACCTATGGACTATTGTTAGCAGCAATACTGTAATACTCTTGCATCAATGCCACAGATGTTAATAATAGGGGGGTATGGAAAAATTATGCCAAATATACACTATATGTCATAGTGGTATAGTCTGATGATATTATCTCATAATCTATAACAAAAGTTCCACAATGCTTTAGTGTGTTGGTGAAGGGGTGTTGTATGGGAATTTCACACATGTATTGGATTATTTTGTAAGTTCACAACTTGTGTAATAAAAATATATTTAAAAAAAGAAAACCTTGCTGCCAAAATAGGCTCTACTCTCACTCATTAAAATGTCAGTATAAGTATAGGTAAGTGTGTCACCCTCCTGGGAGTATATGCATATTGAGGCATCTATCTAATTGTAACTGAAAGGTCTAATCCAGGGAGAAAGGATCTTTGTCATCTTAAGTAACAGTGTGACCTTTCAGCAGTGAGACCTTCCCTGGCCTTCTGAAATAACACTTTGGGCCTGGGCCTGAATGGAGGTGACTTTCCTACACTTCGGTCACTTTTGCTGAATCTGTGGTTGGCGCTGGAGATAGTACGTACTCAGGGGACTTGAATCTCTGGACTGCACATGTGCCAGCTGGGTCCTGAGCCTCAGCAGAGTTGCGACTCCTACTCTCTGGTTTGTTGGACTTGCTCTGGTCAGTTAACAGGGGTATGAGGATGGTCGACCACCACACCAGGGAATTGAGAGTGCTGACAACTGCAAGCAGAGGAATTGCATCCAGCATCCATGTGGAATATAAGCCCCCTCTTGATATAGATGTGGAGTGGACCTTACCATCCCAGGGTCCATGGGATGGAGGAATAGAGTATGGATTAGAGCGGACTTGCTGGTGTTCTACTGTAAAAATTTTGTGACTAATAATAAAAGAAATTGTAGCATTGAGGTGGGGAAGGTGGCCATAGTGGTTGCTGACCTGAGGGTAGGGGGAGGGAAGGAGAGATGTGATGTGGGGGCATTTTTGGGACTTTGAGTTGTCCTGGATGATGTTGCAGGGTCAGATGCTGGACTTTATATATCCTGCCATAACCCACTGAATGTACTGGGGGAGAGTGTAAACTACAATGTAAACTATAATCTATATGGTGCAGCAGTGCTCCAAAATGTGTTCATTGAGTGTGATGAGTGTGCCACAATGATGGAGGAGGTTGTTGGTGTGGAGGAGTGGGGGGGGGTATAAGGGAACATCTTATATTTTTTAATGTAACATTTTTTTTGATGTATATGTCTGTCTGTCTGTCTGTCTCTCTCTCCCTCCCCCCCCCTTCCTTAGCTTAACTGATCAATTTCTTAAAGGAGGGGCCTACATGTCTTGCCTCTATTGCCCCTCCCACCCACTCTTCTCAGTCCACTGCAGGGTGGCTTTCATTTTTACCACACCACTGGAACTGCTTTTTAAAAAGTCACCAAAGGCCTCCTGCTTGTTCAATCAAGTGGCTTCTTTTTAAGCCTTTAGTTTAATAAAGGAATGCTTCCTAGGTACATTGATGTTCTCAGTCACAGGCTAAATCCAAAGAAGGTCAAGTCTCTATTTCTGAGGAATAAATGAGAATTCATGATGATGAGGATTGTTCCTGGAATGGCACCAGGGCATGGGGATGGTGGAGGCAGGGAGGAGCTATGGACTTTCTTTTCTTGCTATAATTAGAAATAAGTAGGCATTCATTCTTTCACTGATTCATTTGACATATACTTTTGTGTCTCTCCTGTATAGTGGCGTAGCAGCCCCCAACTCTCTGGGATGTTTTTAAACTCCTTTCTGCTCCTGTAAGGACGAATAGATAGGCAGACCCTCAAATTTTCTTAGTATCTCAGTTGCCAGTGCTGGACCCTTTATAGCCTCAGAACTTAGTTGTCATACCTGCCTGCCACTCATTAAGAGCAATGCTCACTTACCAGAGGATGGATATTATTTTTATTTTTTTTATTTTTTGTCTTCATTTATTTTTTTAATATTACATTCAAAAAATATGAGGTCCCCAAATACCTCCCACCCCCTTCACCCCACTCCTCCCCCCATAGCAACAATCAGAGGATGGACTTTAAAAGCCTCAGCATAAGATACAAAATTATACACATACCATTTCTTAAAAAAAGATTTATTTATTTCTCGCCCCTCCCCCCCTCCACTCCAGTTGTCTGTTCTCTCTGTCTATTTGCTGCATATTCTTCTTTGCCTGCTTCTGTTGTTGTCAGCGGCACGGGAATCTGTGTCTTTTTGTTACATCATCTTGTTGTGTCAGCTCTCCGTGTGTGCGGTGCCATTCCTGGGCAGGCTGCACTTTCTTTCACGCTGGGCAGCTCTCCTTATGGGGCGCACTCCTTGCGTGTGGGGCTCCCCTACGTGGGAACACCCCTGCGTGGCAGGGCACTCCTTGCACGCATCAGCACTGTGCATGGGCCAGCTCCACATGGGTCAAGGAGGCCCGGTGTTTGAACCGTGGACCTCCCATGTGGTAGATGGACGGCCTAACCACTGGGCCAAGTCCGCTTCCCCACATACAATTTTTAAAATACCACTAAGTTGAAGTGGGAACAGTGATCTGAGTGTAACTTATTTGAAAAATGGGTTCTGGCAGAAGGAATTTAAGTTAATGTTAATAACAGAGGCTCTTTAAAAGAGTTCAAGGGGGTAATGTAGCTTTAAAAATTTCTGTTCCATAATCCTGTCTATTTAGAAGGAAGAGGCATACAGTTTGTCTGAAGGAGGCAAGGGGGAGCCATGGCCTCCGGTCCTTGCTTTGAACTTCTGAGCTTATTAGCAAAGGGTGTCAATATTCAGAAAGATTTCACCACAAGTTGCAAGAATTTGGACTCTTCATTCATTGTGATAATTTTCTACCCCCTGGCTGTGCATAAGAGGCTCTTAAACATGCTCTTCAGGACTGATCAAAACATTAGCCATGGGAAGCAGATGTGGCTCAACTGATTGGGCTCCCGTTTACCATACGGGAAGCCCTGGGTTCATGTCCTAGGGCCTCCTTGTGAAGGCAAGCTAACCTGCATCCATGCAGAGCTGACAGCCCGCACCCACAGAGAACTGATGGCCCACACCCACAGAGAGCTGACACAGCAAGATGACAGAACAAAGGGAGACAAGCAGACACAGGAGAAACTGCAGCAAATGGACACAGAGCACAGACAGTAAGCAAGTGGCAATGGGGGGGGGGGGGGATAAATAAATAAAATAAATCTAAAAAAAGAAAACAAAACCCAAAGATTGATTATTAAAAAAAACAAAACAAAACGTTAGCCCAGTCTTATGATGTTTGGGCATGCTAGGCAACACTAGAGTCATTATTCATGGGCTTACTGACAGTTGCTAAGTACAAGCATCTATAATGTTAAGATTTTTCTTTTACTGATCAACATCTAACAGTGTTCAACACATGGAAATAAAATAGAGCACACTTGGGGATGTACGGTGCTTGCAGAAATGACCCAGATTCAAGAAACAGAAAATAAAATGCAAAATGGGAATCTTGACATTAGTAGCAATATTTGAGGAGTATTGAATGGCTTAATTCTCCAAATGATCCTGATTGTTTTAAGGATAATTAAAATTAACTAAAATAAAAGGGCCTGCTCTTTAAAATATACATGGTGTGCATTCTAATAGATATATTATGAGAGTATGAAATTTTAAATTTCTTTTTCCTAGATAAAAATTAATTGTAAGAAGAATCCACCAGTAGAAAATATTTAATACTCCTATTTTTGAAGTAACCAAATTTCCTTAGAAATTTCCTCAGTAACCAAGAAAATGTTCCTATATTATTGTACCAGTCTAATAGTTCAGCATGTTAATCACTTAGGAAATGCATTTATTAGGGTGTAATTTATGTTATTAAGTACTCGGGGGAATCACTATTAAGTTATAAATCGGTGTCACTGTTGATTCAGAAAAAAAACAAGATTCTCTCACTGATCTCCGGGCATCTACAGAAAATGAGGGAAACCTCAACCTTGGCCTTAAATATATGCATTCAATATGATTCCTTTGAAGGGAGACTAAAAGTCTCTTCAGGGTAGGCATATTTTAACTCCAACTACATATAAGGGATTATGAGAAATCGATTGTATAACTGTGTTTGAGGGAAAAAATGGTTTGAAATGTACTTAAGAGGTTCACAATGAAGAAAGTACAAAACCCTTTACAGAAACTAAGTTCAAGATTTTAAAAAAGGGACAGAATGGATTATTTGTACCAAAAATTGTCAAAATTGCAGACTGGAGCAAGGTATTTATTTAATACTTACCTCATGAAAACGAGGAAAAGAAGAATAATCATAGGTAACATTAGATGTGTACTTGTGTAGTCCTTATTGAATTGTTTTAATTATCTTCATGATATTAAAGCAAATGGGTTCATAAAGAATACTAGCCAAGAAGTGCTGAGGGCTTAGTGGGAATCAGATAATTTTCTACGTATTATCTCATTCCAGCCCCACAACAACCCCATGAGTAAGTGCTATTACTATGTCCGTTTTACAGAAGAGGTAACTAATACTCATAAGAGTACCTTATCCAGGGTTACACATAATTAATAAGTGTGGAACTGGGATTCAAACTGATTCTGTGTTCCCAACTACTACCTAGAAACAGGGGCTGCTCCTGACAACTTAGCAGACAGAAACTATAGGAAATTTTCACCAAGTCTTTCCTACTCCCCCACATCTATATTGTAGAGGTAGTGAAACCAAGGCCCAGAAAGGGTAAATCAGCAGTCCAAGGCCTGTGGCTGGTGCTGAGATAAAAATTGCTGGGCTTGTCATGTTCAAATACAGGGAGGGTATCCTTCATTTTTATTTATTCCTAAAATAACTAAATAAATAAACTGCTCATGGCTTCTTGGGTAGTTTCCTATGGCTCTAGGTTTAGTGAACTGTATGGCAGCGTACTTCTGGGGCTCAGTGGTTCAGGAGTAGGGAGATGGGAGCATGTTTGCCTTCAAGTCAGAGGTGCAGAGAAGAAATGGGGCCTCTGAGGACTTGGGGGTGGGGTGGAGTGGCAAGTGCTTGACAGATGTGTCTCTGTCCCTAGGTTGAGCTAATTAATCCCTCGTGATGGGAAGGCCAGCCTGGTTACAAGTCCCAGTTGAGGCCAGCAGTTCAAGCCCTGAGTTTGAATGGATTCTAAGTTGCCCCAGCTCACTGTTCAGTTTCCAAGGTTGACGAGATAGGAGCAGGAAGAAGAGGAAGGGGAGTGGGGAGAACCGGGAAGGAGGGGATTATGATGCTGTCCATCAAGAAGCACTTCCTTTGAACTTCTTGCCTTTCCCCACCCCATCCCTCAGGGCCTCCATTTTCCATTCTGATCTTCTCCTTTCTTCCTTTGTCACAGGGGAACTTTCAGAACCAGTTCAAAAGGAGGGGGAAAATTAAGCTGCAAGTAGAACATGAGTTCTTGTTGAAATCCCTACTCATTATCGGGCATTTAGAGAAAAGAGAAAAAATGGTGAGCCCTGAGCTTTAAATATTTTTATGCAATCAGGCTGCTTTAAAAAAAAAAAAGGATGCCATCATTTTTAGGTTTTTCATGTTTGTCTCATCATGATAAAGTGAACCATCTAACTCAAACTGAGGCCAGAGAACAAACGCTGTGCAGCTGTCAATGAAGCTTGGGAAAGAAATAAGAAAATATAGTTTTCACATGCCGTTCCATCTGTCTGGAATACTCTTCCACTTTTTCTTGAGATTGCAACTCAATTTTCACTTCTTCAGGGGAGCCTGCTCAAGAGCGCCCCTTCCCACTATCCACCCCAACTATTCAAGGTCACAGTCTTCTATTACCAGTTTTCATATTGTGAGTTTTACTTTTATTGGTATGATTTTTTAAAAAAAATAATGGCTCTTTCCCACATTCTAGAATTTGCATAAGGGCACCTAAAGGGTAACCACTGTTGTCATAATTTCTGGCACCTTAGGTGCTTAGCAATGATTTGCTGAATAAATGAATGCCTTACCAAACAAAATCCAGCATATGGAAGTAAAATATTTTTCACAATTTCTTCTGTCAAAAGAGGCAGTATAACATATGAATTGCAGCTCTGGAGTCAGACTACTTACTTGGATTCAGTTCCCAGCTTTGCCATTTACTATCTGTTTAACCTTGGGAAAATCATTTAATATCTCTGTGCCTCAGTTTCCTCATCTGTAAAATGGGAATAATAGCATTACTGTTTTCATAGTGCTGTTGTGAGGGCTGAATAATTTAATACATGTAAAGCACATGCTTGGCCCACTTATGACATTAGGTAAATGTGAGCTTTTATTTTATAAAAATCCTTGTTTCAGACTACACTGAACAATTTCATGTACTTCCTCTTTACACGAACGATACTTTCTGACACTAGTGGAAGAGATTTTACAATATATTTTGATTCATACTCCAAGGGTCCACTCCTTATCTCCACATTCTCTGTTTCACCCCATTATTTGATTTGATTTCACTGAGGCAGGCAGTGAAGGGGTCCTTTGGTTTTTTTAGCTCCTGCTTTGTGAAAGTTGCCAGTGTTTCTGAAGGAGGCATAAACATGAGGGCAAAGCATAAATCCAGCAGCTGCCTAGGTTGCAAAGTGGTAAAATGAAATATGTCATGTGCATTGTACTTTGCAGTGACAGGAAAATAAGTGGCCCATCAGCCACTGATTACTTGACAGATCACCCATGAGGGGCTTTGACTTCCACAAGATTACCTCAGAGCCAACTAGGTGCTTGTGGTTTAGCATTTTGGCCATTACATTTGTCAATTAAGAGTAATTGAATGAAGTATGGGCTTCCAATTTATTTGTGCAGAGATTATATATGAGATTACTAGCTTCAAAAGAGATAAGCAAAGATTAGGATGACATTGTGCCCTCAAATTCTCCTGTCTATGGGCAACTGTAGTGGGTATCTCATCCATAAATACTGCAACTCCTCATCTTCTTGTTCCTCTGTGCAGTGCTAATAGAAAAGTCTCTCTTTTGCTTTCTTATGCTCATGTTGAATCTAAAGATTTTAGGGTAAGGATTTCATTTTTTTGTTTCCTCTGGGTGTAATAACAGCTTTGACTTTTTTTTTTAATTGATATTACATTAAAAATATATATGTGAGGTCCCATTCAACCTCACCCCCCCACCCCCCCTCTCCCCCCCAACAACACTCGTTCCCATCATCATGACACATCCATTGGATTTGGTAAGTACATCTTTGGGCACCTCTGCACCTCATAGACAATGGTCCACATCATGGCCCATACTCTCCTCCATTCCATCCAGTGGGCCCTGTGAGGATCCACGATGTCTGGTGATCACCCCCGAGGCGCCATCCAGGGCAGCTCCACGTCCCAAATACGCCCCCACCTCTCATCTCTTCCTGCCCTTCCCCATACCCATCGTCCACCATGTCCACTTTTCCCAATCCAATGCCACCTCTTCTATGTGGACATTGGATTGGTTGTGTCCATTGCACCTCTATGTCAAGAGGAGGCTCAGATTCCACAGCTTTGACTTTTGTTTGAGGGGAGCTCCATGCTTCTAAGCTTATGTCCTGGAAGGAGACAGCCCAGATTTGTGTACTAGTGCTTTCACCTACTGGCTCTGAGACCTTGGCCAAGTCACCTAACTTCTGAGCCAGTTTCCTCATGGGCAAAATGGTCCCAATCTTAAAAGATGTTGTGAAGATTGAGTTAGTACATGTAAAGCATTGAGAGTAAATGCCAAGTAAATTATTATTGCAGTATTATGTGTTTCCTCTTTTAGATATTCCTTTTGATAATTTATTAACTACATGGCTATCTCTGCAAAAAGCTTTATATACATTATCTTATTTAGATCTCTCAAATATGATATAGATATTATTCTTATCTCCATTGGATAAGTGAGGATACTGAGATTCTGAGAGGTTAAGTCTCTTGTCCAGGATCAGGCAACTAGTTAAGTAATAGAGCCTCCTCTGTTTGCTGCTGCATAGGAAACAGGGAAAGGGGCTGTAGAGAAGAGTGAGGACTATCAAGGCTCCTAGTAAGGTGTTTGTTTGCTCAGGCTTCAGGACAGACTGAGGAAGCCCAAGGACCTTAGGCAATCAGTCACCCCAGCTGAACAAAGAATGCAGCATGTAACTGGACTTCTCTTTTATACTTGTTACCACCATCCTCGTTTGATCCTTACAATACCTAGCTACCCCTTTACTCCCTAACTTTAGAGTGAACCAAAGAAATCTCTTTTAGAGAGATGATATAGCACAGTGATTAAATGCAGGACTTCTGGATTCAAATCAGATATGTTTTGAATGATCGTGAATGCTTAGTTAACCACCTAGGACAATAGTATTCAAATTATGGTCTGGGGATCCCAAGAGGTCTATGAGGTCAGAATTATCCTCATAATAACAGCGAGATGTTATTTGCCAGTTTCACTTCCGTTCTCTCACAAGATTCCAGAGGCTCCATGATGAGTAATGATGTCATAGCTCTGATGGTTAATATGGTATGTGCTATGTATTTTTGGATTTTAAAAACTTCAGTTATAATGGGCTAAAAATTGATTTATATATATTACTCACATAAACCAAAGCTATTTGTGGTTCTCAATGATTTTTACAAGTGATCTTGAACTCAAAATGTTTTTGGACCACTACTCTAGGCTTCAGTTTCTTCTCCAGATCAGGAACGATAACAGTATCAACCTTATAAAATTGTTAGGAGGATTAAATGAAGCAATGCACATAAAACTCCTAGTCCAGTGCTTGGCATGTAGTAGGTACTCAGTAAGCATTTATACTTTTTATTGATCTTTCACTTGGTTCTGGAATTGCTGAGTCTACAGCTAGCCTCCTTGTTAACCATAAGGTGGATAAATAGATATGTTAATTAACTGGAAAATGCATGCATTATCAATCATTCTTGTGGCCATCCCAGTGCTGGGGACAGTGGCAATATCATAGAGGAACTTTCAATCTGTCGAGAGAAACAGGACTCAGGTGTGAAACAATGTCAAACTAGGAAAGACAGAGTGTAACTACTAAATTGAGGAGAGTACATATGCAAAACTTCCTGGGGCGAGACAATTTTGTACTTATGTTCTCTAGGATATCAGAGAACAGGGAGCTAGGAGCCAGGGATTGAAGGAGGTTGGGCCGAGTGATCTATGTCCCTGAAAAGTCCTAACCACACCAAGTAAGAGTGTGCACCTTCTCAGGGAGCCTAAAAAAACATGTGCCACACCATTAATATGTACATTGGAAATAGAATGTTCTTTGGTTTCTGGGAATGCTCTGGTATGCTTTAACAAACCCCTGCCCCCAAACAAAATGCTTAGTTCTTAAATCCTGTCATAGGAAAAAACAGGGGTTTGGAGTCAGTTGGCCTGATTTCAAATCCTGATTCTGTTATTCAGTAGCTGTGGGAGCTGGGCTATTTCTTTTCATTATATGGAGTCTCAGGATTCTGATATGGAATATGGGATTGGCTCTTGTACCTGCCCTGCCAGGACTTGGACCCCAACGTAAGGGGAGCAAACAACATCATGTAGGCACAGGCACTTTGCAAGCTATAAAGCGCTAAATGAATGTATGATGGTGTCACCACACTTTTTGCCTCTTTTGCCTATTACATCTCTATACCCATGATGTTCTGTAACTGGTGGCATCTGCTCCAGAGAGGAAGCAGGCCTGGAATAGCTTGGGTATTTATGGAGAAAATTGGCAGAGTCTGAGTTGTGAAACTCAGTGGTCTGCTCCAGATCGTCCTGTAAGTTCCTGACTCTCATGAGCACTAAATTTATTCTCCCCATTTAAAAAAAATAGCTTCATATGGCTCTATTATGTTTCTTTTCACTTTACTTTTGGGGAAATTTAAGAATACTCCTGTCCAAAGGGCTGTTCCTTAACTCAGGATGATCCTGTTGGACTCATAACTTATCTCTCACTTTTCAGGCACATGCCAGGAGAGCTACTTGCTCAGTATTAGTGACCTTTTCTAAACCCATTAAAGAAACTCTAAAGAATAGCTCTGCTGTTCCCAGGCATGAAAAAAATGATATTGAATCCTTCCAATATGCTAGGTGCTAGTGGAAGATAGCTACAGCCCTGCCCTTTGTAGGCTGCACTCCTAATGACCTCAAATGTACCTAAGAACAACTAAACCAGTTAAGTCTGAGAGTTGGTTGCCCATACATGCTTTGAAGCCTCCTTATCTTATCATGTTAAGCAGGTCACCTCACCTCAGGAATTCAGTTTCTGCATCTGTCAAAGGGAGACCTTAAGATTCTATAAGGCTGAGGTTAGATTGAAAGAGGTAGTGTATATACAACATTTATCTCTGTGTCTTGGTGTATAGTCAGCATTTGACAAATGTTAGCTATTATTATCCATGTTTATTCTAGGAGCTGGTCACAGTGCAAAGGAAGCTGGATCCCTGACCTCTGAAAGCTTGTTCTCAAAATGAAATAAAACATGGAAACACAACCAACCCAAACATGGGTGGAAGGACCAGGAAGATTATTGTTCAGTCCTCTCACTGGTGGTGGTTTCACTGAATTTTTCTTCCTCTCTGCCCCTGCCCTGTCTGACCCCTTCCAGAATTGTTGACCTTACCATAGAACAAGGTATTCTTTTAAATGCTTAGAAACCAGTTTTCCTTCTGTTTTCCCCTTACTTAGGGTGAGAGGGAAGGGACAGAGAAAGGGAATAAACACCAGCTGGGATGAGAATATAAAGAAAAGACAGGTTTCTGTTTTCCCATTGAAAAAAGAGTGGGGTGGTGGGGACAGGGATAAATGTGTTACCGTAGGGGGGCTGTCTGGAGAGCTGCACAGGCAGTGTTACCAAGGCACCTCTTCTAACTATGTGGTCGCAGACATGCTCAGTCCCTAAGCAATCATTTATTTACACCAAAAGGTGCAGACGCCAGAGGCAGTTATCAAAATCAAGTAATAACACTCTTGGAAATGAATGGTCTCTCCCCAACTCTGCCAGACTGTGGGTGAGCCTGTTCCTCTGGGGAGCTCTTTGTGAAGCTACCCTCTCAACCAGAGCAATGGGGTGGGTCCACTCTAAGAAAATTCTATATTGATCTGTAGCCACATTCCAAAGCCAGTTGAATGTGGGGTTGAAAGTTTGCCTTTCCAAAGGACTTGCCCTCAGCTTTCCTTGAAATACCTGGCACCCTGTCAAAGCTAAATCTTTGCTTATAACTTTTTGAGCTTTTCTACCCAGAGAAAAGCAGAGACTGACCAGGAGACTGCAAAGTGTGGGGAGCTGCTGTTCACTGAAGAAAATTAAAAATAAAAATGAATTCTAGAGGTGAGGGTTCCAAAATTATAAATTAAAATTGAATGAAATTTTAAAAATTTCATTCAGTTAAACTTCATAATAACCCTATGAGTTGTATACTGTTATTATCTCCATTTTTAGGTGTGGAAACTGAGGCACAGGAAGACTAAGTGAGTTCAAGTAAGCAGCAAAAAGAATTTGAATCCAGGCATTCCAGCTCCAGCAAATATGTTCTTAACCATTACATACTCTCCTTTGTTGCTTCCTGTTCAGTTCAAAGAGAGGGTTTCCTTCTCTTGATCCTATAACCAAAGGTTGCTGTTGTAGCATATGAATATCCTTTCTACAGCTATGTATATTGGTATTTATTTCTCACTCAGGGCAAGACTATCTTGATGCTTTGCATGCCTTCCCATCTGTTCTGCGCAGAACTGCACACACTCTCAAATAATTAAAATATTTCTCTTTTTTATTTAGTAGCTGAAATTGTTCTCTTTGAAGCTTGAGTGTCTTATGAGTGCTCTGTAACCTAAATTACAACTAGTTAGGGGAGATACTTCAGGGAAAACTTTTGTCATTCTAACCTGGAGAAAAGGGAAGGTATTCTTCAGTGACCTGGCCTAAAATGAAATTCTGCACTTGAATTCCTTAGACCACACTTAGAATCATAGGAGATTAGGTAAGCATCTGAGTCTTGGAATTTTCAACCTCTTTGGGAAATCTTTTGTCTTCATCCTTTCCCCGAATCCTGTCAAGGGGAAGACTGGATCTTGGAAAGTAGGGACTTGAGCTAGTTGTCAGGTTGGCACTTTAGATTCCAGGGCCAGGTCCAATCTCCTCATGGGACATGTACAGGAATTCAGTTTCCTAGACAAAACCCATGCTGGACTTTTTCCAGAAGGCTCCTATCACCTAAAAGTCTGTAGAATGGAAGAATCGTGGTCCCCAGGGAAGGCAATAGGTACTTATTTCTATGTTTTGGCTTTCATTACATTTGGAAGTAGTAGTAGTAGCAGCAACACAACCTTGGACCAACTAAGCATTTAAACGAACTTTGCCTGATGGGGTGAAACTTTGTTTCCCAGGTAAATTCAGTTGCTATTAATGGGGAGGTAGTTATCATGGTTAAATATATTCTCATTCCAACAGAGTACTAGGGGAGCTTTTTAATGTTTTTGTGACAATAATTGATCTCTTACCTCTGTCAAGTATTGCTAAAGACTTATCAGCTTGCTATTTCAGCACCATATGTTGTAGCCAAGATGCACTCCATGTGTCCTTCCTGTGCCTTGGGGAGAGAACATTTGCAGTGGATCAGAATAGAAAATGGTATGGGTTTCAAAAAAGCTCCTTGCTCTTACATATCTCCTCAATGACTGGGTGCACAAGATGTGGCTATAAAATAATAAGACCAGCTCCCAATACAACTCATGAAATGAAGTTTCAGTCCTTAATTTTTTCCTTCCCCAGATATGGGCCAAGAACTGGGTGACCCAATTAAAGGGGACTCCTCGCCTCGTAAATTCACCTTGTATAGAATACAATTTATTTTAAATAGGCCATTCTGTGAAATGTGAAAACCTGCCCACAATTAAAATGCTAACATCTATACCATTTGGTTTTCCTTAATGAGGCATGTGCTGATTTTGCTTGTCTTACTTCAGCAATAACAAACTTTTATCACACACATACCATAATTCTCCCAGAAACCTAAGAAGCAGGCATTTTTTTTTAGTTTAGCTGGATTTTCATTAGGAATTTATTTATGCATATATGCAAGCTATTCAGGGGAAAGATAGTTTAACTGTTTGAGACTCTGAGGGTCCCCTTACGTAAACGGCCTCTGGGAATCATAGTGGGGATCCAGGAGCCTAAAACATTTATGTAAGCACCCCATAACCATATGCCCTTTGAGACTGACCCAGCAGCTCCTCCTATTAATTGAGCTGGGCTTGCCATGACTCTTGGGTCCTCTGGAAGGTCACGGTTCCAGTAGATGTGGTTAAATGAGACAGGAGTATTACATGACTGTGAAAATGCTTGTATTTTAGAAGCATCTTGACATGGTGAGTCCTAAAGAATTCTCATTCACAAGTCCTTTCCCAAGATGCATAATGCCTTTGAAATCAAATAATGAGCTCTTTCTATTAAAAAATTATAAACAACAAAAATTTGGAAAATTTTGGATATACCAATTACATTAAAATGGATTTTTCCTGACATAAGTGCACTATCTTTTCTGAGTTGAAGAAACTTCTTTTCTGTCTGTCCATTTGTTTGCTTGCATTTTGGAGGAGAAGGGATATTTTCAAAGCTATATGAAAGAGTCTTGAGAAAGAATGCGGACATTTAGCCCTTCCCCAGAGCTACTAATGAGACCACTGGCTTCAAAAGCAGAGAGTTTTGATTGGGCCTGAAAGAAATTTTTCTTATTAAAACCTTCCAGGATTCTATTAATAGAAACAGGTTGAATGTGGTTATCAGGAGCCCTGTGTATTTCTTAGATAGCTTTCCAAATATTTGGAAAGTCCAATCTGTGGCCTTAATGCCACAGTCCAGGTGGATTATTTTTGAAAGCTTTTCTGGGTATTCTCTGTTTTCACTCTTCTTCCTTTTTTTCTTGATCTGATTAAGCTTTTCTTTTTTAAAATAAAAAGAAATGAAAATTTAAACAGTAATTTTGCCCTGCTCATCAGAAATGATAATGATACTTATATTTTTATAGTAACATTTTGTATGACTTATGTATCTTTAAAAATTTTAGAAAAAGATTAAATATTAAAAAAAAATATAGGCGATTCCTATATGCCCCACTCCCCACAACCTCCACTTTTCCCACATTGACAGCTTCTTTCATTAGTGTGGTACATTTATTGCATTTGATGAGTACATTTTGGAGCATTGCCACATAGCATGGATTATAGTTTACATTGTAGTTTACACTCTCTCCTAGTCCATTTAGTGGGTTATGGCAGGATATATAATGTCCTTTCTCTGCCCCTGCAATATCATTCAGGGCAACTCCAAGTCCCGAAAATGCCCTCATATTACACCTCTTTTTCCCTCTCCCTGCCTAAAGCAAATCTAGTGTCCACTGGCTCCACATCAATGATATAATTTCTTCCATTGCTCTAATCACAATAATTCTATAGTAGAATATGAATAAGTCCACTCTAATCCATATTTTATTTCCCAATTCTGAGGATATCCCAACCTGGCTGCCACTTATTTTCAACCTATTACTGACTTCTTTTATCTTCTACCTATGCAATTTGGATTTTCAAATTATCTGGGAAAATTTATGTTGAAATTTCCTCTGCTGTGGAGTCTTTCTCCAGAAAAATGCATACCCATTTCAAAATTTTGTTCATAATTGCATCCACAGAGTGATCTCAAAGGAAAGCCCGAGCCCCAGGTTTAGAACCTCTCAGTTAGGCAGTGGTGTCTCTGTTCCTTTAGGGCTTACAGGGTTTGTAAAGGTGAGTCTCTCAGAAAAGTGATGACCTAAACCAGAGCTCAGCAACTTTTGTTTTTCTGTAAAGGACTAAATAATATTTTATTCTTTGCAGACATACAGTCTCTCTTGCAATTACTCAGCTCTGCTGTTGTAACATGAATGAATGGGTATGTCTGTGTTCCAACAAAGCTTTATTTATGGACACTGAAACTTGAATTTCATATAATTTTTACATGTTATGAAATAATATTCATCTTTTGATTTCTTTTCAACCTTTTAAATATATAAATACTATTCTTAGCTCACGGGCTGTACAAAAATGGATGACTAGCTAGATTTTGCCTGTGGGCCATTGTTTGCTAACCTCTGTCCTAGATCAGTCATTCTCAACTCTGGTTGTATGTCAGAGTCACTGGGGGAGCTTTTAAGAAATACTGATTCTAGGCTTTGATCGACATGATTCTGACTTGGTTGGCCCAGGATGGTGATTGGGCATCAGTCCTTTTCAAAAGCTCCTCAGGTAATTTTAATGTGTAGCCATGGTTGAAAAGAACTACTGATCTAGAGCAGTGTATTTTAGCTCCAGGTTTAGCCCAGATTTTTATAAACCATGGACTTGCAAACACTTAAAGTTCTTGTTTAATAGCACAGGTCCTCAACACATATTCCATGGAAGGAAACTTAGATCCTAAACAGGTTTCTGAATAATTTTTAAATAGTGCTTAAACTACCCTTCTTCACAAGGCAGTGTAGCATAGGAGAAAGAACACCAGACAGCATGATTTATGTAAACACAAAAAGAAAGAATAAAACAAAATACTTATTTCTTATACACACACACACACACATAAATGCATGGAAAAGTTTTGGAAAAGTACACACCAAACAGATAACAGAGATTATCACTTGCAGAGAGTACTAGGACTGGAGGGATGGGGGCTAAGGTCAGGAAGGACTTTTGATTTCAGCCTGCCTTATTAGCTATGTGACCTTAGGCAAATGATTTCTCATCTCTATGCCTCAGTTTTCTTGTCTGATAAACTGAGAAAAATACCAATGCTTACCTCATAGATATATCTGGGATTTAAATGGGTTAAATATATATAAAAATTTAGAACAGTATCTGCCACATAGTAAATGTTCAATTAATAGTTAGCCATTCTGATGTTAGCCATTATCATAAAAATGGTTTAGAAAACATAAAGTACTATGTAGATGATCAACCTTTTTTTTCTTCCTCCATACAATTTGAGTGGGTAACTAGACTCTTTGAACACAGGCATTATCACCCAGTAGGAGTAGTCGCCCCCTTAGGAGGCATATCAGACTCCATATGTGGGAATCTATGGCTTGACAACAACCATCTAGAGATTTTGATATGCATTCCAAGTGGGCATGACTCTCAGTCTAGATGAATTATGTCTTTGTTCATTGTCAAATATATCAACTTTCTCTCACAGAGATAGTGCAGGGTTGAGATCCCAGGTAACAAACAGGGAGAGAGTGATGTAAGAATTGGATTTTTTTGTTTTTTACCTTTACCAATGGTCTTTCTTTTTTTTTTTATTAGAGAAGTTGTGAATTTACAAAACAATCATGCATACCATAGAGGATTCCCATACATTGCCCCATCACCAGTACCTTGAATTGTTGTCAAATATTTGTTACAAATGATGAAAGAACATCATCAAAGTATTACTGCTAACTATAGTCCATATCTTACATTTGGTGCATTTTTCCCAACCCCCATTTATTAACACTATTTATTAGCATTGTATATTTATTATAGTTCATGAGAGAATGTTCCTGTATTTGTACTATTAACCACAGTTCATCATCCACCATGTGGTTGACTGTGTTATACAATCCCATACTTTGTACGGTCTATCCAAAGTGCACATTCAGTGGCTCTCTGATTCATCACAGAGTTGTGCTGTCATCAGCTCAGTAAATTTTAGAATGTTTTCATTACTCCTAAAGTAAAAACCCCATATACCTTTATACCTCCACATTTTGGCCCTTAGAATTGCTATGGTATCTTCTTTGCCATTGATGCAAATATATTACAATATTACTGTTACCTATAGTCCATAAGTTATATTAGTTTCATTTGGATTTTATATGGGTAAAAATCCTTACTACCAATACCTTCTCACTTCTCTAGCATATAAATTTGACTTCAAGGAAAGATTAACCGTAGGCAACCAACAGAAACTCTGAAGCACAGAACCTCCTGTTACATACAACAGGTAGTCTGGAAAATACATTGAATCCTGAATTCCCAGCACTATGATTGATGCAGTGTCTATCAAGGATCATTCAAAGAATGAAAAATGAATAATCTGAGTATCTCTGACTTTCTTTTTAGAGGTACCATATTTACCTTCTAAAGTATGACAAACTCAAATGAATATTACAATGAGTATGCAATTTTGACTTTTGGGAGAAACTGGAAATATGTTAGGTACTAATGAGAACTTGGTCTGAGAGGAAAATTGGCTTTAAATGATTTATCAAACATACAATTGAAAATGTTCTATATAAGAATGTGGTGAAGTGAGAAAGGGTGTGGAGTTGGTGGTCTGACCAATCAAGCTGGTAGCTTTACCAGAGAATTAAGAAGAAAGAATAAAAGGCCATGTGTTGTAGCAAAAGAACACTGGCATGAATATCAGTTGACTTGGCTTCTGGGCCCTTCTGTCCTTGACTTTGGACTTATCAGTTAACCTCTTAGGCCTTTTTATCGCCTCCATAATTGACAAGGCTGGATTTGATGAGTTCAAAGTTCCTTTTTGGTCTAAATATTCTATTAATTATTAGTAACTGTATCCAGAGCCATGGAGTTCTGCTTGGGGCCTTCCTCTGGGGAAACCATCGATGGTATGTGAGGAGAAACAAAGCTCTCTGATTAACTCTCACCAATTTGTGAAGTCAAATTAAACTCTGAGACCTCAGTTTTCACTGAAATGTCATCTGTAGACTGCTTTTTATCAAAAAACAAAGGCCTTTGATGCATCTCCCATAGTCAGTAATGGTAAGCCTTTGGAATGTTTTCTTATATGACAGTGCATTGAACTTCTTTCTTTGAAATGAGCAGCCCTATCAGGTGTAGTGGAATATGTACGTAAAGGTGATTGAGGTGTTTGAACCAATTCTACATGCTAGTGAAAGAACCTGCACGGCAACCACACCCTAGCACCCTTCTTCACTCCCTTGGAACCTCTTGCTATTGCTGCTTTTATAAAAACTGACTCGGTTCTCACTGCTGTACACTGGGCCATGATTACTGAGAGCAGTAATGGGACCTTTGGCTAAGCATTGTTTTGTTCTTTACACTCTGCACTGCCGGTCTGCTTTCTGGCTCAAAGACCCTCAGTTGTAGTGGTTACAGTCTCTTTAGCTTTGATGGAATGAGGTGGCTATGACATTGGACTGACATTTGGTGACACTCTCCATTAAGGCCTTTGTGTTTGTCTTACTAGAGATCCATCTGAAACCAGTATGAATCAGGGAATCATGTTTTGCTTTAGTCATCACTTTTATTCATTAAAAAGAAAAATCCAAGTAGTTTGGTGGATTGCAAAAGGAAGGCTAATGACAAATCAGTGAAATAGTGGCTATTACAAATCAAAATATTAATAAATCCAGCAACTTGCCCAAGGAGAGTTAGTTGATGATTGAGCTGAGATTCTAATCCTAGATTGAGATTCTAATCCTTGAAACCTTTGGGTTCCAAGCCTAGTGCTTGATTAGGATAATTATAACTCTTCTATGCTCCTGTTAGCTGAAAGCCATAACAGCATATCAGAGCTAGGAAGAGGACAGTGGGTGTGGTCTTCCCTGGTGTAGGCAATAAAGGGGTGCATTGTAGAGAATTAAAACAAATAATAAAAGTTACTCCAAGACAGTGTGCTTTTTATTATCACCATGCCTTGGCAATTCCAAACAGTATCATAATAAAGCAAAAGAGCAGGTTCTCTCTGCTGGGATGAACCACCTTCACCCCTCCCTTCTGGGAATCAAGACTCTTCAGGTTGTCCATCTAGTGTCATTGTCCAGCTTCCTTACCACCCTGTTGCCCCGGACAGAGCCAGAGATTTTTCTTAAGGCCAGAATGGATGGTAAGAAACAAGTCAGCTGACTTTGGACTGGAAAAAGTCCCTCAGTAAGATACTGAAATATTTAGCCTATGTTTATTGAACACAGATTCCATGCTCAGCACTGGGCTAAAAACTTGGGGGAAAGAGCAGAGAAATCATTATGGGCCCTCTTTTAAGGAGTTCCCAAGTAAGGAAGAGACAAGACTTACATAGAGGAAGCTACAGTTCACACTTGGCATAGCAGATAATTAGGAGTGTGATTAGGGCAGGCTATATTCTGTGAGAGTTCGTTCACTCAAGAGTGAAATCTGGATTTAAGTTCAAATCTTTTTTCCATCACTCTCTAGTTCTGTGATCTTGGGCAAATAACGTTTTTTTTTTTTTAAGAATTATTTATGTATTTATTTTATTATTTTTTAAAAGATTTTTATTTATTTACTTATCCTCCCCCTCCCCGCCCCCACGTTGCCTGTTCTCTGTGTCTATTTGCTGCTTTGTCTTCTTTGTCTGCTTTTGTTGTTGTCAGCGGCACAGGAATTTCTGTTTCTTTTTGTTGCATCATCTTGCTGTGTCAGCTCTCCATGTGGGCAGTGCCATTCTTAGGCAGGCTGCACTTTCTTTTGCTCTGGGTGGCTCTCCTTAAGGCGTGCACTCCTTGTGCGTGGGGCTCCCCTACACGGGAGACACCGCTGCATGGCATGGCACTCCTTGCGCGCATCAGCACTGAACATGGGCCAGCTCCACACAGGTCAAGGAGGTCTGGGGTTTGAACCGCGGACCTCCCATGTGGTAGACGGACTCCTTAACTACTGGGCCAAGTCCACTTCCCCAAATAACTTAGCCTCTCCGTATTTTTGTAGCTTCAGCTGTAAAAGCTGGAGATAATGATAGTATAATAATAGCATTATTATTCCTTTGAGGGTTTATTGAGATAAGAAGTGCTGAAGATATTTTTACTAGTATTCATTCACAAAACATTTAGTGAGTACTATTTGCCATGTATTATGCTAGTCCTTTGTGACTCATTCATTGTTACCTGCAGAAGCATAGCAGTATAGCGTAGTAGCTGAGAGCACAGGCTCTGATACCAGATCATATAACTTCACGTCCTATCTGTTATTTTTCTGCCTTTGTGACCTTAGGCAAGTAAATTGATCTCTGTATGCTTCATTTCCCTCTTCTGTAAAATAGGGAAATTAATAGTACATATTTCATTTTGTTGTTGTGAGAATTAAATTAATATATGTTATATATTTAGAATAAGGCCTAGAACATAGTAAGCACTCAATAAGTTTTAAGTGTTACCATGATTTTGATTTGCCACTCACCAGTAATAATAGAAATGACGTCAGTTTGGATATTGGTAAAAGTTCCCAAGTCAGTTACAGAAATGGTTGAAACTGGAGGTGATATTTATCTTTTGAATATACTCTACTTACAGCAAAACCTTGATTATCCAATATGGTGAATTCTGCTGCTGAGTTTAATTTTCTAGTTAATTAACCAGGAGTTGACTAACACATTCTACTGATTTCCACTCTTGTGGTTGGAAATATTTCTTAAAAGTCTGTAGCCATTTTGCCACTTTAATAAATAGAGTCTACTGGCTGTCCCCAAGTCTGTGGTAGATATAAAGAATCTTCCAACTCCTGAGAGTGATGGGTTTGATGTTAGCTTGTCTAATTGTGACTGTAGTGAGCTTAGTGGCCCCTGGATCCCAGCAAAATTTTTGGGAATTCTAGTTTCTTCTACAGATTTTACCAAGGATTACTTTTCATGGTTTTTGTAACCTTCAATACATGAATGAATTAATGGCTTTATAATTTTTTGTGTTATTAAGGTATAAACTCAGTTGAAGTTTACTCTATTTCTAAAAACAAGGGCCTGGTAGCTGTGTTTCACTTTCTCCATCTTCCCTTATGGTTGGGTGGGACATAAAACGACATTTTAGCAAAGGCTGAGAGTCACTTTGGACAGCAGCAGCAGAGAGGACATTCTATACAGGCAAGAGATTTCTCATAAAGGGTTCTGAATATCCTTTTACTCTCCAAATTCCTCATATCAGCCTTAATAACCTTTAACAATGTCTGAATGTCTCACAATTAGAGTCAACCTCCAGAACAGTGCTGTCCAATAGAACTTTCTGCCATGATGGAAATGTCCTATATCTGTGCTGTCCTTATGGTAGCCACTAGCCACACGTGTCTATTGGGCACTGGAAGAACTGAATTTTTAATTAATTTAATTTAATATATTTAAATGACAACAGTTGCTTGTAGCATTTAGTAGCTACCATATTGACTGGCACAGCTCTAATTAGTCTCTTTATTTCTCCTAAGGATGTTGAAGGTCTCTGTTTAATTGCAGGCATGACATTTGAAGGAGAAGTATTAATTTATTACCTTTTGTTCACAACTCATTGTTGTACATATTGGCTTATTTGTTCTTATCCCCTAACAGGACCCAACATGATATGGCTACAGATTATTGGGAAGTGAGGATGATGAATGTTTTAAGGGAGAAGGGAATCCAGACTTGGAGGACTCCGAAAGAGGACAGGCAAATGGGTTCTACTGAAGGGGCAAGTTTGGAGCCTCGTGTTGGGTGCTAAGAGAGAGATGAGAAGGGCAGAAGCAAATTTTTCCTAAGTTATTATATTGTTTAGGGCTGATGTTGATTTAGGGAAGCAGAGTGGGAGTAAGGGTGGGAGCTTGGGAAGTGAGCCTGGAGTGATGTCTACTTCATTAAGTAATTTCCTTTCTTCACCCTGGCCTGGAGACAGGGAGCTTGTCCAGAAGTGGTCAACCACACAGTAGAAATGCCAGGCCTGGGTCTCAAAAAGCCAACTTTGGCAAATCACAGGACGGGAGACAGAAGGCATAAGGGCAGGCAACAGCTCCATAAAAACTTCAACCTTGAGAGACTTTCACCAAACTGCCAATGGAGGTAAAATCCAACATCTCTTCAGTGGATGTCCTTAGTACTTATATGGAATGCCAATCTGTAGACAACTGCTTTTTTTCTGGGATGTCTGAAGTTTCTGCCTGCCAGAGTGCTCCTAGACAAGTCAGCCTTTTCAACAGAGAAACTGGTGAGTGAGTTTCTTATTATTTGAAGGTGTGATGCATGGAACATGCACTAGTTTCTCATAGTGAAATAATTACCATTTTCAAATGTACTTGAAGCAAAATAAGCTAGTGAAGACTGCATTAGCAATGCCCAGACTCTTGGATGGGGAGCTTGGTTTACCAGAGACCATCAGATTTTAGTGAGTTTAAGTTTTCTCTGATTCAGTTTCAGTGTTTGGCATTAGAGAAGCTTTATGTTTCAAGATTTACTCAGGAAAAGATCAACCACCCCAAAGTGCAAGTTAATAGTCAGTGTCAAGTGCTAATCACATTTCCCAAGGGAGATGAGCACCATGGTAGCAGGGATCTGGAGCTAGGAAATTACATTGTGAGGGTGCTTATAGCTCATCCTTAAAGCATGTCTGCCCAGTGATGACTAGAATAAAGGTGCTAGGAGGACAGTTTATATGGAGAATCAACTGTGGATATGGAGGGCTTTTCTGAGCCCCATATTGAACATATGGCCTGACACATATCTGACAGAGGACAGAATATTTAAAATTACGCCTATTCCAGAAATTCTGAACATTATGGTAGATTCTGCTATGGATTGCCCTCTCCTACCTAAAAAGAAATTCTTGGGGAGCCAACTGCTCTTTTTGGTTGTGGGTAGTAGGGGATGATGCTACCTCTCCCATGTACATGCACATGGACATACCAACCTGCAGGTCTAAACTCCATCCAGCACTCCCCCACCCCAAACAGCTGGCTCTTAAGAACCCAGCAGGGCTTGGCATATTTGCATCTGCAGCACGTTCTGACCCAAGAACATGGTCCTGAGGAAGAAGCCTGCACCAACCACTGAAGCAGACTTCATGCTGTTTGGGCAGGGTATTCTGGGGTCCAGGTATCTGGACTTTGGTCTAGAAAAAGAGGGTCTGGACTCCAAGTAGGAATGATCCTTTGGCCACACGGAATCCTCACTGTATGTGGAGGGGTGTCACCAAAGGAGAGCCAGAATGGAGGCTTCTCAAGGGCGGGATTTAAGACAGGACCCTTGCCAGGGTGTAAGGGCAATCCCGTTCACCTGATGCCAGTATGCATAATGGAAAAAAAGGTAGACCAATGGCTTACTGTTTTTGGTCAGAAACCCCATCAATCGGTGATTGAGTGTTGTTAATGTTGTAATAATAGCTTCAATGAACTGAAAAGGAAGGGATACCAAAGACCAGCCGTGGTGATGTCTGCCCATGCCTGCTATTTAGTATGTGGCCATTCCTATGCAGCTGAGCACTGTGGGAGTCATAAGGATAAGACTCCAGACTATCCCCACATAGACTGCTAGCTGGGAGTAGGCAGTTTAAATGCAGTGAGGCAGATAAAGTCCTTGACAGCTTTGGGTTTCAGGGACTTAAGTCTGACAAATACTGGCATCACAGTATAAAAGCTGAGCACTGCTGTTGGACTTGCTTCACAGAGCTCATGTGCACATCATTCATTAGGAAATAGAGAAATTATTGGCACTACTGGTGGAAGGAGGCATCCCAGGTGTTGACATTTACCCTTGTCTTTTGGAGGTGATGGGAGCTAAAGATCTGTGTGCACAACCTGGGATCTCTTTCTAGGTGTCCTGGTCATTGGTGAACTGCAGTGCTCATGCACACTTTCTTTGGGTCAGGTGGTGGCCAAGGCATCAATTTATGTGTCCTCCTTCTATGTTATGCCTACTCCGAGGCAGCCAGACAACTTCTCTGCCCTAGTTGTGCTCCTGAGTAGGACCTGTGGACATTCTCTAGTTAATATAAATGATCAGAATGGCTGCCACTGAGTGTTTTTTATTTGCCATAGTCTGTGCTAAGTGATTTACATACAACTTATTGAATTCTCACAACAGCAGTATTACCCATTTCACAAATGAACAAACTCAGGTAGAGAGCAGTTAAGTAACTTTCCCAGACTTATGCAGCTAGTAAGTGGCAGAGCCAGGCTAAAAACTCAATCTGACTTCAAAGCCTATTCCCCTAACTGCAACCCCAACCTCCTGGTCATTCTCTCTTCCATCTGGGCTTCCTGTCTCTGGATAGAATTAACAATGAATTCTTACTCACTTTTTAATAAGGTGCCAGGCCACATGCATTTAGTAAATTCTTACTGTGTGCATGCTGAAAGAATGCATACTCTGGGAACATACCGAAAAAAATTAAGTGCTGAGGGCATACACAGCAGATAATTGGCAGAGCTGGGTGAGCTGATGTAGGCTCAGTATGCTGCAAGAAAGTCTTGAATTGAACTTGTTCTTTTGAAGAACAAGAGAGACATACTTTGGCAGAGAGGATCACTTTTGATGTAGGGAGCTTGGTAAAGTATCTGGAATGTTGCAGGCTCTCAATATTTGCTGGATGCAGTGAAACACTTGGCAGGAAAGGGCCAGCACATCTCTCTTTCCTCTCCCTTATAGGTCACAGAAATGAATTAAGCTAACCTTTTCCCTCTGTGCCTAGTAACAGGCTGCAGTGCACATAGCCAGGGCCCAACTTAATGGAAAGGGTGTGAGTTCCAGCTCTGTTACTTTTTATCTCTGTGACCTTGTGCAATTTACTTAACTTCTTTATCCTTCAGTTTGCACATCTGTCAAATGGAGATCATAAGAATATCAATGATTTCCACATCATGGGGTTGTTGTGAAGATCAAATGAGATATATATGTTGCACAAGGACTGTCACATAGTGAGCACTACAGAACTGTTGGTTGTTACTACTCTTACCTCTGTTAAGAAATTTAATGACATCCAAGCAATCTTCAAAAATTCTTATCTCAATGTCCTTTCCAAAAGCAGGAATGTGCTGAGGATGGATAGAACCCAGTAAATATATTTTTGAAGATAGACGCACACACACACACACACACACACACACAAAGAGTCTGATTTAATTTTACTCAAAAGCTGTATGATTTGAAAACTTTGAGTTTTGCTCTAACTTGCAAACTTACAAGAGGAAGAGCGAAATGTAAGAGTAAAAATTGAATATCAGGTAGGCACGGGATAAATGCTCTTTGTTACCTTACATATAAAGGCTAAATTCTTTTTTTAAACAAAGAAAATGTCATTTTGGAAAATAATAGACTATTAGTTAGAATAGCAATTTAATTTAACGAAGTATCTCCTCAGATACCATCTCAGTAAGATTAGGGAGTAGATCCTTGATCCTAGATTCCGCCTAGGTAAAGGATCTATTATACAAGCTGAGAATAATAATCAACCCATTCATTCATTAACTTCTTGGTTATATTTCTCTGGTGAGTACTAATCATTTACCTGACCTGAGCTCTCCTTCTTTCGCTATAGTCATTAAGACCGTCAGTGAGCAAGAGTATTTATTTAATTTCCACAAGAATGAGTGATTGTTACTCTGCATCAGAGGCCAACTCTTATTCAATAGGTTCATGTGCAAAGTACATCCCATGATAGTACAAGACACTTGCACAGTTTCTGCTACATGCCAGTTACTGTTCTAAGCAATTTACATTCATTTACATATTTTACTTTCATATTAATCCATTTAGTTTTCCAGATGAGGAAACTGATGCAGTGAGAAGTCAAATAACCTGCTCAAGGTCATACAGCTAGTAATGGCTGGGATTTGAACCCAGGCATTCTGGCTCAGAGTTTTTGCTATTAAAAATACCACTCTGAAGAAAAAAAAATACCACTCTGAGTTGTTACACAAATTACAGGCTAAATAGGAGGATTTTTCTGTGTGCCTTATTACACAGACTTGTCTGCAGGTCCAGATATCCATGTAGCTTAAGCCTTTAGGAAATATGGACTGTGTTTCTCAGTATTCTCTCTGCTAGAACCTCAAATGTGGATTTAAAAGAGAGAATCCTATAATTTGGTTATTACTGTTAGAGTGCTGCAGCCTAAGCAGTCTGAGAGTTGAGATTTTGTGGGGGAGATTAAATAGCACCCCTCTTGCTTATCCATTTTCTGAAATAATTGAAATGTAGAGGAGATGGACTAAAAAATATTTCCTGTATTCTGGATAAAATCTAGCCTGAGATAGCTTCGTATGAGGGACAAATAGACTTGATAACTGAACAACAGGCACTGGGCTACTATAGACCTATCCTGCAAGAGCAGGGCTTTTGATGCTGAACATAGAGTCTGACTAAACAAGTGTTCTCATAAGGTAGACTGGTTCCCAAAGAGGAATAAGGGAGGAGTTGAGTCATGCTTGGTTTGTTTATTCTCCCTCCTTTATCAAATTTGCTGTTCAGTTAAGACCTCCCCTGACAGGGAAAAGTGAATGAAGAAAGTAGAGCAATCAGGAAGATTTAGGGAAACTCCTACTGGGCATGAGGAATGGAGAAGAATGGTTCCCTCTAACATTGGGAAAAGTCCCATGGTGCTGTGTTTTAGGGGAGTATCGGCCACAGTTGCTCCTTTTTGTTTCTAGAAAGTATATGTAACTCACTTGGTCCATCCATACATGCTCTGTGGATGAACATGACTCTGTTGTGTTTCTGTTGGTGTCTTTATGAAGCCACGAGGATCTTTAAAGATCATGTTTCAAGGATAATGTTAACAGCAATCAGAGGTTGCTTAGCTCTATCCAGGGGCATAGAACAAAGTGACCGTGAGCTGTACTCTTCTTATTTTTTAAAATATATTTTAATACAGAAGTTGTGACCTTTCAAAAACAATCATGGACATGTGTAAAATTCCCATTCAACACCCCTTCATTAATACACCACACCTTGATGGAATATTTGTTACAGATTATGAGATAATATCATCAGACTATTACCACCAACCATGGTCCATAATATACATTTGGCACACTTTTCCCATACCCTCCCATTATCAACACAGTACATCTTTGGTATAGATACATGAATATTACAGAACTGCTGTTAACCACAGTCCATAGGTCACTCCAGTTGTATTTTTCCCATGCGTTTCCACATTCCCACCATCCTGAAATAGTGATGTACATCTGCTCTAGCTCACAAAGGGTACCCCTGCATCTGTACCATCAACCACAATTCTCATCCACCTCTGGCTTCACTGTGTTATTTAGTCCCTAGATTATTCTCTAGCTTTCTTTCAACTGACATTTACATCCATAGACTACCTTTTTCATCTATTTTTCTTATTTTTGTCTCTGCCTCTCAGAGGCCTTTGTGTTCTATCAGTCTTAGAGGCAGTATGGAAGAGTCAAATCCCTCTGGGCTCTAGTGTTAGCTTCACTGCATCCGAGCTTTGCGACTTTGGACAGTAGACAATTTAATTCTCTAAGCCCTGGTTTTCTCATCTGTAAAATGGGTATAATAGCACCTACCTCAAAGGTTAGTTTGATAATTCAATGAGATATAAAGTGCTGAGGATAACATCTGCCTTGTAGTAAGTTCTTTTTTAAAAAAATATTTTATTTTTTTAAAGACACTTAGATTATACAAATGTCACGGAAATAAATATAGGAGATTCCCAAATGTCCCACTCCCCACACCTCCCAAATTTTGCCATATTAACAACATTCTTCATTAGTGAGGTACATTCATTACGATTGATGAACACATTTTGAAGCATTGTCACTAAGCATGGATTAAAGTTTACATTGTGGTTTGTATTCTCTCCCACTCAATCCTGTAGGTTATATATGACAAGATTTATAATGGCCTGTTTCTATCATTGCAATGTCATTCAGGACAATTCTCAAGTCCCCAAAATGCCCTCATATTACTCCTGCTTTTCCCTCTCCCTGACCTCAGAACCTCCAGTGGCCACTGCCTCCATATCAATGATATGATTTCTTCCATTTCTAGAATCACAGTAAGTCTATAATAGAATACCAGTAAGTCTAATTTAGTCCATAGTTCATTCCCCAAACCTGAGGATTCTAAGATGGTGATGTCTACTCCACCTCTAATTGAGAGGGGGCTGTGATCCCATAGGGCCAATGGATGGGAATTTCTTGCTTGCAGTTGTAGACCATCTTGGTTCCTTGGTGTGGTTGTTGTCCATCATCACCTTCATGTTAGTCATCCTGGGTGAGACCAATGAACTGGAGAGTAGGTATTGCAACTCTGATGAGATTCAGGAATGAGCTGGCACATGGACAGCCCAAAGATTTATGTCTCTTGGACGTACACCTATCCACTCTAGTACTAACTATAGGTTCAAATAGAGGACAGAAGAGCCATGTGTAGAGAAACCACAACTGAGTCCAACTCTGTCACTCTGGGGAGCATAAATTCCAAAGAAGGGCCTGCTGGCAAGGCACAAAACTTGTGAGCTATCTGCCCTGACTATATTGTCTGCATTTTTCCAGGGCCCTCAGAAGCCCTGCTATTTGGGGAGGTATCTACTTTGGCAGTCAAAGAGATCCTGCTGAGATGTGCATAAGTGTAACCTCTGGAATGACCTCCCAACTCACTTTGAAGTCTCTTAACCATATAAACTTATTTGTCTTTAGCTTTTCCCTCTTTTGGGTTAAGAACTTTTTCCAGTTGCATTACTAGTTGGTGGCTGTTTATAATCCCTCAGTGCCAGGAAAGTTTATTCCTGGGAGTCATGTCCCATGCTGGGGGGAAGGTAATGTATTTATATGCAGAGTTCAGTTTAGGGAGAGGCCACATTTGAGAAACAAGGTGGCTCCGTAGAGTCAACTCTTAGGCACCCTAAAACACTAGGCTAAGTTTCCATTTCAACAGTCAAGGTTCATAAGCACAGTCATCAATATCAAGGGCCTGTCAATAGACCATCCTCCTTCACTAGTCATTGCCACTGTACTCAGGGGATTCTTGCTGACCTCTTAGAGAATGTGGCAGAGCTCCCCAGGATGGGAATTTGATATTCCTTCGATTATTGCGTGAATCTCCACCCACCGTGACAATGCTTTGTGAACATTTGAACACATTCATATGCTTATATTAAGCCCAGGTGAGCATCCTCCCATGTATCCCCCATCATTTACACCCTGCACCAAGGATCGTCCCCTGCCATAATTGTTCTTAGTGAACAGTAGCTATAATTACTTATGCTTGTTCCTGCCCCTCCTCCTCCTGGAAACCCCCACTTCCCTAATAATCTGAAGCCTACACTTTATGAAAACTGTGGGAATTGTCCTGAATGACAGTGGAGTGATAGATACATACCATTATATATCTTGTCATAACCTACAGAATTGAGTGGGAGAGAGTGTAAACTGCAATGTAATCTATAATCCACATTTAGTGGTAATGCTTCAATATGTGTTCATCAGTTGAAACAAATGTACCACACTAATGAAGGATGTTGTTAATGTGGGAAAATGTGGGAGGGGTAGGACATGGGGCATATGGGTATCCCCTATATTTTTTATGTAAGATTTATGTAATCTAAGTATTTTTAAAAATAAAATGTATATAAAAAAGTGAAAATAAAAGAAAGTAAATTCAGTAAAAAAGTGAATTCAGGTCACCAAAGCAGCTGGCCCAATGTCTTTTCCTCCCTTCTAAAGTATATTGGCCTTTTGCTTCTCTGGACTCCTATGCTTATAGCCTGGACCAGACTGTTTCATATATTACTTCATGGATGATATGTATCATTCTGTGGTGGTTTTGTGATTGTCTCCCCAACTAGAATATCAGCAGACTCTTCAGGGCCAGTAAGCACTTCTCATATTTCTTGAAATTCAGATGTGGTATATGAAAACACATAGCACAGTACTTTGCACCTGGTAGAAGCTGAGAATATCTTTTCTTCCTTATGTTGTCACTTTCCTTTCTCTTTCTTCTCTCTCTCTCATCCACTGAAGTATCTAGTGCAATGCTGAAGTTCACAAAAGTGCTAAATAAATATCTGTGGACTTAGATTTTAGTATTTTTCTAAAAACTGGGGTCACTTTGTAAAATGCCTGCTGTTCACGCCATCTATCATGTTTGCTTTCTTCCCTATTGATAATGGAAAGAGAACTAAGCAACAACCAAAGTATAGCCATGTGTTGGTCTAAATTAGACCCTAATAATGGGCCTGGCCTCTGAGTTAGGCTTCCTGTAACGATCCTTGTATGATTGCTGGGCTGTAAATTGCCCAAAGTCTGGAAGTGTGCTATGCTTATTCTTATTTATCTAGTATCTGGCACAATACCTTATCCAAAGAAATTGTTCAGTAAAACTTTCAGAATGACCAGTCCAACCAGAAGCTTTGTCTTATCAGAACCCTATCTGGCTTGGAGAAATTGCAAGCTGATCCTAAAATTCATATGGAATTACAAGGGGCCTCGAATAGCCAAAATAATCTTAAAAAAGAACAAAGATGGAGAGCTCCCTCTTCATGATTTCAAAACTAACTGCAAAGCTACAATAATCAAGACATTGTGGTATTGGTATAAGGCTAGACATAGAGATAAATGGAAGAGACCTGAGAGACCAGAAATAAATCCATACATTTATGGTCAATTGATTTTCAGTAAGAGTGCCAAGACCATTCAATGAGGAAAGAAAGGTCTCTTCAACAAATGGTGCTGAGACAACTGGATATCTGCATGTAAAAGAATGAAGTTGGACCCTTACCTCACACCACATACAGAAATGAATTCAAACTAGATAAAAGATCTAAAGGTAAGAATTAAGCTTATAAAACTCTTAGAAGGAAACTAGGTGGAAATCTGTATAACCTTGGATACAGCAATTGTTTCTAAGATATGACAACAAAAACACCAGCAATCACTTTGTGCTTCAAAGGATACCATTGAGAAAGTGAAAAGACAACTATATTAGTCATGCAAAAAGGCTGCCAATGCACAGTACCAGAAATCTGTTGGCTTTTATAAAAGGTATTTATTTGGATAAAAGCTTACATTTACAAGGCCCTGAAGAGTCCAACTCTAGGTTGTGCTCTCACTAACGTCAGTTGCCATGTGTTCAAGCAAGATGATTGTTGATCTCTGCCTGGTCTCTCCTTCTAGGGCTTCCTCTTCCTCTTGAGGCTGCATGGTCCCAAATTCTTCCAGATCTACACCTATAAGCTGGCATAGGGCTTGTCTCTCAGGGCTTCCTATATTCAGCTTCTGACATAAGGCTTTTTTCTTTCAGGCTTTCTCAGCTGCTCAGCTGTTCTCTTCTCTTTAGTTGCAGACTACCAGACAAATGGCTCATCTCTCTTTCTGAGACTTTAGCTGTTTGAGCCTTCGCATTTCTGCCATGTGGCAGGACCGAAATGACCAATTTCTTTCCTCTTCTGTGTGTCTTCTTGAGTGAGTGTCTATTTATACAGGCCCACTAGGGGGTGGGGATTTAACCTCAGTCATGCCTTACTGACATTGTCAAATCAATACCCTAAAATGATTTTATCAAGTAAACTTAAAACCTTTGAATTTAATACAATCAAAGGGTATCACACCCAGAGGAATAGACCAGTTTACAAACATTAACTTTCTCTTTTTTGGGATTCATAAATAATCTCAAACTGCCACACTTCACCCTTAGAACCCCCAAAAGACATTACAATATTCCAAAAAAAAACTTATTAAGTAGCAATGCTAAGTACATCACATCAGAATCAGTCTATAAAAATACAGTTTGTCTTGGGGCAAAGTCCCCTCTGGCTGAAGACCTGTGAAGCTGATAAAACAATTTATCCATTTCCACTATGCAAAGGGACTGACAGGATAATCATTTGCATTACCACAAGGACAATTTGGGAGGGAAACATGCACTGGTTCCCAAAAGTTTCAAAAACCTGAAGAGCATACTCCATTAGATTTCAAAGTCTGAGAGCCATTCGTAAAGATGATTATTTGTTCTCCTTGGGGCTTAATGGGGGCCCATGCTTTCCAAAGGTTTGCGCAATGACCATTTTCTTGGTTCCACCCTCATTAAGCATCTGTGTGGTGACCAAGCTCCAGACTTTACCCTCCAAAACATTGGGGTGATGGCCGCTCTTTCCTCAATCTCTGGGATAAAATCTCAACCCGCTTAATACAGTAAGGTGGTGGCAACATCCCCCCTGATCTTTGGCATAGAGGCTCAACGTTCTCAGAAGAGTGAAGTAGTGACCTGGTCTTCCCTAATCTATGGGAAACAGGCCCATCCCTCTTAGAACAATGGGTTGTCAGTCTCATACTCCCTAACCTATGGAGAATAGGACCACTCCTTTCAGAGCACTGGGGTGTTGACCTCACTCTCCCCAACCAATGAGGAAAAGGCCCACCCCTTTCAGAGCACTGGGTAGTGACCTCACTCTCCCCAACCCTTGGTGAATATTCTCCACCCTCTTTGCAGCCTGGGGTGGCAAAATGCTCCCTGAACAGTAGCCTGGTTCATCTACCCTCTTCAAATGCTGGGGCAAACTCATCCTGTTTATTCACATGGGTAAGGTTCCTCTCTTGGACTAAGGAGATGTCTTAATTCCAGACCTTAGCTTCCATGGTTTTCCATTCCATTTCTCCCCTTTCTATCTCTTTTAGTTTAAGCTGACAGTGGTTTTGTTCATACAGATCTTACAAAAAGCTTGTTGGCTTACCATGCATGAAGCAGGGGTCCAAGCCATCAGACAGTAAGACTTTTCACAAGTCTTTTCTGGATAATTGCATTTTCAATCTTGACTTAAAATTTCCAAGTTTAATTAATTCCTCAAATGGGATACTATCATCTGGGAGCTTGATTTACAGAGGGGTGGAACTTTTCGAATCAGTTTTGGGTTTCTTTGTGCCCAACAATTCAGCTCTCAGCTTATCTCTTTCATCTAGCATTTCAATATAAGCTGCAAGAAGAAGCCAGGCTGCATTTTATACAATTAGTTTGGAAATCTCCTTGGCTAAATGTCCAAGCTCATAATGTTCAAATTCTGACTTCCATATAACATTAGGAATCAATCTTGCTAAGTTCTCTGCAACTTTAAAACAGATCACCTTTCCTCCAGTTTGTAATAATAGTTTCATCATTTCCTTCTAAGACCTTATCAGAAATAACTTTAGGCTCCATATTCCTACTAATAGTCTCTTCAAAGCAGTCTAGGCATTTTACAAGTATCTCACAATTCCTCCAAAAAATACCCCTTACCCATCTAGCATTTTTGGTAATTGCAAAGAATTTGAGCATACATTTGTCCAAAGAATATATACAGATAATCAGCAAGTACATGAAAAGATGTTCAACATCATTAATCATAAAGGAAATGCTAATCAAAACCACAATGATCCTTTTGCAGAAGAATGAAATTAGACCATCTCATACCATACACAAAAATCAACTCTAAATAGATCAATGACTTAAATATAAGAGCTAAAACTATAAAACACTTAGGAGATAAAATAGGAACAAATCTTCATGACCTGGGATTCAGCAACAGATACTTAGATATGGCAACAAAAGCATGAGCAACAAAACAATAAATGTTACTTAATAAAAATTAAAAACATTTCTGCCTCAAAGGAATTGTCAAGAAAGTGAAAAGACAATTTACAGAATGGGAGAAAATAGTTTCGAACCATATATCAGATTAGGGTTAACTATCCAGAATATATAAAAACACTTTTACACTGTAACATCTAAAAGACAAAACAATCCAATAAAAAATGAGAAAAGGACTTGGATAGACATTTCTCCATAGAAGATATACAGATGGCCAATAAACACATAAAAACATGCTCAACATTATTAGTCATTAGGGAAATGCATATTAAAACCATTACAAAAAAAATCACAAGGGTGGCTATTACTAAAAATCAGAATATAATGAGTGTCGGAGAGGATGTAGAGAAATTGAAACTCTAGAGCATTGTTGATAGGTATGCAAATTGGTGCAGCCACATTGGACCGTAATATGGTGGTTCCTCAAAAAAATTAAATATAGAATGATCATTTAATCTGACAATCCCATTTCTAGGTATATAATCGAAGAATGAAAATCATGTTGCAAAACAACACCTGAATGTGAATGTTTATAGCAGCATTATTCACAATAGCTGGAAAGCTATGGGGGGTGGGGAATATATGGGGACCTCATATTTTTTGAATGTAACATTTAAAAGAAAATAAAGAAGAAAAACAAAGAATGGATAAAAATGTGGTGCATACACATAATGGAATATTATTCAGCCATAAGGAAATATAAAGTTATGAGTCATGCTGCAACATGGAAGAATCTTGAAAACCTTATATGCTCAGTGAAACGAGCAGGGCACATATGTAATGTTACTTTTTAAGAGATGATTAGAAAGAGCAAATTCTCAGAGATAGAAAACAGATTAGTGGTTAATGGGGTAGGGTGGATGGGGAGAGCGTGAAGTGGGAGTATGCTTGTTTATAAAAATATTTAAGCACCAGTGTCTGTCCGGGGTAAATTCCCATTTAGCTCACTTCAG
This sequence comes from Dasypus novemcinctus, assembly GCF_030445035.2. NCBI lineage: Eukaryota > Metazoa > Chordata > Mammalia > Cingulata > Dasypodidae > Dasypus > Dasypus novemcinctus. The sequence goes on from NC_080704.1 coordinate 110,792,921, forward strand.
GACGCAGTAACAAACATGGCCAAATGGAACTGGTTACAAAACATAGAAGTTTATTCCTTCTCACATAAAGCCTATTCATCAGTGGGGTGGTGGTGGGGTGGGGCTCTGCTCCATGTGGTAAAAAACCAATGTTGCTTTAGCTTTCAATTGACAGCTCAGCATCAACCACAACCACAACCAGTGTAAGATATTTAAAAATAACCTGTATAACCTGTAATTTTCTCTCAACAAATTTACTTACTATACTATATTATGCAAGATTTCATTAGTATTCAAGACATTTTACTGACAGATAAAAAAAATATTATTTCTTCCATGTTAAAAATGAAGATAGTTTTCAAATGTCTGACAAAATATTATTTATAAAACATTTAGCCATTTTCCAGAAATAAAAGATCTTTCTTTAGATTAATGTATAAAATTGAATTGTCATTTATGAATGTTGCCCTAATTTTTGAAAAATTGCTCAAGAAATAAACCCACAGTCACTAGGCTACTTATAATAAAAATACAGTTAATAACAAGTGTTGGATCATATGGCTTTTCTGTATTCAGCTTCCTGCGTAACCTCCAAACTGTCTTCAACAGAGGCTGCACGATTTTACATTCCCAGCAAAAGTGAAGGGGTGTCCCTATGTCTCCACATCCTCTCCAGCACTTGTAGTCTTCTGTTTTTTAAAATAATAGCCATTCTGTTAGTCACGAAATGTTATTTCATTATAGGTTTGATCTGCATTTATCTAAAGCTAGTGATGTTGAGCATCTTTTCATGTGCTCTTTGGCCATTTGTATTTCTTCTTTACTGTCTATTTAAGTCTTTCGCCCATTTTTAAAATTTAACAAATCAATTTTATTGACACATACTAATAAAGTACACAATCCATTCAAAGTTAACAATAAATGGTATTTGGTATAATCACATACTTATGCATACATCACGACAATCATTATTAGAGCATTTTCATAATTCCCAAATAATAATAAAAAATAATAAAAAACAGAAACAAAAACCATGACCTCTCAATCTCTCTGTGCTTCAACTGCTGTACATAGCTGCTATTCTTTTTCCATCACTAGTTTATTTGTATTTATATTTTGTGAAAGCATTATGCAATATTACCCATATTCATATTTCACATGAGGTTTCCCTATGCCATATGGTCCCATTTTACATTTTTTTTAGCTTTCCTTCTAGTAATATACGTGACCTTAGACTTTCCTTTTAACCACTGTCATACAATATAACAGCATTGTTAGTTACAAACACTATGACATACTTTCACCATTCCTATTCATTTCCATGGATTTATAAACAAACTTTTACCAGTTATGCACAGATTAGCCCTCAGATTTCCATTCTCTACCCTCATTCTATTTTCTGGTGACCTGTGTTCCAGTTATTAACTCCATGCGTTTACACAATATATTTAGTACATAATAGTGCAATCATGCTCTTGATGCACTATTTGTCCTTTTGTGTCTGACTTGCTTCCCTCAACATAATGTACTCCAGGTTCATCCATGTTGCTATATGCTTCATGATGTTATTTCTCCTCACAGCTGAATAATAGTCCATTACATGTATACACCACAATTTGTTTATCCATTCAGCAGTTGATGGACACCTGGGTTTTTTCCATCTTTTGGCAATTGTGAATAACGCCACTATGAATATTGATGTGCAGGTGTCTGTGTCACTTCTCTCAGTTCTTGTGGGTATATACCTAATAATGGTATTGCTGGGACACATGGTAAGTCTATATTGAACTTCCTTAGGAAGAGCCAACAGTCCTCCACAGTGGCTGTATAAGTCTACATTCCCAACAAAAGTGAATAAGTTTTCCTATCTCTCCATATCTGCTTCAACACATGTAGTTCTCTGACTTTTTAATACTGGCCGTTTTAATAGGTATGAAATGATATCTCATTATAGTTTTTGGTTTATTTTTAAGGAAATAAGTTTTATTGATACATATAAATAAAGCATAAACCCATCCAAATTGTACAACTAATGGTATTTGGTGTAATCACATGGTTGTGCATTCATCACTTCATTCATTTTTAGAGCATTTTCATTATACCAATAATAGTAATGAACAAAAACCAAACAAGACTCATTGCCTCTTAATCACTCTATGCTTCCCCTGCCATACAGAGTTGCTATTCTGTTTCTTTCTCTCTAATATATTTGTATTTATATTTTGTAAAAATAATCTTATATATGCAATATCAACCAAATTCATTTTTAACATGAGTTTTCACTATGTTATACAGTCCCATGTTACATTTTTTAGCTTTCCTTCTATTAATATACATGATCTTATACTTACTCTTTCAATCACTGTCATACCCATTGTAGCAGTTTGATATTGCTTATGAATTCCAAAAATTGATATTGGATTATGTTTATAAACTAGTCTGCAACTCTGGGCATATTAGATTATATTGGATCCAGAGGTTTCACTTTCACTTGATTAAATAATGATTAAGGCTTTGATTGGGCTATGTCAGGAGAATGTTGAGTCCCTGCCCACCAAGGGGCACAGAGAAGCAAGGTTGGAGTTTTGAGCTGGGGCCCAGGAGGTAAGTACACAGAGGAGCTTGGTCATAAGGAAGAAGAGAATGCCCCCGGAAGAGAGACCAGCCATTCACCTGACAGTTCACAGCTGGCCTTGTGGAGAGAACAGAGCAGCTGAGCCCAGAGAGAAACAAGCCCTGGAGAGATGATGAGACTTATCCCAGCCTATAGCTGATATTGGAAGAAGCTGGGACCACAGAGCCTTAAGAGGAAAAAGAAGGTTGGACCCTTGCTGACATCAGCAGCCATCTCACTCCGACACATGGCAACAGACTTTGGCGAGGGAAGTAACTTATGCTTTATGACCTGGTAACAGTAAGCTTCTACCCCAAAAAAATACCCTTTTATAAAAGGCAACAGATTTCTGGTATTTTGCAACAGCACCCCTTTGGTTCACTAATACACCCATATAATAACTCTGCTAGTTGCACACACTATGATGTGCTTTCACCATTTCTATACATTTCCAAAATTTACAAACTCTTTACAAGTTCTGGACAGATTAACCCTCAGATTTCCATTCTTTACCCTCATTCTATTTTTTGGTAACCTATATTCTAATTATTGACTCCATGAATTTAACAATATATTTAGTTAATAATAGCACAACCATATAGTATTTGTCCTTTTGTGTCTGGCTTGCTTCACTCAACATAATATACTTCAGGTCTATGTTCTCATATGCTTCATGACTTCATTTCTTCTTACAGTTGCATAATATTCAATCATGTGTATACACTACAATTTTTTTATCCATTCATCAGTGATGGACATCTGGGTTGTTTCCAACTTTTGGTAATTGTGAATAATGCTGCTATAAACATTGATATGCAGATGTCTATTTGAGACACTGCTTTCCATTCTTTTGGTTATGTACCTCGTGATGGTATTGCTGGGTCACAAGCCAATTCTATATTACACTTCCTTAAGAAATGCCAAACAGTCCTCCATAGTGGCTGTACCATTCTACATTACCACAATCAATGAACAAGTGTTCCTATTTCACCACATCCTCTCTAACATTTACAGTTTTTAGACTTTTTAATAGTGGCCAGTCTAATAGATGTGAAATGATATCTCATTGTAGTTTTGATTTGCATTTCCCTAATCACTAATGATACTGAACATTTTTCCATGTGCTTCTTTGCCATTTATATTTCTTCTTTGGACAATTGTCTTTTGCCCATTTTTTGATTGGGTCGTTTGTCTTTTTATTGTTGAGCTGTTATGATCTTTTTATATATCATGGATATTAAACCCTTAGCAGACATATGATTGCCAAATATTTTCTCCCATTGAGTCAGCTGCCTTTTCCCCTTTTTGATAAAATCCTTTGAGGTGCAAAAGTGTTGAATTTTGAGGAGGTCTCATTTATCTATCTTTTTCTTTTGTTGCTCATGCTTTTGGTGTAAGGTCTAAGAAATTACTGCCTACACAAGATTTGAAGATATTTTCCCACATTTTCTTCTAGGAGTTTTATGGTTGTCACTTTTATATTTAGGTCTTTAATCCATTTTGAGTTAACTTTTGTATAAGGGCTGAGATAGGGTCCTCTTTCTTTCTTTTGGATATGGCTATCCAGTTCTCCCTGTACAATTTATTGAAGAGAATATTCTGGCACACCTTTCTAGGGAGGTGTTTCTTTCTATATCTACTTTCCTGTGTTTTTTCCCTGGCCAGAGCTGTGATTTAAAGTGGGCTCTGCTGACCAAATTCAATGAAGAGACGTCCCCCCACTCCCTTTCTTATTTTCCTTGTAAGAGCTGACAGGGAGGAAGATGTCTGTTCCCCTCCCAGTCAGCTGCAGAGAATCACACCCAGCTTAATATCTTGGGGATGGGGGAAGGTAGCCCTTTCCAGCCACTTCAGGTTTTTGGTAATTCACGTTGTTGTTCCAGGTTCTTTGTCTTTCTGTCTGTTACCCTCCTGAGAATTGTGTAACACTGTCCTGGTTGGCTCACCCCAAAATCAGGTCCTTCAGACAGCTTTTTGCCATTTCTTTATTGTTTTTGTGAGAGAGTTGAGCCTGCTTGCCTACTCTGACACCATCTTCCTGGAAACTCTTCTGCCCATTTAAAAAATTTTGTTGCTTGTATTTTTGTTGTTGATTTTTGTGATTTCTTTACATAACATGGAAATCATAGCCTTTTTGGATATGTGGTTTCCGAAGATTTTCTCCCACTGAGTAGTATACCTTTTCACAGGGCTTCTTTTTGAGGTGATGAACATGTTCTAAATTTTATTTTGATGATTGTTTCACAATTCAGTCAATATCCTAAAAGTCATTGATTTATATACTTTAAATGGGTGAATTTTATGGTATATGAATTATAGCTTAATAAGCTACTGGTATAAAAAAGCAAAGATATACTTCATAAATGGTATTATAGTTTTTCTTCTAATGGTAAAAATCAAGAAGCTCTGGGGTGGGGCACAAACTTCATTAATTTTTAAAAAGCTTCTCAGGTGATTCAGTATGCAGCCCTGCCTTAGAACAGCTTCACTAAGTGAATGGATGACTATATCCTATGTAAACACTGATTGAATAGAATCAATGAAATGGAAGTGTGATGGTTAAGTTCACATGTCAATTTGGCCATGTTATGGTATCTAATGGGTATAAAATAATATTTCCTTATAGTTTTGATTTCCATTTCCCTAATAGCTAATGATGTTGAGCATCTTTTCGTGTGCTTTTTAGTCATTTGTATTTCTTCTTTGGAAAAGTCTCTATTCAAATCTCTTGCCCATTTTAAAAATAGCTTGCTTGTCTTTTATTTTCAAGGTACAGGATTTATTTATTTATGCTGGATATTAGGCCTTTATTGGATAAATGACTACCAAATATTTTCTCCCATTGAGTAGGCTGCCTTTTTACTTTCTTCACAAACTCCTTTGAAGCACAGAAGTTTTTAATGGAGATGGTCCCATTTATCTATTTTTTCTTTCATTGGTCATGCTTTGGGTAAAAAGTTTATGAATCTAGTTCCCACTACAAGATCTTGCATATGCTTCCCTACATTATCTTCTAGGAGCTTTATGGTCGTGGCTCTTATATTTAAATATTTGATCCATCTTGTGTTAATTTTTGTATAGAGTGTGAGAGGGTAATCCTCTCTCATTCTTTTGGATATGGATATCCAGTTCTATGAACACTATTTGTTAAACAGGCCATTCTGTCCCATTTGAGTGGGCTTGGTGACCTTGTAGAATATCAGTTGACCACATACGCAAGGATCTATATTAGAACTGTCAATTCAGTTCCATTGGTCAGTATGTCTATTCTTGCATCAATGCCATGCAGTTTTGACCACTGTAATTTGGTAATATGCTTCAAACTCAGATTGTGTGATTCCTCCAATGTTGTTTTTCTTTGTCAATATGCTTTGGCTATTTAGGAACCCTTGCCCTTCCAAATAAATTTCATAGCTGGCTTTTCCAATTCAGTATAAAATGCTGTTGTAGGGAAACGGACTTTGGCCCAGTGGTTAGGGCGTCCGTCTACCACATGGGAGGTCCGCGGTTCAAGCCCCGGGCCTCCCTGACCCGTGTGGAGCTGGCCCATGTGCAGTGCTGATGTGCGCAAGGAGTGCCGTGCCACACAGGGGTGTCCCCCGCGTAGGGGAGCCCCACACGCAAGGAGTGCACCCATAAGGAGAGCCGCCCAGGGTGAAGGAGGGAGCAGCCTGCCGAGGAATGGCGCCCCCCACCCACACTTCCCATGCCGCTGACGACAACAGAACGGGACAAAGAAACAAGATGCAGCAAAAAGACACAGAAAACAGACAACCGGGGGATGGGAGGGGAATTAAATAAATAAAAATAAATCTTAAAAAAAAATGCTGTTGTAATTTTTATTGGGATTGCATTAAATCTGTATATAAATTTGCATATGATAGTCATCTTTTTTTTTTTTATTTTTTATTTTTTTATTTTTTATTTTTTATTTTTTTTAATTTTTTAATTTTTTATTGACTTTGTAATAATATTACATTAAAAATATATATGTGAGGTCCCATTCAACCCCACCCCCCCCACCCCCCCTCTACCCCCCCCCAACAACACTCGTTCCCATCATCATGACACATCCATTGGATTTGGTAAGTACATCTTTGGGCACCTCTGCACCTCATATACATTGGTTCACATCATGGCCCATACTCTCCTCTATTCCATCATGTAGGCCCTGTGAGGATTTACAATGTCCGGTGATTACCTCTTAATGATGCTTAGTCTTCCAATCCATGAACATAGAATATTCCTCCATTTATTTGTCTTCTTTGAGTTCCTTTTGCAAGGTTGTGTAGTTTTCTTTGTTCAAATACTTCACATCGTTAGTTATGTTTATTCCTAGGTGTTTGATTCTTTTAGTTGCTGTTGTAAATGGAATTTTTTTTCTTGTTTTCCTCCTCAAATTTCTCATTGCTGGTGTAAAGAAATGCTACTGATTTTTGCATGTTCGTCTTAAATCCTACCACTTTACTGAATTTGTTTATCAGTGCTACAAGCTTTGTTGCAGATTTTTCAGGGCTTTCTATATACCAGATCATGTCATGTGCAAATAGTGAAATTTTTAATTCCTCTTTTGGAATTTGGATGCATTTTATTTCTTTTTCTTCTTAAGTGCCTGAGCAAGTATTTATAACACAAGGTTAAATAAGGTGATGACAGTGGGTATCCTTGTCTTGTTTCAGATCTTAGAAGGAAAGCCTTTAGCATTTCACCTTTGAATATGATGTTAGCTGTGGGTTTTTCATATATACCCTATATCATTTTGAGGAAGTTTCCTTCTATTCCTAACTTTTGAAGAGTTTTTATTAAGAAAGGATGGTATATTGAGTTAACTGCTTTTTCTACATCAGGTATCCATGGGATGGGTGGGAGTGCTAGAGGAAGAAGCAGGTGAACTCTGGAGATTTGTAAGTCTGTGGTTAAAACTACAATAGTGGGAATGTTCTTTTGGCAAATATGGTAGAGGAGGATTACTGGTCCAGGGCCTCAGGGCTAGAGGGATATATGGGGCATGGTGCACCTGGGGAATATTCTGTGGAATATGAAAGTGTTCTTCTTGTCATAGAGTATTATCTCAGTGGGTGGAGATCCACACAATAAACAAGAAAATTTTAAACTCTCATCCTGGGGAGTCCTGCTATGTTCTTGATTATAGGGGCAAAAATCTTTCAAGAGCATAAGCATGCCTAATAAAAGAAAACAGACTGTAGTAGTTTGATATGGTTATGAATTCCAAAAATAGATATTGGATTATGTTTACAGTCTGTATCTGAGCATGATTAAGTTATGACTAGGGCTTTGATTAGGCCATATCATTAGGGCATTGAGTCCCCACCCACAGATAAAAGGCATGGCAAAGGGCAGAGCTGAGGGTTTTTGATGTTGTAGTTTTGATCTTGTAGTTTGATGCTGAAGCCTTAAGCTGGAATCCCGGAAAGTAAGCTCACAGAGGAAAGAGAAACAAGACCCAGGAAGAGAGGAACGCTGAGCCCAGAAAGAAGCAAGCCCTGGGAATTAAGGAACCCTGAACCCAGAAAGAAGCAAAACCCTGGAAGAGAGGAAGCCAGGAAGCCTGAACCCTCACAGACATCAGCAGCCATCTTGCTCCCACACGTGAAAATAGACTTTGGGGAGAGAAGTAACTTATGCTTTATGGCCTGGTATCTGTAAGCTCCTACCCCAAATAAATACCCTTTATAAAAACCAACCAGTTTCTGGTATTTTGCATCAGCACCCCTTGGGCTGACTAATACACAGACCAATATGTCAAGCCTTCAATATTAGTGCATGTAGCTATGAACTTTCTTCTTCAAAAATTGTAAATTAGTGGTTATCATAGGTTCCAAGGGTAGGGGGAGAGAAAAATGTATAGAAAATTGGGCATTTTTATGGCACTAGAATTGTTCTGCATGATCTTTCCATGATGGATACAGGCCATTTTACATTTTGTTAAAACCTATAAAAGTGTGCTGTGAAAAATGTAAACCATAATCTAAACCAGTGACCATGGTTAATAACAATGCTTCAGCACTTGTTCATCAATTGTAAGAAATGTTCCATACTCATGTAAGATGAATTAATATGGAAAAATGTGAGGGGGGAGGGGTGGAGTATATGGGAATCTTCTTATGAACCTCATGCATGAGAAACTGAAACTTAGCCTAGTATTATATTTTGCCTAAGAGTTACCTCCTGAAAGCATCCTTGTTGCTCAAATGTGGCCTCTTAACCAAACTATTCTACTTTTCTGTAACCAAAGCTTCTTCGAAAATAAAGTGAAAAAAATAAGATGCTGGGCAACCTACGGAAGAAATTGTCAGTGTACATAAAATATAACAGATCTTACAGTGATGAAAGCCACAATGCAAAAAAGTGTTTTTAAAATTTATTTATTTATTTTTGCTTTGTTTTGGGGGAGGTTTTGGATTACAGAATGGTCACAACTGTGTCAGGGGACGATCACTAATGTTTGGTGTCAGTGGTAGGGGACTGTGTGAGGAGGGGTGCAGCTGGGGCATGCCTTTATGGGATATGAATGCATTCAATTTGTTATGGGGTGTTGTCTCAGAGGGTGGAGACTCATACAATAACTGAAAGAATATTGAATTCCCATCCGGGGGTGTCCTGCTACATTCTCTAATAGAGTGGCAAGGGTCCCTAAAGTACATGGGCAGTGCCTAGCAAAGAAGGACAGACCAATAAGCCAGGCCCTTGATATTTATGCTTGCACTTATGAGCCTTGTTCATGAGAAATTGAAACTTAACCTAGTATTATATATTGCCTAAGAGTCACTTCCTGAAAGCCTCTTTGTTAGAGTTCAAATGTGGCCTCTAAACCAAACTTGGTATATGAACTCATTACCATGCCCCCGGCATGAGACTCATCTCCCGGGACTGAGCCTTCCTGACACCATGGGATTATTACCAAGCACCAACTAGTTATGCATTTCGAAAAAGACCTTGACCAAAAGTGGGGGATCTTAAATACAAATGGGTTTTTATGGCTAAGAGATGTCAAATTGAGTCAGGAGTTCGTTCCAGAGGTTATGCTTATTCATGTCTTAGCAGGATTTCATAGACTGCCACAGTAAACTGCTCCTCAAGCAGTGGAGCCCCTGAGGGCTCTAAAGACATCTAGACACTATACGCAGGGCAGAAAATCCCAGGAATTTGACACTCTGTCAGCGGGCTTTACCTTGTAATATATGATAACCTATACCCCCAATGAATCAGAGTTAGACTCATTAATAGTTTTCCTATGCATGGCTCTTATGCCTCTTTTATTTGAACCTCTTATTAGCACTATACCCATTAAATATGTGTACCAGAGACTTAAATCTTCTGGCTGTTCATATACCAGTTGGTTGCTGAGTCTCAGCAGAGTTGTGGCCAATACTTATTCTCCAACACATCAGACTCACCCAGGACAACTAACAAAAGGATGATGACGAACAACACCCATCTCAAAAAACAGAGAGTATCGACAACCGCCAGAAAGACAGTCCCACCCATCTGCCCCATGGCATCTAAGCCCTGTCTCAATCGGAAGGAGAGTGGGCATCTCCATCCCAGAATCCTCAAGGTAAAGGAATGAACAAACATGGGGAGAGTGCAACTATGGGCTAAAGTAGACATTATCATTCTAGTAATGGGAGAACATGTAACATTGACATAAAGACATTGGTCACCAGATGTTCTGAGGGGAGGAAGAGGGCAGAATAAATGTAACACGAGGCATTTTGTGGACTTTGGAATTTTTCTGCAGGACATTGTAATGATGGATACAGGCCATTATACATTTTGTCATAACCTATAAAATTCTGTGGTGAAAGTGTAAAGTATAATGTAAACTATAGACCATGGTTAGTAGCAATACTTATGATATGTGTTCATCAACTGTAACAAATGTACTCCACTAATGAAAGATGTGAATGGGGGAATGTGTGGGAGGGGGAGGGAGTGAGATATATGGGAGTCTCCTATATTTTTGATGTAGCATTTATGCAATCTAAAGCTTTAAAAATAAAAAAGAAAGGTGGCCGACATTGTCTGAGGTCAAATTGCCCTGATGTATTATCGATAAGGGAATCCAAGGGCTTTGAGAGATTGAAATGCTAGAGTGGATTTATCAAGTAAGACCTACTCATCTGACCCAGGAATGTCCAGAGCACATACCTTTCACTAGGCCTGTGAGGAATAAACTTGTGAGACTAACTCCATCATCCCTGAAGAACTCTGTGGTTTCTCCTCTCTGTAGCTCAGCTATTACAGTGGGAAATGCTGTCATAGAACTGGGATTCTTCAACAGAATGGGAATGATCAGATCCCAGGTTGGCAGAAGACAAGTGATAGCACTTAATAGAAAAAACAAGGTGAATATTGCTACCATAATGGACAACAGACTCGAAGCAGCAGTTAAAAGAGTCTAATTCACAGAAATTTATGGTGTTGACTAGTAGATCATGGGGTACCTCAAAGTAAAATAGATGGGCAGTGTATTAAATTCTTACTTGATCTCTGTAAACACAAAGTTTCTAGGTCAACTGAACAAAAGTTTAACTTGAATTATATAAAAAAGAGTCATGGCTCATTAATTAATTCCTAGACTTGAGACTGCTTACCAATCCAGAGCCCCTTGAATGAAGGGAATGCTGGGTCCCCTTGGGGAAGGACCCAGTTACACCGCCAAAAATTTATGCTGTTAACCTTCCTCCCAGCCTTTCCCAAAGAGACCTATAGACTTTTACCAGAATAACTGTGCATTTTGGGATTAATAGACTGTCTTGGAAGTGACATTAATTCCAGGAGACCCAAAATGTCATTGTGGTCTATTGGTCAGTGTAGGGTATTTTGGAGGTCAGATGATCAATTGTGTTTAACTCAGGTCCATCTCACAATGGGTCCAGTATGTCCCCGGACACATTCTGTGCTTATTTTCCCAGTTCAGGAATGCATAATTGGAATACACATATTCAGTAACTGGAAGAATCTCCACATTGATTTCCTGATTTGTGGAGTGAGGGTTCTTTTGTTGGGAAAGGCCAAGTAGATGCTACTATAACTTCCTCTGCCTAGCAAAAGAGTAAATCCTGAATTCCTGGATGGTTTGCAGAGATTAGTGCCACTATCAAGGATTTTTAAGATGCAGGGTTGGTGATTCCCACCACATTACCTTTCAACTTTCCTATTTGGCCTGGACAGAAAACAGATGAATCTTTGAGGATAACAGTGGATTATGGTAAACTTAACCTGGTGGTGACTCCAATTGCAGCTGCTGTTCCAGATGTGGTATCCTTGCTTGAGCAAATCAACATATCCCCTGGTACCGGGTTTGCAGTTAAGTACATGGCAAATACTTTTTTTCTCACTTTCTCTTAGTAAATACCACCAGAACCAATTTGATTTCAGCTGGCAAGGTCAGGAATTCAACTTCACTGTCCTACCTTAGGGATATATCAGCTCTCCAGCCCTATTAATAATCTAGTGTTTAAGGAACTTGATAATCTCCCCCTCCCACAAGAAATCACACTGGTCCATTTTATTGATGATATCAATAAACTTGATATCTTACAGCATGAAGTTAATAAAATTTATGCCATATGATACGGGGATAAAATAAGGAAGAAAAAGTTTAAGTTTATATAGAAACACAACAAAACAAGGAAATATTAACCTTTACAGCCCTCATTTCTGTAACTGGTCATGTGACCATAGTTCATATTCATCATTACCACTTCCACTACCTATTCCATATTCCCTTTACCCTCTGCAAGCATCTCAGTTGGCTGTGGTTCTTTACCTGGTGGGGTGACCAAACATTCATTCTTCAAGATTCTAGGCCATTAGAGTCCTGCCTGGATTGGATTGTTGCAATTTTCCATTGACTTTAATTAGAGGACGTGGTTGTACTGGGATGCCTTAGGAGATCTCCTGTATTCCAGGAAAACTCTTCTTTACCTTCATTGTATAATTTCAGGCCATTTCCTCTTGACAGTAAGGATCAATCAACCCAGCCAGGACAGTAATTCCCTTCTTTGTCTGTTGATTCAGAGTCGTGAGAAACCTACAATGGCCAGGTGGCAGTCTTAACTTTCAGTTCAGTGGACTCATGACATACCCACCTGCACCCAGATACATGGATAATTCAGCAAGTGGGCCTGAAATGAAGAAACAGCATGCATTTGAGGACTAGAATTCCTTTAAAAAAAGAGCTCTGTCAACACAAAGTACAATATTATTGCATTTTTCTAAAGCTGTGTGAATTTCCACATACAATGCCTGTTACTTTTACAAGTCTCTGCCTAAAGTATGTTTGCGTTTATGTTACCGGAATTTGAAGGCAAAACTGTGATATTGTTCTTTACAATTATTATTGTAATGTCTTCCTAGTCGTTATTTTTTATATTATGTTTTTATTTTTCTCCCAAGGAAGCCTCCATGAGTGACTCAAATATATAAATAAATAAATAAGGGTACTCATATACCATCCTTAGAGAGCACAAAGTACTTAGACTGTCAAAGTTAATGAGCTAATATATTGCTAATCAGCCCAGTTTACAATATAATCTAATAGAGATAATTGCAATATTTACTAGAATCAGTCACTTTGCATTTTGGACCGTTTCTGTTCTGTATTCAGTTTTATTAAGCAGAAGTTAAAACTGTGTGCCTGCTAAACTACTTTGTTATTATCTAAGCTTGGTAACGGCAAACTTATTGGAACAGATGACCAGAATATGCAGTTATCTCCATGCAACATCAGCTTTATTGATCTGTTAACAATTCTTAGTTCACAGCACACAATAGTGATAATTAAAAAAACACAAACAGGTCTTGCACAATCAGATATAACACCAAGATATCAGACAGCTTTTCTGATCCTGGGTTTGGTGGGGCCCTTTATGAAGTAACTGAAAGACATGGGCAGAACCGTGTAGTCCAGGTGGAGGCACCACAGATGATAACACCCCCTTCCATATGGCAGTGCTCTGTGCAGCACCTGATAGAACCTGAACTCCTCCTTGCTCCATGCCACTTATTGCCTACCCCTTTTCCTAGGTAGTTTTATTAGCTGACATATTTTAGCATCACCTGTTGTTTGGTCACTCACTTTGATCTGTTAGGCCTTCAGTTCTACCACCATCTTTGCTCCTGTTAATTCGTGTCAATGCATCCTCTTCTAATATTCATGGCATATTTTGCATCTGCTCAGGTTAAAGCTGAGGCGTGGAGGCTGCAGTGGTCTCACTTTTTTAACCAAAATTTTCACTTGCACCCAAACTCATACTTTGCAGGGGAATCAATAAATTACTTTGGACAGCGGTTATCAAATTTTAGCATGCATCAGAATCACCCAGAGGGTTTGTTAAGACACGTTTTTGGATGTTCATGTGTGAATGGTAAACTTCAAGCTAAAAAGTTTTTAAAAAATGACAACACAGGTTGCTGGGCCCCACTCCTGGCATTTCTGATTCGCAAGCTCTGGGGTGATGCTGCTGCTGCTGATATAAGGTAACCAACCATCCTAGTTTGCCCAGCACTGAGGGGTTTCCTGGAATGTGGGACTTTAGTGCTAAAACTGCATCAATTCTGGGTAAACACTGATATTGGTGTATCAGTGAGGATTCTACAGGGAATCAGAACTGACAGAATAGACATAGATAGATAGATAGATAGATAGATAGATAGATAGATAGATAGATAGATGTGAGATTTATTATAGGAATTGGCTCATGTGACCCTGGGAATTGCCAAGTCCAAATTCCACAGAGCAGGCTGCAAGCTGGGCATTCCAATGAAGGTTTCAATGAATTCCCCACGTGAATCTGGTTGGCTGAAGTAGGGATAGAAATTCTTCTTTCTTACTGCTGAAATCATCATTTCTCTCTTTAAGGCCTTCAACTGTTTGAGTGAGACTTTTCTCAATGCTGAAGGTAATCTTTACTTATTGTAGGTGTAATCAGTCATAGATGCTATCAACTGACTGACTATTTAAATACATGAAATATCCTAACAGTAACAATCAGATCAACTTTTGCATGACCAAACTACTGAACACCATAATTTAGCCAAGTTGACACATGAACTTCACCATCATAGTTGGTCACCCTACTGGTCCAGGACCAGACTTAAAGAACCATTAATTTTGGGATTATATGGTAACCAGAAAAGTACCATAAATGTTCAGACAATATCGTTATCCCTCAATATCCCAACTCTATAAGTTAAACTCACTGACTGATCAATTCATAGAGTGATGTGGCATTTCCACTTGGAAATTCAGTGTAAGTGGTCTGATGTACTTTTATGATCTGATTCATAGCAGTTTGGCTCCTGTTTCCTTCTACCCATCTCATGTGAGTCCCTGGACTAAAGGAGCCTTCAGTTCAGCTTTGCTGTATTCTTCAGGCAGCATCTGCCTTGAGACAAGAGCCACTGTGAAAGGCTCTCTGGAGAGCATTGGAAAGAACAGGCTCAGAAGATCTACATTTAAATCTATTACTTCTTAGCTGTCTAGACTTGCTTAAGTTACTCAATCTTCCTGAGTTTCAATTTCCTCAAGAAGAAAATGAGGATTATAATGTCTCCCTTATAGGTATTGTTATGAGAACTCTTGTAAAGGTTAAAGTGAATGTTTGAATTGTCATATGTATGATGCACAAAATAAATGGAAACTTGAATCATAAAAATCCTAAGGTCTAAGGCTCATTATTGGATAGCATAGGATTGCAACAACAATACTAAAATGGAAAGTTTGCCTTTCCCCAAAGTGAACTTTAAAAGAGTTGTACAGTTGCTGATATGATGTATTTTGACTTTGTTAGGTGGCTTTAAAGAGCCTAGTGGGGAAACGGACTTGGCCCTGTGGTTAGGGCATCCGTCTACCACATGGGAGGCCCGCGGTTCAAACCCCGGGCCTCCTTGACCCGTGTGGAGCTGGCCCATCAGCAGTGCTGATGCGCGCAAGGAGTGCCCTGCCACACAGGGGTGTCCCCCGCATAGGGGAACCCCACGCGCAAGGAGTGTGCCCCGTAAGGAGAGCCGCCCAGCGTGAAGGAAAGTGCAGCCTGCCCAGGAATGGCGCCGCCCACACTTCCCGTGCCGCTGACGACAACAGAAGGGGACAAAGAAACAAGACGCAGCAAATAGACACAGAGAACAGACAACCAGGGGAGGGGGGAATTAAATAAAAAAATAAATCTTTAAAAAATAAAAATAAAAAATAAAGAGCCTAGTGGAACTCCAGAAGAGAGTCCAAGAAGTCAATTATGTTACAGAAAGAAAATTCAAAGAGAAATCATTATTTCTATCAGGAGAGTAAGTAGTGCTAATGGGTTAAGAATCAGTTTGAATATTTGCAATTGACAGATCTTCTCCCTACATCCACCTAACCACCTGCAGCAATATTTTCAAGTAGACAAAGTTTGTTTCCTCATCCTCACAGGCCTCTAATGCCTCCAGGATCACCCATCCCAGGGATCTTTCTAACCACCTCTCTTACTTATGTCCTCCATGTAGTGCTGAGGGCCAAAATGTTCATCCTCCTTTGTCCTCCTAAACACATCTCCATTCTTTTATGCCAGTTGTTTCAAATCAGGGGTGGTTTTGCCCCAGGGGACATTTGACAATGTCTGGAGTAATTTTTTGTCATCGCAACTGAGGGGGTTACTGTTGGCACCTAGTAGATAGAGACTAGGGATGGTGCTAAACATCCTACAATGGAAAAGACAGTCCTCCAACAACAACAAAAAATGATCTGTCCCAAAATGTGAATAGTAGCATTGTTGAGAAACTGCTCTAAGCCTTCACTTCATAAATTGCTGAACATATGTTCTGTTTATCAGCATCAGAGCAAACATCTTCTTAGAGCATCAACTTTGTTCCAAGATTTTGAGACATTTTTAAAGTATTGAAACAAACATGGGTATATTATGGTCTAGAATGAAAAATATTTTATGTTATGAGTCCAGAAGTAAAGAAATTCTGGGGTTGCTCTGGCTTTTTGTCTTTGTCTCCAGAGCTCTGGGGCTCACTAGAGGGGCTCACCTCTGCAGCTTGCTGGAATCCAGGGGAGACCTTAGGGAATCTAGGTCCTATAACCTTGGTCAATCCTTGGTTAGCTGATTATGAATTTCACTCTACTAATTTAAATCTGAAAATGGGTGAAATGACTTCCCATTCCATAATTAAACTTCAAAGGATTGTTCCTGGAAATGACAATGCCTTAACCCAAAGAAATGTGTCTCAGTTGGTAGAATTTCTGGCACTTAGGGGCCATTAACTTTAAGTACAGCAACTTACAGTTTTCTCTCTCCATGCCATTTTGGCAGCCCTGCACTTCACCTACTTGATTTTCACACATTGCATGTTTTCTTCCAAACACTTTGCTCTTATATGTAATAGAAGAAAAAATAATAACTTTCATGTTTTGTTTAGGAATGGTTGGCCTCATCAGAATTAGCTTGAGAACATGTTTTTACTTAATTTTCTTTACCAACATTAAAAATTTGCTTACAAAGTATTACTAAGTTAATTCTTGTTTTTCTATCTATTAGAATTCTCACATGGAAACTGAGAAGGTCTGGAATGGAAGAGTGTGTTTCCATAGCTCAGGAACGTTTTCTCATCAAGATATGTTGAAATTCTGTGCATAGGCAATCAGAGCTGCTGTGCCCCTTTAAGGAATGCCTGATTCATATATTTTTCTAAATTGCTGCATGTCTTAGTAAGAGATGACTAATCATAGCTAAGATTTCTATAGTGCTTACTATGTGCCAGTTATTATTCTAACCTCTCTCTTTGGTTCATTCCTTCGTTCCCTCCCTCTCTTTCTCTGTCTCTATCTGAAAGAGTGTGTATTTTTGTAAGTGTGCATGTGTATGTGTGTGTGTCTGTCTCTCTATGATCAAATGTCTTAAAACCGATTTCTGGAACTTTCAAGGCCTCTTCCTAGGGTGTATTCTCCCAAAGGCAGACTACTACTAGTGTGCACACCTTCAGGGCCAAAGGTGGCTGTTTGTTGGGAGTGTGTATGATGCTTGTACATGCAAATCTAGGGAGTCCACCAACGTATTTATAAGGCAGGATGGTGCTGGATGGAGCCAGGAGTGGGAAGAGAAGGAGGATGAGCTATAGGTCAGGGACCAGGTTTTCCTGTGCTGCCAAATTTTTGTGGATAACTCTGAGTAGTACAGGAATTCTGCAAACCTGGATTTCCAGGTCTTTATGCAGGTGGATTTATTAAGACAAGAGGACATAACCTACTTTATTTAACAGCTTGTTAGTTTAACTTATTTGGCATATGGTATGTGAACCTCCATTTGTACTCTTGCCCCAGTTCCCCACAAATGGTACAGACAGGCCTGTTTTAGGTTATGGGTACATAGGTGTAGCCAGAAAGTCTGACAGGGCCACCAGTGAAAAGAGGATAGTAATGGTTCATGGAGAAGGGAAGGAAGAGAATGAGGAAAGATATCTGGCAGGGGAAAAAGTCATCACTGCATTTCAGAGATAAGGTCTGGATACTTCTAGTAAAATGAGTGGTTTAGTATAAAATTTTTTTGTTGTTATTGCTGCTGTTGATTACTGATAGTGAATTGGGGGATTAAAAATCAAGTTCTTTATTGTTCTTTCATGACCTTTATTATTTTTTAATTATATTTTAAAATTTTATTTATTTTAAAGAAACTTTAGATTCCATAAATGTTCCATAAAAAATATATGGGATTCCCATATCCCCACTACCTATACCTCCCACACTTTCCAACATTAACAACATGACTCATTAGTGTGTTAAATTTGTTAAAATTGATGAACACATATTGAAGCTTTGCCACTAACTGTGGATCATAGTTTACATTATAGTTTATACTCTGTCCCTCACAGTTTTGTAAGTTGTGGCAAAATATATAATGGCCTGAACTGTATCCATCATTGTAACTTCATGCAGGACAATTCCTATGTACTGAAAATGCCTCCATATTACACCTAATTTTCCCTCTTTCTCCCCTCGGAACCTCCAGGACAGGGTGCACCAGGGGTAGACTTCTACGGAATATGCAAGGGCTCATCTTGTCATAGTGTATTATCTCAGTGGGTGGAGACCCTCACAATAAACAAGAAAATATTAAACTCCCATCCTGAGGAGTCGTGCTATGTTCTCAGATAGAGGAGCAAGAGTCTCCCAAAAACATAGGCAGTGCCTAATAAAAGAAAATAGACCAATATGTCAAGCCATCACTATTATTGCAAGTAGCTATGAATCTTATGCTTAAAAAGTGAAAGAAGTATAAACTCTTGAACCAAACTCTCTGGGCTTGAATCCTATCTCTGCAACTTGTTAATTAGCTAAATAACCTTGGGCAAGCCCTATGTTTCTCAGTTTTCTTATCTGTAAAATGGAGATGATATTAATCTACTTTGTATAATAAAAATGCTTAAACAAGGAAAGGACTTTGAATAAAATGGGGGAAGGGTAAATACAAATGAGTTTATATGGCTAAAAGACTTCAAAATGAGTAGGAAGGTCATCAGAGGGGTCGTGCTAATGAACATAAGGTAACCCTATGTACTGGTACTCCTGAGGTTTACAGAGACAGCAGGTCCTAACGTCATGGCAGATGGTTCTGGAGTTTGGTGCCTTGTCAGTGGGCCTTACTTTGAAATTTGTGCTCCTGAGTGTGATGGAATTGGACTCAGATGTGACCTTTCTACACATACCTCTTCTGTCACTTTTACTGAACCTGTGGTTGGTCCTGGGGTTGTTGTATGCTCAGGAGACTTGAATCTCTAGACTGCCCATGTGCCAGCTGGGCCTCAGCAGAGTTGTAACACCTACTCTCCAGTTGGTTACACTTACTCAGGTCAGCTAACAAGGAGGTGAGGGTGGTCAACCACCACACCAGGGAACCAAAAGTGCCTACAACTGCAAGCAGGAGAAATGTACCCATCATCCATGTGGGATCTAAGCCCCTCTCAATATAGAGGTGAAGTGGACATCACCATTCCAGCGTCCACAGGATGGAGGAATAAAATATGGATTAGAGTGGACTTACTAGTATTTTACTATAGAATTATTGTGACTCTAACAATGGAAGAAATTATATCATTGATGTAGAGACAGTGGCCACGGGAATTGCTGAAGGCAGGGAGAGGGAAAAAGAGGTAATATGGTGATATAGGGACATTTTCAGGGCTTGGAGTTGTCCTGAATGATATTGCAGGGACAGAAGCAGTACATTATATATCCTGCCATAATCCACTGAATGGACTGGGAGGGAGTGTAAACTATAACATAAACTATAATCCATGCTGTGTAGCAATGCTCTAAAATGTATTCCTCAAATGCAATGAATATACCACACTAATGAAAGAAGATGTTGATGTAGGTGGAGTGGGGGGTGTGGGGAATGGGGTATATGGAACCTCATATTTTTTAATGTGACTTTTTGTGTGATCAGTGTATCTTTTAAAAAAAGATTATTAAAAAATTGTTTTAAATGCTTAAACAGTACCTGGCTAATAGTATGTTTCATATAAGTGTTAGCTTTTTATTATTCCTATTTCAGGCTAGTTGGATGTGGTATGCAAATACCCTGAGGGAATTTCCAAAAAGGATATCCTTATTCATCTGGTACTTTTTCCAGAGCACTCCACAAAATGATCGGAGTGAAAAGAAATATTCCTTCTTAAACGGGCTTCCCTGTAGGGTGGGTGGTATGGGATTGGGCTAGGGGATGTCTCCTCAATTTTGGCCAAAGGTAGAAGGAAGGCCTGAATCATGATCTCTCTAGGGCAAATGTTTGGGGGTGAGAGATGCCCAGGGGGTAGCTGGATATCTGCTTGGTGGGCTGGGTAGTCACTTAGTCTATTATGGGGTAAAGGCTGTGGAATGGACAGCAGTGACCTTCTATTCCTGACATCTTTTCCTACCGACCTAATCATCTTGGGAATCAGCTTGGCAGGGACTGTGGCAGTTGCCATTTAAAGTGCTGTATCACTTAGACCATATCATTTCTAAGGTTCAGAACACCTAGGCAGTCATCCTTTCAGCAGGAACAGACTACCTTGTTGGAGTGGTACTTCCTAGGCACCTTCAAATCCTAGGTTGCAGCATTCTGGTTCAGCCAGGTGCATCAGTAAGTGATGACTGGGAAAGATTTCAGGGCCCTTATAAGCACCCTTGAAGATTTCCAGAAATACTCCATAAAATAGTGAACTGCTACATTAAAACAAGTGGGAGCTCAGAGCTATTGGGATTTTGGTAATAGTGCTAATGTGACCTCATTTGTATTCACTGATTGACCTGGCCTGGGATATTTGGATTCTAGCAGGATTTTAAGCAATGGAAAGACATGATTAGATTTGAGATTTAGAATACTCTAGTATTAGTATAAAAATGGGATAAGAGCTTTGCAGAAGTAGCAGTTACACTAGTTTCCTGGTGCTAAAATTTAGGGGCTGTCTAAGGCCACGAAAATAGGTATAGAGTGAAGGCAAGAGCTTAAAAATATTTCAGAGATAAGCTCAATAAGCTATCATATCATGTTTGTTTTGATACAGAAGATAAAGAGTAATGAGATGTGAAAGATAATTCTTAAGGGAGGAGCAAGTGTTGTGAGAGAAGAGGTCAAGTCATTTGCCACAATGAAGTCAAGTAACAACTGTCCACTGAATGGTGAAATTAGGAGGCCCTTGTGCCTTTGGTGCTTTGTTTCCAGTGGTCCTTCCTCCCAACCCTTGCTCACACTCTGTTCTTACGTTGTGCCTTGGACGCTGTTGTCCCTCATGGATATGCCTGCCTTCTTGCTCTGGTCCTTATCTGAAACCAATTCATCCCAATTAAAATTCTTGACCCTGGGCCCCATTCCCTTAAAGCTCTCCTAGGGGATAGAGTTGCCAACAGTTGCTCACCTGCTTCATACTAAGGGGATCATATATGTCTCTCCAAGGGATACTGGCATTTTTAAAGGTGCTCTTAAGGATACCTTGAGGAGAAAGAGGGCAGGAAGAATACACGTGTGTGATTTGATAAAGTAAATTTAAAAATCATCTGGAATTTTTGTTATGTCCAAAAACCAATTCTTATGTAAATAACATCAAATTAAGTGTTTTTGATATCTATAAAAATTTATGTCAAAAGGACTTACTCTTACTTATAAAATTGAGGCTATAAGAAATATGCATAATAGAAAAGATTAGTATAGTAAGATAATTTACATAAATGTTTTGCATAAATCCTATGAATTATTACGGGTATAATCAATGTGAGTAAAACAACACCATTTGTATTACACACATAAAATGCTAGTCATATCGTATGCTACTTTGAAATGACAAATGGATGGTACATAAAAAATAATTTTTATTAAAAAAAAAAAGGATACCCTTTTAACCTAAAGGAATGAATGTCTGAGGGTGTAAGTTTCCAGTTACATACATAGGGGAAGTGACTTGTAGAGAGGAAATTTAACTTCTTTAAAAGGAGAAACAAAAATAATGAAATTTCAATGGATTTACCTGAGGTCATGCTAAGAAGGAGATAGGATTGTTTTCTATTCTTTCATCCCAGACTACTGTGGCCTTAGCCCTCCTAGTATCCTTATCCTTGATAGAACCCCTGCTACCAAGCATTTCCCACCTACCAAGCCCAAGCACTAGCCCTTTGGGAGATTGAAATGGTTTTGCTCTGAATGACAGGACTTGTCTGATTGACTATGCTATCTCTATGCTATCTTCGGTGGCGTAGGTTTCCTAGGGCAAGGCCCTAGCCCCTTTTCAGACAGGCTCTGAATTGCTGCCAGGGAACTACTCTGATTTGAGAAGGAATTCCAGGATGTAATAATCACCTGTGAAAATAAATAGCATACAGATGGAACAAGTGACACTTGGAATGTGTTTACTCCTGTCTAAAGTCCTTGTTTTGCCTACCAGAAACTGTAAGGTATGCTCTCATATTGTCAACAGGAACATTAGCCTTGGAGGTATTCTATAATGAGAGAAAAGATATTTAGGATTTGTGAAAGTGGTCAAGTGGTGAGGAAGGAAATATGTGGCAGCAGACAATATAGATAGTTTTCTTGGGAGATTGGGGTAGCAACAGGAAGGTGGATCTGGCTTATTAAAGGTAAAGTTTTTTTTAATTTTTAAATTTTTATTTTTTAATGTTACATTAAAAAAATATGAGGTCCCCATATACCCCCCACCCCCCTTACCCCACTCCTCCCCCCATAACAACAATCTCCTCCATCATCACGAGACATTCATTGCATTTGGTTAATACATCTCTGAGCATCGCTGCACCTCATGGTCAATGGTCCACATCATAGCCCACACTCTCCCATATTCCACCCAGTGGGCCATGGGAGGACATACAATGTCCGGAAACTGTCCCTGCAGCACCACCCAGGACAACTCCAAGTCCCCAAAACGCCCCCACATCTCATCTCTTCCTCCCACTCCCTAACCCCAGCAGCCACCATGGCCACTTTCTCCACACCAATGCGACATTTTCTTTGATTACTAATCACAATAGTTCATGAATAGAATATCAGTAAGTCCACTCTAATTCATACTCTATTCCTCCATCCTGTGGACCTTGGAATGGTTGTGTCCACTCCACATCTATATCAAGAGGGACCTTAGATTCCACTTGGATGCTGGATGCAATCCTCCTGCTTTCAGTTGTAGGCACTCTTGGCTCCCTGGTGTGGTGGTTGACCATCTTCAACTCCATGTTAGCTGAGTAGGGTAAGTCCAATAAACCAGAGTGTAGGAGCTGAATTCTGTTGAGGCTCAGGGCCCGGCTATCACATTGTCATTCCATAGATTCAGGTCCCCTGGGTATACATTAAACCCCAGCACCAACTACAGTTCTTGTAAATGTAACAGGAGAGGTTTGTGAAGAAAGATCACATCTAAGTCCAGCTCCATCACACAGAAACACAAACTCCAAAGTAGGGCCAACTGAGATGGCACTTAACTCCATCTGCCATGACCATAGAACCTGTGGGTCTCTGTAGCCCTCAGAAGAATTAAAGGTAAAGTTTGATACTTTAATAATAATTAATAGTAACTGTATATTAAGCATTTTCCATGCATTATATCTAGTTTCATCCTCATAACAATTTATATGGCAGGTACTAATATTATAGCCATATTAAAGATGAGATAATGAAATCTTACAGACACAAACTGAGGTCACATAGCTAGTAAGGTATAGAACCAGAAATGGCACTCAGACCAAACTTGTCTCCAAAGACCATGTTTTAATGATTGCTATACACAGGCACTATTCTAAGTATTTCACTTGTACTGTATCATTTAAACCTTACAACACTATGAAATAGCTGCTATTTTTTCCTAAATTTATAGATGAGGAAACAGAGGCACATAGAAACTTGTCTATTTAATAAGTGGCAGAGCTAGTGTTGTTATCCACTGTGCCCAAAACACAAACCACACTACATGAGTAAACAAGTAAATTCCAAAGCAAAGAACTAGTATCAGCTTTGAAGAAGAAGAGAGGGTCTGTGAAAATATAAAGTGTTGGAAAGGGAATTTGGCCCAATGGATAGGGCATCTGCCTACCACATGGGAGGTCCACAGTTCAAACCCTGGGCCTCCTTGACCCATGTGGAGCTGACCCATGTGCAGTGCTGATGTGCACAAGGGGTGCCCTGCCATGCAGGGGTGTCCCCCACATAGGGGAGCCCCATGCACAAGGAGTGCGCCCCGTAAGGAGAGCTGCCCAGCACAAAAGAAAGGGTAGCCTGCCCAAGAATGGCACCACACACACGAGAGCTGACACAACAAGATGATGTAACAAAAAGAAACACAGATTCCCAGTGCCGCTGATAAGGATAGAAGTGGTCACAGAAGAACAAGCAGTGAATGGACACAGAGAGCAGACAACTTGGGGGGAGGGGAGAGAAGTAACTAAAAATAAATAAATAAATAAATAAAGTGTAAGGCACAACTATCAGGAATGAGTAGCAATAGATGGGTTTGATAAGGCCTCACCTAGATTCTTGATTTAGTAATTCTTTTAAATTTTTAAAATTTTGTTATTAGAGAAGTTGTGAGCTTACAAAACAACCATGCATATTGTGCAGAATTCCTGTACATCACCCCTCCACCAACAACTTACTTTGTTGTGGGACATTTCCCACGAATTATGAAAGAACATGATCAGGCAATTACTACTAACTATGGTCCAAAGCATACATTTTTTTCCATATATCCCCTAATACTAACACTATATATTAATATTCTACATTTATTACATTTCATGAGAGAACACTCTCATATTTGTACTGTAAACCACAGTCCGTCTTCTGTGACATGGTTCACTGTAGCTCCACTTTTAAAAATATAATCTTTTTTAAACTTTATTTTTAAAGAAGTTTTACAGTTTTCTAAATTTTTTAGTTATCCTATGTTTTACATTATGGCTTACATTATTAGTCTGTCGTCCCCTATATGCTTTTGATGTTATATTACATGTTTTATATTCATCCTTGTATACTCTCGCGAAACTCCTCTCTTGCCCCCACATTTACCTTGGTTCCATCCATTCAACATCCATTTTCCCCTCCCCTTGGGGCCCACAGCGACAGCCAATCTCCATTTCCCGAGGAGCCATGTCCAGAGATACTTGCAACAGTGTTCAGGGCCTGACTTGCTCAACTGCCCCAATACCCTGGGAGCCACCCTTTCTCTTGAGAGATACAGGTCTCTCTATTTGATGGCATTAGTCCTCCCCAGGATGTGAGTCCACCCCAACTCTCACTTCTTGGGTCTCTACCCAATGGTACAACCCACGCTGGCAAAATGAGCATTCAGACATTCCCCAGGAGTCCGTCCTGCATCAGACCATCCCCTCCGAGCATCCTAAACAGGTAACCCTCCTAATTATATTTTGATACGATTTTCTCAGCGTTTTACTCTCAACCAACACCTGACACTCTTCTATGTTCGTATGTTGCCCCTCCCTCCCCCCAATTTTTTGGGCAATATTACCCATCCGCCCATCCCCAGCCCCCCTCAAACCCACAAAGCCCCAACCAAAGGCAACCCCTTGCC
Source organism: Dasypus novemcinctus (assembly GCF_030445035.2). Taxonomy (NCBI): domain Eukaryota; kingdom Metazoa; phylum Chordata; class Mammalia; order Cingulata; family Dasypodidae; genus Dasypus; species Dasypus novemcinctus. The sequence goes on from NC_080704.1 coordinate 110,818,593, forward strand.
CCCATTTTATCTCTTCTTTGTGCTCATACTTACCACCAGCTCATCATAGATTCCACCCCTGCAGACGTCGGCTCACATCCTTCCTCCACCGCCCAATTTCCTGTAAGCCTATTTTCCAGTCTCTAGCTCTCTGAGGCAGCTTGCTTATTTCATATCATTGAGGTCATGTAGTATTTGTCCTTCAATGCCTGGGTTGCTTCACTCAACATAAGGTTCTCAAGATTCATCCATGTTATCAAGTGTGTTTGTAGTGTATTTGTTCTTACAGCCGAGTAGTATTCCATTGTGTGTATATACCACATTTTATTGATCCACTCATCTGTTGATGGGCATTTGGGTTGATTCCAACTTTTAGCAATAGTGAACAATGCTGCTATGAACATTGGTGTACATATATCAGTTTGTGTCCTTGTTTTCAGTTCTGCTGGGTATATACCCAGCAGTGGTATTACTGGGTCATATGGCAAATCTATGGTTAGTTTTTTGAGGAAGCTCCAAACTGTCCTCCATAATAGTGGGATCCTTCTTCATACCCACCAGCAGTGGATGAGTGTTCCCCTTTCTTCACATCCTCTCCAGCATTTGTATTCTTCTGTTTTTTTCATAGCTGCCAATCTTATGGGAGTAAGATGGTATCTCATTGTAGTTTTGATTTGCATTGCTCTGATAGCTAGAGATTTGGAGCATTTTCTCAAGTGCTTTTTAGCCATTTGTATTTCTTCTTTGGAGAACAGTCTGTTTAAATCTTTTTCCCATTTTTTAAATGGGTTGTTTATATTTTTATTTTCAAGATATAGGAGTTCTTTATATATGCAAGTTATAAGTCTCTTATCAGATATATGGTTGCCAAATATTTTCTCCCATTGTGTGGGTTCCCTTTTTACTTTCTTGACAAACTCCTTTGAGGTGCAGAAGGCTTTAATTTTGAGGAAGTCCCATTTATCTATTAGTTCTTTTGCTGCTCGTGCTTTTGGTGTGATGTTCATGAAGCCATTTCCTATTAGAAGTTCTTGTAGATGTTTCCCTACACTGCTTTCCAAGATCTTTATGGTCTTGGCTCTTATATTTAGGTCTTTGATCCATCTTGAGTTGATCTTTGTATAAGGTGTGAGATGGTAATCCTCTTTCATTCTTCTACATATGGCTATCCAGTTCTCCAGGCACCATTTGTTGAATAGGCCATTCTCTCCCAGTTGAGAGGGTTTGGTGGCTTTATCGAATATTATATGGCTATATATATGAGGTTCTATATCAGAACTTTCAATTCGATTCCATTGGTCTGTGTGTCTCTCCTTATGCCAATACCATGCTGTTTTCACTACTGTAGATTTGTAGTATGTTTTGAAGTCAGGAAGTGTGACTCCTCCAATTTCGTTTTTCTTTTTCAATATGTCTTTGGCTATTTGGGGCCTCTTTCCTTTCCAAATAAATTTCAAAGATAGTTTTTCTAGTTCCTTAAAGAAGGCTGTGTTGATTTTTATTGGGATTGCATTGAATGCGTAGATCAGTTTTTGTAGGATAGACATCTTAATAATATTCAGTCTTCCTATCCATGAACAAGGAATATTCTTCCATTTATCTAGGTCTTCTTTGATTTCCTTGAACAGTCTTGTATAGTTCTTGGTGTATAAGTTTTTTAACTCTTTAGCTAAATTTATTCCTAAATATTTGATTTTTTTATTTACTATTGTGAATGGTATTTGTTTCTTGATTTCCTCCTGAGCTTGCTCATTATTAGTGTACAGAAATGCTACTGATTTTTGCGCATTGATCTTATAACCTGCAACTTTACTAAACTCATTTATGAGTATTAGAAGCTTTGTTGTAGATCTCTTAGGGTTTTCTATGTATAGGATCATGTCATCTGCAAATAATGAAATTTTGACTTCTTCCTTTCCAATTTGAATGCCTTTTATACCTGTTTCTTGCCTCAGTGCGTGACCAAGTACTTCTAAGACAATGTTAAATAGAAGGGGAGACAATGGGCATCCTTGTCTTTTCCTGAGTTTAGAGGGAAGGATTTCAGGATTTCTCCATTGTAAACAATGTTGGCTATAGGTTTTTCATATATACTCTTTATCATGTTCAAAAAATTTCCTTGTATTCCGATCTTTTGGAGTGTTTTTATCAAGAAAGGGTGCTGTATTTTGCCAAATGCTTTTTCTGCATCTATAGATATAATCATGTGATTTTTTTCCTTCAATCTGTTTATATGGTGTATTACATTGATTGATTTTCTTATGTTGAACCATCCTTGCATACCTGGAATGAATCCCACTTAGTCGTGGTGTATAATTCATTAATTTGTTGTTGAATACGATTAGCAAGTATTTTGTTAAGTATTTTTGCGTCTAGGTTCATTAGAGAAATTGGTCTGTAATTTTCCTTTCTTGTGGTGTCTTTGTTTGGCTTTGGTACTAGGGTAATGTTGGCATCATAGAAGGAGTTCGGCAATGTTCCTTCTGTTTTGATTTTTTGGAATAGTTTCAGCAGGATTGGTGTTAGTTCTTTCCGGAATGTTTTGTAGAATTCCCCTGTAAAGCCATGCGGCCCTGGGCTCTTCTTAGTTGGGAGGTTTTTAATGACTGATTCTATATCTTTGCTTGTGATTGGTTTGTTAAGATCATCAATTTCTTTTTTCATCAATATGGGCTGCTTATGTGTTTCTAGGGATTTGTCCATTTCCTCTGAATTGTCATTTTTGTTGGAATATAGTTTTTCAAAGTATCCTCTTACGATAGTCTTTATTTCTGTGGGGTCAGTGGTGATATCACCTTTCTCATTTCTTATTTTGTGTATTTGCATCTTCTCTCTTTTTTTCTTTGTTGGTCTCGCTAAAGGTTTGTCAGTTTTGTTGATCTTCTCAAAAAACCAGCTCTTGGTCTTGTTTATCTTTTCAAGTGCTTTCTTATTTTCTATTTCATTTAGTTCTGCTCTTATCTTTGTTATCTCCTTCTTTCTTCTTCCTGTTGGGTTAATTTGTTGTTGTTTTTCTAATTCCTTCAAATGTGCAGTTAGTTCTTCAATTTTTGCTCTTTCTTCTTTTTTGATGTATGAATTTATGGCTATAAATTTCCCTCTCAGTACTGCTTTTGCTGCACCCCTTAAATTTTGGTATGTTGTGTTATCATTATCATTTGTTTCAAGGTAGTCATTGATTTCTTTTGAGATTTCCTCTTTGACCCACTGTTTTTCTAAGAGTGTGCTGTTTAATTTCCAAATCATGGTGTGAAATCTGGGCCTCTGTCCCTTGCAAATTTCCAGCTTCACTCCACTGTGGTCAGAGTTATTGTTTTGTATGATTTCGATCTTTCTGAATTCATTATGCCTTTCTTTGTGGCCTAGCATATGGTCTATCTTGGAGAATGATCCATGTGCGCTTGAGAAAAATGTATATCCTGCTGTGTTTGGGTGTAATGATCTATATATGTCTATTAGATCCAGCTCCTCTAATATACTGTTCAAATGTTTTGTTTCTTTAGTGATTCTCTTTTGAGATGTTCTGTCAAGAATTGATAGTGGTGTATTAAAATCCCCCACTATAATTGTAGATGCATCTATTTTTTCACTTAGTTTTTCCAGCATTTGCCTCACGTATTTATAGGCGCCCTTGTTAGGAGCATAAATGTTTATGATTGTTTGATCTTCTTGAGAGATTGTCCCTTTCACTAAAATGTAGTATCCTTCTTTGTCTCTCACAATTGTTTCACATTTAAAGTCTATTTTGTCTGATATTAATATAGCTACTCCTGCCTTTTTTTGGTTATTGTTTGCTTGTATGATTGTTTTCCAGCCATTCACTTTCAACCTCCATGAGTCTCTGGGTCTAAGATGTGTCTCTTGTAGACAGCATATAGATGGGTCATATTTCCTTATCCAATGTCCCAGTCTGAATCTTTTGATAGGTGAGTTTATTCCATTGACATTTAGGGTTATTACTTTCAAGGAATTATTTGTGTTAGCCATATTTTGATTGGAGTTGTGTTTGTCATATTTTGTTTGCATTTTTTTCCTTCTATTTTTGTCTTTTTTGTTGTTCTTACACTCTCCTCCAACTCTGCCTGTTCTGTTTTTTCCTTTCCTCCTGCAGAACTCCCTTTAGAATTCCTTGAAGCGGACGTTTCTTGTTGGCATACTCTTTCAGTTTCTGTTTATCTGCGAATATTTTGAACTCTCCATCATTTTTGAATGCTAGTTTAGCTGGATAGAGTATTCTTGGTTGGAAATTTTTTTCCTCTAGTACCTTGACTATATCATACCACTGCCTTCTTGCCTCCATGGTTTCAGATGAGAAATCAGCACTTAATCTTATGGAACTTCCCTTGTATGTGATGATTTTCTTTTCTCTTGATGCTTTTAGAAATTTCTCTTTGTCTTGAGCATTGGATAATTTGACAAGTATATGTCTTGGGGTGAGCCTCTTGTGGTTTATGACGATTGGGCTGCGCTGTGCTTCTTGGATATATACATCTGTCTCTTTCAGTAGATTTGGGAAGTTTTCAGCCATTATTTCCTGCAACACTCCTTCTGACCCCATTCCCTTCTCTTCTACTTCTGGAATGCCTATAATACGTATGTTTGAGCTTTTTGCATTATTGTTCAGGTCCCTAAGTCCTAGCTGGATTTTTTCTATCTTTTTATCGACCAATTCTACTATCTGTTTGATTTCCGATGTACTGTCTTCCACATCACTAAGTCTCTGCTCTGCCTCTCTAGTCTGCTGATATTTGCTGCAAGTGTATTTTTGATTTCTTGAACTGTGGCGTTCATTCCCATTATTTCTGTTATCTTTTTGTGTATGTCTGCAATTTCCCCTCCAAGTGTTGTCTTCATGTTTTTAACCTCTTCTTTTACTTCATTAAATTTGTCAGTGATAAATATTCTGAGATCTTTCATTACTTGTGCAAAGTTCTGCTCCCCTTCCTGATTTTTAGTTTGTTCATTGGATTCAGCCATGTTTTCCTGATTACTGGTTTGGTTTGTAGATTTTTGTTGCTGTCTGGTCATCATTTTATCTTGACGGGTTTAGTCAGTTCCTTAGCTTCTTTGTCTAGTCTTGGAGATTAATTAGCTGTTGTACTGTTGCAAGTATCTCTGGACTTGGCTCCTTGGGAAACAGAGGTTGGCTGTCACTGTGGGCACCAAGGGGATGGGAAAATGGATGTTAAATGTGTGGAACCAAGGTAAATGTAGGGTAAGAGAGGAGTTTCACGAGAGTACACAAGGATGGATATAAGACATGTAATATTACACCATAAACATATAGGGAATGACAGACTGATAATGTAAACCATAATGTAAAACATAGGTTAACTAACAATTTAGAAAACTGTATATCCTAAAGTATGCACAACAATGTAAGCACAGATGTCACCTTGTTTGAAAGCTATTGTCTCAGACTCTGTACATCACTTTAAGTAAATATGATGTGAATAGGTTGTAAGAGTATTGATGTGGAAGGGAAAAGGTTTTGTGGTGGATGTGTGGGAGTGCTGTATATTGTATATATGAATTGCTGTGGTCTAGGGCTCTTGTGAAGTGAAGTTCAATAATTAGGGAAAAAAAAAGAAAAAGATAGGCTGTAGAATTTTTCCTAGTCAACACGTATTTTATATCTAACCTTTAAACCCATCGCTATATGCCATTTTACTAGTAAGGGATCCTGACATTATATTGGGCTTCAATTTTTAGGAAGTTCTGGATCACAGAGTGGTTCAACAATGGCAGTGGAGGAATACTGGTATAGGATACTATTGACAGGTAATATATGGCTGACAGGGAGCTATACAGGGCATATGTCCAGGGTGCATGGTAATGTTTGGATATACTCATAGTGGCAACAATTAAAAACTACAGCTGGGGGGTTACTGGGTTCCTGGCCATGGGTGCTCTGTCTTGGTTCCTAGGGGAACAGCGGCAGTCCCCCAGGTGCAGCAGCAAGGACTGGGAAGGAATGAGCGTCCAACAGTGAGCCCCTGATACTAATGACTATGCTTGTGAGCCTATATGCCTGAAATAAGAACAAGGCCTAGAGCAGCACTGTGCCTGGGAATTTCCTCCTGACAGCCTTTATGTTACTCAAATGTGGCCAGTCTCGAAGCCAAACTCAGCATGTAAATGCAATGTCTTCCCCGCAGCATGGGACATGACACCCGGAGATGAGCCTCCCTGGCATCGAGGGACCACTATCAACTACCAACTGATGATGCAACTGGAAAATGACCTTGAATTGAAGGTTCGATGCGGAGCAGCAGAATATCCCTGTCTACATATAATAACATGACTTTAAAATGCTGTTTGACCTTATGTAAGGGGGAAAAGGAAAGGAGAAATGAGTTTATATGGCTATGAGTCTCTAAAAAAGTGTCTGGAGGCTGTCAGAAGGGTTGCCCTTATGCACAACTGAGCAGAGTCTAAGAGACAGATAAAGTAGATACAATCCCCAGGTATTGGTTCCTTGGAGGGCTAAAGAGACCCACAGGTTCTATGGTCATGGCAGATGGGGTTCACTGCCATGTCAGATGGTCCTTCTTTGGAGCTGGTGTTTCTGCGTGATGAAACTGGACTCAGATGGGATCTCTTTTCATAAGACTTTCATGCTACTTTACTGGAATTGTAGTTGGTGTTGGGTTTAAGATATATTTAGGGGATTTGAATCTCTGGACTGACAATGTGATAGCCAGGCCCTGAGCCTCAACAGTGTCCAGCTCCTACAATCGGATTTATTGGACTCACCTCACTCAGCTAAATGGAGTTGAAGAAGGACAACCACCACACCATGGAGCCTAGAGTGCCTACAACTGAAAGCAGGAGGATTGCATCCAGTATCCATGTGGAATCTGAGCCTCCTCTTGACATAGAGGTGCAACAGACACAACCAATCCAAGTCCACAGAGAAAAGGTGGCATTGGAGTGGGAAAAGTGGACATGGTGGCTGATGGGTATGGGGAATGGCAGGAAGAGATGAGATGTGGAGGCGCCTTTGGGACTTGGAGTTGCCCTGGATGGTGCTTCAGGGGCAATCACCGAACATTGTAAATCCTCCCAGGGCCCACTGGATGGAATGGGGGAGAGTATGGGCCATGATGTGGACCATTGACCATGAGGTGCAGAGATGCCCAGAGATGTACTTACCAAATGCAATGGATGTGTCATGATGATGGGAGTGAATTTTGCTGGGCGAGGAGTGGTGGGGTGGGGGGGTGGGGTTGAATGGGACCTCATATATTTTTTTTAATGTAATATTTTTACAAAATCAATAAAAAATTAAAAAAAAATTAGCTGTTGTTTTTGCATAAGTGTTATATCTTCTCTTTGTCACTTTGTTCTTCTTATTCTAATTTCTTATTGCTGGTTGAGTTCACTTTAAAGGAAAGTATTAGTGCCGGGGAAAGGCAATTGTGTAAGCAAGGAAAAAGTGTAATGTAGTATTGGTGATATATGTTAACAAAGCAACAATATGAGATCTGGGAGGATGGAGGTTAGATTCATGTAAATTGTGTAGAGTTATAGCAGTAGGTAGAGTACCTAAAATGAGGTAGTTGACTGAATTTGGGAGGAATATGGTATGAATTAAAAAGCTATTGTTTTCGTGAGAGAAGGAAAGAGAAAAGAAAGGCAATAGTTTCAAGAGTGGATAACAGACCGAAAACAAAACAAAGGTATTAGAAATTAAGAGTTAGACATTTTGTGGATCAAAGAAAGGGAGGTGGAATATAGGAGAGACAGTAGATGATGGATGCTATCAAGATGTAGGGAAAAGGGGATAGTGTAGATAGTCGAAATCTATTCACACAGAAATGAGGCAGTGGAGGATGAGGAAACCCAGCCCAATGTGAGGTGTTCCCTGCAGCACCTATTGTATAGTTAAGATAAAATAAAATAAGAAGATGAGGGATGAGAGAGAGAGAAAAAAAAAAAGAGAAGAAAGGAAGAAAGAAAAAGGAGGTGGGTAAAGGGCGGGGAACAGATAGGGAAAAGAAAACAAAGATAGACACCAACCACCACAGCCACAATACCAATAAAAAAAAATCCCTAAATAACTGAATAAAAAAGACTTTGGGGGATCCACTGGGAGAAAAGACTAGGGGATAATGCAATGTTAGCAATCAGAACATTAAAAAAATATATATAGAATAAAAATAAAAACAAAACAAAAAAGAAAAAACGCAAATGTTGAGGGCTAGGACATTCAAGGACCTCAGATGGACCTCAGGGTGTGATGGATTCAGGGATGGAGAGTCTGAGATATTGAAGACTCAAGAGCTGTGAGTCTCTTGGGTGTGGGCCACCAGGGTTTAGGGGACTCAGACCTGGCAACCTCAAGTCTGGGTAACAGGGAGCCTGGGAGCACTGCAGTGCATCACAGCCTTCAGGGATCCCCATAGCTGTGTGCCAGCCCTATGGGTGAGGTCACATCTGCAAGCTCTATCCTGTGTTCTGTACCCCACAGTTCACTCACTCACTGGGGTCTATTCTGTGGATGTATCACCAATTGACTTCAGGACCCCTCCCACCCTGTGATCCCCCGGAACGGCCACCTGGGGGTGCCTCTAGACTGCAGCTAATTTAATGATGCAGATCAATAGCCAGGCCCGGGGGTGGGGCTCCAGCCAGAAATGCTAATAACAGAGTCCAAACCCGAAATTCCCACGCTTCACAAAATATTCTCCCAATCAGCTTCCAAACGTCTCCCATCCTGCCAGACCCTGGTGGCATCTCTTTATTGCTATCAATTTAAGTCCACTGTAGATTGGCAGCCGGGTTTGGCAGGGGCGGGGCTCTAGGCAGAAGCGCTATTGTTTGTGTCCGTAATCAAAAATTCCCCTGCTTCACAATAAAACTCCCGTTTGTCTCCCCAAATTGGTATGCAAGCACCTCCTGTCCTATTAACCCCCCAATAGGCCGCTCAGGGCTTATGAATTCCCTAGTACTGCAGAGCCTCCAAAAATAAATAAATAAATAAAACTCCACGGCTCCGCCCACTCAAGGAGGGAAGTTTCCGCGCGCAGCTGGGACCTCCGTGTATATTTTATAGACGTATTTTCTCTGTTACCTTCCCACCAAACCGATGTCCAGATACCTCCTGTCCTGCAAAAATCCTGAAGCAGCCTGGTCCTGAAGAGCCTCCAAAGCTGCCCAACCACTACTTTGCAGGAGATATTATCAGGTAAGCTCACTCAGCCACCATCTTGCCCCACCCTAGAAAGAAGTTTCAGAATATAGAAAAGTTACATCAAAACCAAAGGGCAATCCCATATACCCCACTCCTCCCCCTCTCACATTTTCCCCTATTGATAACATCTTACATTAATGTGGTACTTTTGTTACAACTGATGAACAAATATTGAAGCATTGCTACTAACCATGTTCAATAGTTTACATTATGGTTTACATTTTGCACTGAACAATGTTACAGGTTTTGACAAATTGTATAATGCTCTTATCCGTCATTGCAAAATCATGCATAACAATTCCAGTGTCCTAAAAATGCCGTATGTTCCACCTGTTTTCCCTCTCCCTCTCAGAACCTATGGTAACCACTATCTTTGTTTCAGTGTTACGAGTTATTCCATTGCTACAATAATGTAAGTCTACTTTGGTCCATAGTTGCATTCCCTTCCCCCCCCTTATGTTTGTTCATTCTTCAGTCTTGAGGATTTGGGGATGGTGATGCCCATCCTGCTTCAGACTGAGAAAAGGCTTAGACCTTAAGGTGAAGATGGAAGGAACTCTTTTGTTTGCAGTTGTAGATACTCTGCTTTTTTGGATGGGCATTGTCCATCGTCATCATTTTGTTAGTTGTCTGGGTGAGTCCAATGAATGGGACAGTAGGTGTTGGCAGCAACTCTGCTGGGATTCAAGACTCAACTAGCATAGAAAGGAACAAAGATTTAAGTCTCTGGGACATATATTTAATGGGCATAGTGGTATTTATAGGTTCAAATAAAAGGGGTAGAAGAATCTTGTGTAGGGAAATTATAAATGAGCCTAACTCTGTTTCAGTGGGGAAATAAGCTATCATATCTTCCAAGGTAAGGCCCACCTATGTGGTGCTGATTTCATGGGGTTATTTCCCTTGGCTGCAGTGTCCAAATGTCTTTAGAGTCCTCAGGAGCACCCCTGTTTGAGGTTTTATTTATTGTGTCAATTAGTGAGGTCTGCCCGTGACATGCATAAGTGTAAGCTCCAGAATGACCTCCTGACTCAGTTTGAGATCTCGTTCCCATGAAAACTCTTTTGTATTTAATTTGTACCCCTTTTGGTAAAGGCCTTTTACCAAATGAATCACTATTTGGCTCTTGGTAATAATCCCTCAGTGCCAAGGAGGCTCATCCCCAGGAGTCATGTCCCATGTTGGGGGAAGGTAGTGAGTTTATTTGCTGAATTTGGCTTAGAGAGAGAGGCCATATTTGAGTAACAAGGAGGTTTTCAGTATGTAACTCTTAGGCAAATGATATTAGGACAAGTTTCAATTTTACAAGAATAAGAATCATAAGTACAAGCATTAATATTGAGAGCTTGGTGTATGGGCCTGTTTTCTTTTATTAGGCTCTGTCTATATATTCTAGAGATTCTTGCCACTCTATTAGAGAATGTAGCAGGAATCCCCAGGATGGAAATTTAATATTTTATTGTTTATTGTGGGGGTCTCTGCCCACTGAGATAATGCTCTATGACCATATGAAAGCATTCGTATTCCATAGAGACATGCCCCAGATGCACCCTTCCTCATGTTTCTCCATAATATGAACACGCTGCACCAGTGACCCTGCCCTGCCATAGTTGCCAAAAGAATAAAAGATTGAAGATAAAAATTCACCTCTATTGACACAGAAAAGGTATTGAACAAAATACAGAATCACTTTTGTGATAAAAGTACTTCAAAAGGCAAGATTAGAAGGAAACTTCCTAAGCATGATAAAGGGCATACATAAAAAACGCACAACTAACATCATACTTAATGGTGAAAGTCTAAATGCTTTCCCTCTAAGATATGGAACATGACAAGAATGTCCACTGTCACGACTCTTATTTAACATTTTATTAGAAGCACTTGCTTGAGTGCTTAGGCAAGAAACTGAAATAAAAGGCAACCAAATTGGAAAGGGAAAAGGAAACCTTTCTCTATTTGGAGATGACATGATCCTATATGTACAAAGTACTGGAAAATCTTAATCTACAAAGGAGCTTCTAGAGCTGATAAACGAGTTCACTAAAGTGTCAGGATATAAGGTCAACATGCAAAAAATCAGTAGCCTTTCTGTACACTAATAATGAGCAATCTGAGGAGGAAATCTAGAAAAAATTCCATTTAAAATAGCAATTAAAAGAATCAAGTATCTTGGAATAAACTAAACTAAGGACGTAAAGGACTTATACAAAGAAAACTACACAACATTGCTAAAGGAAATCAAAGAAGACATAAATAAATGGAATAATATTCCATGTTCATGGACTAGAAGACTAAATATCACTAAGATGTCTATCCTTCCAAAATTGATTTACAGGTTCAATGCAATACTAATAGAAGTTCCAATGGCAGTTTTTGCAGAAATGAAAAAGCCAGTTATCAAATTTATTTGCAAGGGTATGGGTCCCTGAATAGCCAAAAATATTTTGAAAAGGAAGAACAAAATTGGAGGAAACATGCTATCTAACTTTTTAAAAAAATTATTTCATTTTTCATTATTGTCTTTTTTTTAAAGATAGCTACTTGACTTTACAGCATACTACAAAGCTCCAGTGGTCAAAACTGCATGGTATTGACAGAAGGATGGATATACTGACCAATGGATTTGAACTATGAGTTCTGATATAGACCCATGCATATTTGGCCAACTAATATTCAACAAGGCTATTAAGACCACTCAATTGGGACAGAAGAGTCTCTTTAACAAATGGGGCTTAGAGAACTAGATATCCATATCCAAAAAAATGAGAGGAGAACACCATCTCACACGCTATACAAAAATTAACTCACGATGGATCAAAGATCTAAATATAAGAGCCAAGACTATAAACTCTTAGAAGATAATGTAGGGAAGCATCTACAAGATCTTATTATAGGAACTGGTTTCATAGAATTTTTACACCCAAAGCATTAGCAACAAAAGAAAAAAATAGATAAATCAGACTGCCTCAAAACTAAAAACTTTTGTGCTTCAATGGAGTTTATCAAGAAAGTGAAAAGGCAGCCACTCAATGGGAGAAAATGTTTGGGAACGACCTATCTGATAAGAGCCTAATATCCAGCATATATAAAGAAATCTTACATCTCAAAAATAAAAAAGACAAACAACCCATTTAAAAAATGGGCAGCAGATTTGAACAGACACTTTTCCAAAGAGAAAATACAAATGGCTAAAGAGCACATGAAAAGATGCTCAACATCACTAGCTCTTAGGGAAATGCAATTGAAAACTACAGTGCGATATCATTTTACACCTCCTAGATGGGCTTCTCTTTGAAAAAACAAAAAGTATAAAACTACAAGTGTTGGAGAGAATAGGGACATTCATCAACTGCTGGTGAGAATACGGAATTGTGTAGCCACTGTGCTGGATGGTTTGGTGATACCTAAGGAAGCTAGGTATAGAATTATTATAATATAATCTGGCAATCCCACTACTAGGAATAAACCCAGAAGAACTGAAAAGCAGGGACATGAACAGATATATGGACACCAGTGTTCATTGTGGCATTATTCACAATTGCCAAAGATGGAAGCAACCCAAGTGTCCATCAACGGATGAATGGGTAAACAAAATGTGGCATATACATATGATGGAATATTTGTCAGCTGTAAGGAATGAAGTATTGGCAAATGCTACAATATGGATGAATCTCAAAGACCATATGTTGAGTGAAGTAAGCCAGTCACTAAAGGACAAATATTGCATGATCTCACTGATATGAAATAAGGATATTGAGCAGACTTACAGAAGTAGAGTTTGGAAGATAGGTTACCACGGGATAAAAAGTGAGTAGAGAGTAAGTCTACAGTAGAACAACTGTAAGAATAGTGAGTCAATGCTCAATCTGGGTAGAATCTATAATAAACTGAATGGGAGAGATTTGGCAGTGGATGGGAGTGATGGGGTTCAGTGATATGAAAAGGGTCGACAATGCTGGAGTGTGAGTGTGAGCAGGGTTGGGGGTGGTGGTTTAGGCTATCCATAGAACTGGGGGGAGGGGTAGAAGAAGGAACATGTGAACTCTGGGGAGGCAGAGGACTGTTGTTAATATAATCTTTTTAAAAATTAATAGATTATTTTTAAATTGTATTTTTTGAAGATACATAGATCACAAAAAATGTTACATTAAAAAATATAAGGGGTTCTCATATACCCCACATCCCACTCCACCCTACTCCTCCCACATCAACAACCTTCTTCATTATTGTGGCACATTCATTGCATTTGGTGAATACATTTTGGAGCACTGCTATACCACATGAATAATAGTTTACATTGTAGTTTACACTCTCCCCTAGTATATTCAGTGGGTTATGGCAGGATATATAATGTCCAGAATCTGTCCCTGACATATCATTTAGGACAACTTCAAGTCCCGAAAATGCCCCCACATCACATTTCTTTTTTCCTCTCCCTGCCCTCAGCAACTACCGTGACCACTTTCTCCATATCAATGCTACATTTTCTTCCATTACTAGTCACAATAGTTCTTTTTAACTAGAGAAGTTGTATGCTTACAGAAAAATCATGCAGAACACATGACTGCTGTACACCCCCTTCTATTATTAAGACTTTGTATTAAGTATGGTTACATTATTACAATTGATGAAATAATATTAATATAATTATACTATTAAACATAGTCCAAATTTTATATTTGGGTTTACTGTGTCATACAGTTTGCTTTTTAATTTTTACTGTAGTAACATATGTAAATGAGAAATTTTCCCTTTTAACCACATTCAAGTATATAATTGAGTGCTGTTAAGTATGTTCACAATGTTGTGCTACCATAACCAACATCCATTACCAAAATTTTCCATCATCCCAAATATGAACTGAATACAATTTAAGCATTAACTCCCCATTCCATACCCCCACACAGTCCCCTGGCAACCTATATTCTAGATTCCAACTCTATGATTATGTTTATTCTAATTGTTTCAAATCAGTGAGCTCATACAGTATTTGTCATTTTGTCTGGCTTATTTCACTCAGCATAATGTCTTCATATTTCAGCCACATTTTACCATGTATCGTAACTCCACTCCTTTTTACAGATCAATAATATTCAATTGTATGTGTATACCACATTTTGTTTTTCCATTCTTCAGTTGATGGACACTTACTTGGTTTGCTTCCAACTTTTGGCAATAGTGAAAAATGCCACTATGAACATTGGTGTGCATATATAGTTTTGTGTCTTTCTTTTCAGTTCTTCTGGGTATATACCCAGCGGTGGAATTGCTGGGTCATATTGCAAATCTATAGCTAGTTTTTTGAGGAACGACCAAACTGTCCTCCAGAATGGCTGGATCCTTCTACATACTCACCAGCAGTGGATGAGGGTTCCCATTACTCCATATCCTTTCCAATACTTGCAGTCCTCTGATTTTTTACTAATCACCAGTCTAATGGGTGTAAGATGGCATCTCATTGTAGTTTTGATTTGCATTTCCCTAATAGCTAGTGATTACAAGCATCTTTTCATGTGCTTTTTAGCCATTTTTATTTCTACATTGGACAAGCATCTGTTCAAATCTCTTGCCTATTTTTATTTTTATTTTTTTTTGATTTTAATCTTTTATTTATTTTTATTTTTTTTAATTGACTTTGTAAAAATATTACATTAAAAATATATATGTGAGGTCCCATTCAACCCCACCCCCCCACCCCCCCTCTCCCCCCCCCCAACAACACTCGTTCCCATCATCATGACACATCCATTGGATTTGGTAAGTACATCTTTGGGCACCTCTGCACCTCATAGACAATGGTCCACATCATGGCCCATACTCTCCTCCATTCCATCCAGTGGGCCCTGTGAGGATTTACAATGTCCGGTGATTACCTCTGAGGCACCATCCAGGGCAGCTCCATGTCCCAAAGACGCCTCCACCTCTCATCTCTTCCTGCCTTTCCCCATACCCATCGTCCACCATGTCCACTTTTCCCAATCCAATGCCACCTCTTCTATGTGGACATTGGATTGGTTGTGTCCATTGCACCTCTATGTCAAGAGGAGGCTCAGATTCCACATGGATGCTGGATGCAATCCTCCCATTTTCAGTTGTAATCACTCTAGGCTCAATGGTGTGGTGATTGTCCTTCTTCAACTCCATCTTAGCTGAGTGTGGTAAGTCCAATAAATCAGATTGTAGGTGCTGGAGTCTGTTGAGGCTCAGGACCTGGCTATCACATTGTCAGTCCAGAGATTCAAATCCCCTAAATATATCTTAAACCCCAACATTAACTGCACCTCCAGCACATTAGCATGAAAGTCTTATGAAAGGAGATCCCATCTGAGTCCAGATTCATCACACATAAACACCATTTCCAAAGAGGGGCCATCTGCCCTGGTAGTTAACCCCATCGGCCATGACCATAACTCTCATGGGTCTCTTTAGCCTTCAAAGGAACCAATATCTGGGGGTTGTATCTGCTTTATCTGTCTCTCTGACTCTGCTCAGTTGTTCTTGCCCATTTTTAAAATGGGTCACTTGTCTTTTTATTTTTGTGATATAAAGTTTCTTTATGTATGTCGGTTACTAGGCTCCTATCAGATATATGGTTACCAAATATTTTCTCGAATTGGGTAAACTGTCTTCACTTTCTTGATAAGTTCCTTTGAGGTGCAAAAGGTTTTAATTTTGAGGAGGTCCCATTTATCTATTCTTTCTTTCACTGCTCGTACTTTGGGTGTGAAGTTCATGAAGCCATTTAGTATTACACAGCCCTGTGGATGCTTCCCTACATTGTCTTCCAAGATCTTTATGGTCTTGGCTCTTATACTTAGGTCTTTAATCTATTTTGAGTTGATTTTTGTATAAGGTGTGAGATGGTATTCCACTTTCATTCTTTGGCATATGGATGTATAGTTCTCCAAGCACCATTTCTTGAAGAGGTCATTGTGTCCCAGTTGAATGGGCTTGGAAGCCTAGTCAAAGGTCAGATGACTGTATATGCAAGGATCTGTATCAGAACTCTCAATTCAGTTCCGTTGGTCAGTATGTCTATCCTTGTGCCAATACCATGGTGTTTTAACTACTAAAGCTTTGTAGTATGTTTTAAAGTCAGGTAGTGTGATTCCTCCAATTTCATTTTTCTTTTTCAATGTGTCTTTAGCTATTTGGGTCCTCTTTCCCTTCCAAATAAATTTCATAGTTAGCTTTTCAAGTTCTTTAAAAAAATGCTGTGTTGATTTTTATTGGAATTGCATTAAATATGTAGATCAGTTTGAGTAGGATAGGCATCTTAATGATATTTAGTCTTCCTATCCATAAACAGGGAATTTTCTTCCATTTATTTAAGTATACTTTGATTTTCTTTAACATTGTTGTGTAGTTTCTTGTGTATAAGTCTTTTACATCTTTAGTTAAATTTATTCTTAGGTATTTGATTTTTTAATTTACTATTGTAAATGGTATTTGTTCTTGAATTCCCCCTCAGATTGCTCATTATTCATGTACTGAAATGCTACTGATTTTTGCACTTTGATCTTATAACCTACGACTTTACTGAACTCATTTATAATTTCTAGAAACTTTGTTGTAGATTTTTGGGAGCTTTCTATGTATACTGTCGCCTACTACTTTTTTGAAGACATAATTAAAAAAAGGTGTAAGACACTTAGGGAGAAATGGAAGAGATTGCCTTGCCACTGTACATACAGGGCAACTACTATTACAGTGATGAGAGGCAAAATGTCAAAAAAATTTATGATATTTTTCAATATTTAATACCCCAATTTCTTTTTATTTTATTTTATTTTTTCTAAATTATTATCAATTTTATTTCTAATCTTTAAACCTATCATTACTATTTCATTTCCCTATAAATTGAATTTGGCAATATATTAGGCTTCATTTTTGAGGAAGTTTTGGATCACAGAGCAGTTCAACTATGGAAGGAGAGGAACACTGATGTGAGGTGTCATTGATGGGGGATGTATGGGTGAGAAGGTGTTCTCCAGGGCATGCATATAGGGTATATAGATATGTTAAGGTGTTCGTTGGGTACTGACATAGAGTTTCACAGGACAGCTAAGGGAGTGCTATGTTCTCATCCTGAGGAGGTCTGTTACATTCCCCAGAGGAACAGCAACAATCCCCCAAGTGAAAGGGCAAAGACCCATGAAGAAGGATGTTTCAATGATGGGCCCTTGATCCTGATGACTATGCTTATGAGCCTGTGTGCTTAAAATTTAACTTGGCCTAGAACTGCTGAATGCCTAAGAGTTAACTCCTGAGAGCCTCTGTGTTTCTCAAATGTGACCATTCTCTAAGCCAAACTCAGCATGTAAATGCATTCCCACCACTATGGGACATGACTCCCAGGGATGAGCCTCTGTGGTGCACAGGGATTACTACCAAGGACTGGCTGGTGATGCAACTAGAAAAAGATTTTGAATAAAAGGGAGATATGGTAAAGACAAATGAGTTTATATGGATAAGAGACTTCAAAGTGATTCAGGATTTCATCAGAGGATTCATGCTCATGCAATTCTCAGCAGGAACACAGAGACAGCCAATTTAGATACAACCCCTGGCAGTGGTGATCCTGAGGCCTATGGAGACACCCAGGTCCTACAGCAGATAACTCTGGAGTTCAGTGCTTTACCTGTGGGCCCTACTTTTGAATTTGTGCTCCTGAGTGTGATGGAGTTGCATTCTGATGTGACTTCTCTACACATGCCTCTTTTGTCACTTTTCATGAAACTGTAGTTGGTGCTGGGTTGTTGTATGCTCAGGAGACTTGAGTCTCTGGACTGTCCATGTGCCTGCTGGGCTCTGAGTCTCAGCAGTTTTGCAACACTTGCACACACGTAATGATGGTGACTGAAAAAGTAATGAGAAGTTTTTTTGGGGAAGTTTCTGTCTGATTTCAACTGTGATTTCTTCTGAGGACTGCTGTGATCATGATTCCAGCACTGTTTACTACTGAAGTAGTTACTCAAATGTACATTCATCAAGTTATTAATCTAATCCAGTAGAGAATTGGTGGCTTAAGTTGTTTTAATGGGGAGATTCTTCAAACATTTTACATTCACTAATATACATGAAAACTGAGTAAGTAAATATGGTGAAATTCCCTTTTATATAATGAGTTGAGATTCAGGACATTTGAAAAATATAAACTGGCAATTTATCAAGAATATTTTATTTGGGAATCTGTTCTCTTTTGCTTGGTCCATGATGGTAGATGAACAAATATCTCTGTTCCATTTTTATTTCCTTATCAATATATTAGGATATTGAGACCCTTTATAAAATAAAATTCTTAATCTTTATTCAGATATTTATTTACAACCAGTTTGCTGATTTCGTTTATATGGCATTTTATTTCCGTCTCTGACTTTTAAACTGTCCTTGCTTCTGGCTCACAACATTTCTCATTTGGTGCTAATGTCATAATATACTGTTACAGTGATGACTATTACCAACTCAATTTAGGACTAAAGGAAGTTCTTAAATCAATTGGAGATACAATTTTAGAAGCAATACTGTATTACTGCTATTGTTTAACTGGAGAAATTTTAAGAGCTTGACTCACTGGAGTGGTTAAGGATGATTTCGAAGCTGTTGTCCCATCTTTGATAATGTGGGTTTGATATTTTCCCAGTTAAGCACCTGCATATGTCAGCTCTATTTTCATATCTGGCTTCTCACCCTTTCCCATATATTAGAACACTAAGCTATGAGAGATTCCATCCTATATCGCTATATTTGATTTTCAGTGTACTTGGAGATCTTTTTTTCTCTGAATCTCCAGTTTAAGCCTACTCTAGATATAGTGTCCAAATACTTTCCTTTTCACCTTGCCTTTCCAGGCAAACTCTATTCCCCATCCTACCCTTCAACCAATATCTGAATCTTAAATCTTTCAGACAGTAACATCTCTCCCAGTGACTTGCAGCATCAAGAATTTGTAATATTGATTTTCTAATCTCTATGCACAGATTACATGTGGCCCCTGCCTTCAGACAGTTTATGTTTCTTGATAGACAACATCATGGCTAAATATGCCTGTTGACAATGACTCTTTGGAATTTATCAACATGAAACTCAGTCAGCAGATACCAATGATGTGCCTTTTAGCAATTATAATTATTAAGAATGTGGATTCTTGAGTTGGGCAAGTCCATGTTAAAAACCACAGTAGGGGGGGTACTGG
Source organism: Dasypus novemcinctus (assembly GCF_030445035.2). Classification (NCBI taxonomy): domain Eukaryota; kingdom Metazoa; phylum Chordata; class Mammalia; order Cingulata; family Dasypodidae; genus Dasypus; species Dasypus novemcinctus. Next base: position 110,837,963 of record NC_080704.1, read on the forward strand.
GTTCCTGGCCAGTGGTGCTCTGTCGTGGTCCCTAGGGGAGCAGCGACAGTCTCCCAGGTACAGTGGTGGGGACCGGGAGGGAGTGAGGGTTCAACAGTGAGCCCCTGATACTAATGACTATGCTTGTGAGCTGATAAACCCAAAATAATAACAAGGCCTAGAGCAACTTTGTGCCTGGGAATTTCCTTCTGTCAGCCTTCATGTTACTCAAATGTGGCCAGTCTCGAAGCCAAACTCAGCATGTAAATGCAATGCCTTCCCCCCAGCGTGGGACATGACACCCGGGGATGAGCCTCCCTGGCAACGAGGGACCACTATCAACTACCAACTGATGATGCAACTGGAAAATGACCTTATACGGAAGGTTCAATGCGGATCAGCAGAATATCCATGTCTACATAAAATACCATGACTTTAAAATGCTGTTTGACCTAAAGTAAGGGGGAAATGGAAAGGAGAAATGAGTTTATATGGCTACGAGTTTCTAAAAAAGAGTCTGGAGGCTGGCAGAAGGTTTGCCCTCATGCACAACTGAGCAGAGTCAGAGAGACAGATAAAGCAGATACAACCCCCAGATATTGGTTCCTTTGAGGGCTAAAGAGACCCATGGGAGTTATGGTCATGGCCGATGGGGTTAACTACCAGGGCAGATGGCCCCTCTTTGGAAATGGTGTTTATGTGTGATGAATCTGGACTCAGATGGGATCTCCCTTCATAAGACTTTCATGCTAATGTGCTGGAGGTGCAGTTAATGTTGGGGTTTAAGATATATTTAGGGGATTTGAATCTCTGGACTGACAATGTGATAGCCAGATCCTGAGCCTCAACAGACTCCAGCACCTACAATCTGATTTATTGGACTTACCACACTCAGCTAAGATGGAGGTGAAGAAGGACAACCACCACACCATGGAGCCTAGAGTGATTACAACTGAAAATGGGAGGATTGCATCCAGCATCCAGGTGGAATCTGAGCCTCCTCTTGACATAAAGGTGCAATGGACACAACCAATCCAGTGTCCACATAGAAGAGGTGGCATTGGATTGGGAAAAGTGGACATAATGGACAAAGGGTATGGGGAAAGGCAGGAAGAGATGAGAGGTGGAGGCGTCTTCGGGACATGGAGCTGCCCTGGATGGTGCTTCAGAGGTAATCACCGGACATTGTAAATCCTCACAGGGCCTACATGATGGAATAGAGGAGAGTATGGGCCATGATGTGAACCAATGTATATGAGGTGCAGAGGTGCCCAAAGATGTACTTACCAAATCCAATGGATGTGTCATGATGATAGGAACGAGTGTTGTTGGGGGGGGGAGAGGGGGGGTGGGGGGGTGGGGTTGAATGGGACCTCACATATATATTTTTAATGTAATATTATTACAAAGTCAATAAAAAATAAAAAAATTAAAAAAAAAAAATCCAGCCCAGACAATTGCTGACTGTGACTTTGGGGGGAATTATTTCCTCTTCTTTAAAAGATGATGATACTGCCTCCCTCACGGGTTGTGCTGTTGAAATTAGATAATAAATGTAAAGTAATGACAATAAATGCAAAATTATATAGTACCTGGCACAACATAATCACTCCATAAATATAAGCTACTATTACTGCAGATGGTACTTGTGAAATACCTGATCACACTGGCCTCTGACCAGAAGAGGGAGAGATGGAAGAAGTTTGTCCTTGTTACAAAGTTAAGCATTCTTTCTCTCTCCTGTCATCTATCACAGTTCAGACAAGTTTATGGGACAAGAGGGAAAACCTTGTGATTTTAGAACGGGGAAGGAAGAATAAAGATTGCCTCTGAAAACTACCGAGTGTTCTGGTATCTTGGGAATTGACTGACTCCTCCCTCCAATGGGCTGAAATGGCCCAACTGTGTGCCAGAACCTAAGCCTCAGGACTTGATTTGGGACTTAAAAATGTTCCAAAGTGATAGGAAATGGCAGTCATGTCCTTGTTGAGTGCCAAAAATCAGAACCACAGAAACCACAATTCAGTTGTGAAGTCCAAAGGGAGAGAGTAGAATCAGAAGAGAAGCTGAAAGCAAGGCTCAAAACAGGACAGAATTTCTTTGGATTAGGGGGAAGGCAAGCAGGAGCAAGAATAGAGGCAAGCCGAGGGACCTGAGTTGGAAAGTGGAAATAGGGCTGGAGCATCTATAGCTTATTTTTTAAAATAAATTTATTAAAGGATATCATTCATACATAAACACATATAAACAATAAGTGTATACTAAGAGTTGTGAACTTATAAAACAAACATACATAACTTTATACAGGGCTCTCCTAACTCATCCTGCCACCGATACCTTGTATTGTTGTAAAACATTTTTAGCTAATGATGAAAGACCATCCCAAAATATTACTACTAACCAAAGTATCTTATATATTTAGTGTATTTTTCCCTCAACCCACTCTATTAATATTATTATTTTATTTTTATATTATTTATATGTGAACATACATAAATCATAAGTGTATAGTAAAAAGTTGTGAACAAAGTAAATATGCATAACATCATACAGGGGTCCCATACATCAACCCACCACCAACACTTTGCATTATTGTGAGACATTTGTTACAAATTATGAAAGAATATCATAAAAATCTTACTACTAACTATAATCCATATCTCACATTTGGTGTATTTTCCCCCAACCCACGCTATTATTTTTTAAAATATATTTTTATTTTAAAAGTTGTGAACTTACAAAACAATCATGCACATGTGCAGAATTCCCATACAACACCCATCTCAACACACCACACCATGGTGGAACATTTGTTACTGATTATGAGATAATATTATCAGATTATTACCACTAACCATGGTCCATAGTGTACATTTGGCACACTTTTCCATACTCCTCCATTATCAAAACAGTACATCTTTGGCATAGATGCATGAATATTACAGTATTGCTGTTAATCACAGTCCATAGGTTACTCCATTTGTATTTTCCCATGCTTCTCCACATTCCCACAATGCTGCAATAGTGACGTACATTTCTCTAGCTCACAAAGGATGCTCTTGCATATGTACCATCACCACAATTCTCATCCATTTCTGCGTTTTCTGTGTTATTCAGTCTCTAGATTATATTCTAAATTTCTTTCAATCGACATTTACATCCCTAGACTACCCTTTCCAGCCACATTCCCATTTATAAACCAGCTGTTAATCACATAGTATGTTCCCATCAACTCTATACATTTCCATTACTTTTATAGTCAAATTAACTAAAACTTTTACATCCATTAAGCACCACTAGTACATCTCAGTCCTCCTCCTATCTCCTTTAAGAATCCAACATCTACCACCAAGCTTTATCATTCTTTCTTGCTTTTATATTTAGTTTTTAAAATCCATTTTGAGTTAATTGTGAGATAGGGGTCCTCTTTCTTTCTTTTGGCTATGGATATCCAGTTCTCACAGCACCATTTGTTGAATGGACTGTTCTGCCCGAGCTGGGTCAGTCTGACAGACTTGTAAAAATCACTTGACCATAGATGTGAGATTCTGTTTCTGAACCATCAGTTTGGTTCCATTGGCCTATGTGTCTGTCTTTATGCCAGTATCATGTTGTTTTTACCACTATCATAGCTAGGAAATATGATTTAAATTCTGGAAGTAAGAGTCTTCCAACTTTGCTTTTCCTTTTTAAGATGTTTCTGGCTATTTGGGACACCTTATTCTTCCAAATAAATTTGATAATTGTGTTTTCCATTTATTTAAAAGATGCTGATGGAAATTTATTGGTATTACTTTGAATCTGTATATCAATTTTTGTAGAACTGTTATTTTAATAATATTTAGTCTTCCAATCCATGAGCATGAATGTTCTTCCAATTATTTAGTTATTTAAAAATTTCTTTTAACAACGCATTGTAGTTTTCTGAATATAAGTGCTTTACATTCTTGGTTAAGTTTATTCTTAAATATTTGATTCTTTAATCACTACTGTAAATGAATGTTTTCCCCTGACTTCCTCCATAAATTGTGCATTATTAGTGTCTTTTAAAGTCTCTGTCATCTGATATAAGTATAGCTACTCAGGCTTTTTTTTTGTTGTTGTTACAGCATGAGTGGAATATCTTTTTCTAGCCTTTCACTTTCAATCTTGAGTCTAAGTTGAGTCTCTTACAGACAGCATATAGAAGGCTCATATTTTCTTATCCATTCCACCAGTCTGTGACTTTTGATTAGGGAGTTTAATCCATTAACATTCAATGTTATTACTGTAAAGGTAGTTTTTATTTCTCCCAGTTTGACCTTTCAGTTTTATCTGTCATATTTTATTTTCACCACTCTTTTGAGATTTTTAGTTACTTTTACTGATATAATCCTCATTTCTAGACCCTTTACAAGTGTCTCTCTCATATGTTTTCTTTTCAGACTGTAGCACACCCTTTAGTGAATATTCTGTGAATATTCTAAGCTTACTCTCATTTTTGAAAGACAGTCTTGCCAGATATAAGATTCTTGGCTGGAAGTTTTTCTCTTGCACTATCTTATATATATCATACCACTGCCTTCTTGCTTCCATGGTTTCTGATGAGAAATAGACACTTTATCTTATTGGTTGTCCCTTATATGTTGTGCATCACTTTTCTCTTGCTGCTCTCAGAATTCTCTTTATCTTTGGCATTTGACTTTCTGATTAGCATAAGTCTCAGAGTTGGTCTTTTGGTACTTATTTGGATGGGAATACATTGTCCTTCTTGGACATGGATATCTATGTCCATCAGTACAGTTGGGAAATTTTCTACTATTATTTCTTCAAATATTTCTTCTGTCCCTTTTCCCTTCTCTTCTCCTTCTGGAACATCCATGACATATATGTTGCACATCTCTTGCTGTCATTTAATTCCCTGAGATCTTGTTCAAGTTTTTCCATTCTTTTCTTCATTTGTTCTTTTATATGACCACTTTCAGAAGTCATGTCTTCAAGCTCACCAATCTTTTCTTCTGCCTCTGCACAATCTGTTGTTATATGACTCCAGTGTATTTAAAAATTTCATTGTGTCCTTCATTCCCAAAGGATTTGCTATTTTTCTATGTACAATTCAAATTCTTTTTTTGTGCTCACCCAGTGTCTTCTTAATACCCTTAATCTCTTTAGCCATCTCATTGAATTTATTAAGGAGATTTATTTGAACATCTATGATTAGTTGTCTCAACTCTTTTAAGTCATCTGGAGGCTTAGTTTTTTCTTTGACTGGGCCATATCATCTTGTTTCTTGATATGGATTATAATTTTTTGTTGGTGTCTTGGCATCTGGCTTACTAGATGCATTTATTCTGGGTGCAGTTTCTCTCTTTAGTTTAGTGCTTTCTTGCCCTTTCTCCCTTGCTGTTTGTATAATAGGAGCCAAGGATGTAATTGGTGTTATAAGCTGTAGAGTCTCAAGCTGCCTGCACTGCCACAGAGACCAATGTTGATTCTCCCATTTTTCTCCTTTGCCAGGGCCAAGGACGGAGTCACTGCTGTGTGTAATAATGTAAGTGTTGCAGGTCTAGACAGTAGTTGCCCTGAGAGACTGATGAAGCTTCATGCCCTTTATTTCCCTGCCTGGGACAGGGAGGGAGCTGCAGGCGTGGTAGCAATCTATGCCAAGTGGGTTCAAAATGACTTCAGTTTCCCTGGTACACTTCTGACTATTCAGTCTGTGCCAGCTGAATGTACCTGCAGTTACCTGGAGAGGCTGGTGCAGGTCCCTCAAGTTCCTCCCTGCCAGAGGTGGGCTGAAGCCTAGGCTGGGGGTCCAGTCTGATTTGGATGGAAAGAAGCCGGTCCCTCCTAGCACTGTGATTTTCAGTCAGTCCTGCTTCCACTCTTGCCAGGGGTGAAGTTAAAATGGCAGTTACTGGCCTCTTTCTGACTTGGACAGGTTCAAACTTTAGCTGTTCTTAGGATTATACTTTAGCCCACCAAATTTACTAATCATTAGCTGAAGTTGTTGCCCAATTGTCTCTTCTTTCCCTGTTTTTGAGAAGTGGAGCTTCCATTCTCAGCTACAGAATAGCTCCTGCGGTAGCTTGTTCTAACAGTTGATGATGGGCGCCAGGCTCTGCAGTGTGGAGTGCTCTACTCATGAATATTCACTGCAGATGTGCAGTCTCCTCTTACTATTCTTTCAAGGATGTTGCAGGTTGCTCTTCTGGTCTCCTGGAGCCCCCAAACAGGTGCTTTAGATAGCTCTGTGTGACTACTAAGTGCCCTGTAGCATGAACTGACTCCAGGAGTGCCTTACTTTGCTGCCATCTTGCTGGTTTTCCTCCCCATGGCTTATTTTTATGAGCTCATGGCCACACAGTGCATGGGTTAGTGACTTGGTCCAAAAATGTATGATTGGTTACACAGCATTTGCCCAATTGCGTACAACCCTGTTGCTGAAAGTCACTTGGCCTTCTCTATAAGTCTATAAGTGTTTTCAAATAGGGTACAAGGGGAAGGTAAAGGGAAGGCAGGTTTTTTTGTCAACAACATCAGAACTTTCATAACTTAGGAATATTCACCAACTAACTAGTTTCTTTTAGTGTCCCATATTGAATTTATAATTTGTAAATTATTTTCAAACTATATATATATATATTCTCTTCTTATGTAGACCAAATTCTTTTAATTCATTAATCATGGTGGAAAGAAGTCCTCAGTTTTGTTTCTTCTTTTTACAATTTTTAATGTGAATGGTTTTTTGTTAGAAGGGGAAAGATTAATCCTAGTATTACTGCAAATAAATGACCCAGTTCTTATTCCCTCTAACTCTGCCTTTCATGATTTCCTAGGCTCCCATCATGTCCCTTCTCAGTCTTTATCTTTCCAGTTTGAAAAATCCTCTTTATCTAGCACTTTTTATTTGACAGCTATTTCATTGATCAATCCACAATCAAGTAGCCATATATTTTGAAACTCTATTATATGCCCATTGCAGAATTAGACACTGTGAGGGCAATAATAAAAGGGAAAAAACAACAGCAGCTCAGCCTAAAGAATGCCTAAGATTTTGTTGGGGATTACTGAGAGATTGGGAAATTTTATATTGGAGTAACTATAAATCATATATCATCAAGCTTAGGGATCTCATTTATTAGTGTGCTTCAGAATAACCTGAGATCCCTATTGAACAGAAAATATCCTGTGCCCCATAGAATTGTGGGTAGGGTCAAGGAATCTGCATTTTACAAACTTAATTATATTTATACATAGTCCATATCCATCAAACATACACTCGCAATTTTATCACATTTCCTAGATGATTCTGAGGCTGGGGGTCTCTAAACCAAACTTTGGGAAATAGTAAGCTGTTAGGACATCTGTGAAAATGTCGAGACACATAAGGGCTGGGGGTTATTAGGGAAGGTATGATTGGATTCAGAAAGGTGGACAGGATTTGGAAAGGAAGTGGTGGAAGCAAATTTATGGAAGGGGCACTGGAATTTGGGATGAGGATGGGAGAATTGCAGAAACTGGCTATTTTTCATACCTGTTTTCTTTTCCTTCTGGGCACACAGACTACATTACCTAGCCCTGATAGAGTGAAGTATGACCATTTGACTGAGATTTGGCCGGTAGATTATGGGTAGAAATTGTGTGTGCTAATTAGGGCTGGTTTATTAAACTTCCTATGTGATTTTTCATTGTTTATCTACTCCTATTTACTAACTAGATATTGATGTCCATGATAACCTTGACATCCATGCAATGAAGATGGCAGAACCTCCACCAGTGTGGGTACCTGAATGACTATGTGACTTCCGTCAACCATAAGGTGCATGCATATTGGAATTTCCTTAAGAAAGAGTTCTATTGTGTGAAGCTAATGAGATTTCAAAGTTTATCTTTTAGAGCTTCTAGTATAACCTTAACTCTTGAGTACACCATGGTGACCAAGGCATAGAATTTCTGGGGGTAATCATCATGGTCCTTATTTTAATTTTTTCAAGCTTACCACTATCCAAAATGAATTTATGGACACCAGACCTCTATACAGTCTTCCAGGTAAATAATCTCATGAATTGTATCAGTATTTTCAAGATTCTTTGTGTGTACTTCTATGCGACCTTTAATGATTAGGGCTCTTAGCTGGACTTTACCCGGAAATCTCTTTGCAAAGAAGTGGAGGATCTGAAAACAAGGATTTCATTGCAATAGGGGAGTTCATGTTCTTTGGACCCTTTTAAGCCTCCATGGATAAGGCAAAGGTAGTTGAAAGCACATTAGCATGCATTGGAAGAACTTAATTCATCTCCCACCTACATCCTGCCTTTCCTCTGTTCCACACCTGCCTAAAAGCTCCTGGGAACTAGGCTGCAATTAAACTCAAGTGCCTCCTCAAGCACTTGGTAAAAATCAGCCTGGAATAATGATGCTCCTGCTCTGACTCCATAGTCGGGAGAAGTAATGGAAGAAACTGTAGCATTGATCTGGCTTGTGATGTGGGCTTATCCTACTACTGGAAGTTGTTGAAGGTGTGATCTGGAAGCCCCCATCCTACCCAGGGTTTTCCCTTGACCAGACGTGTCTCTCCCTGGCCTGACAGGGTAACTAGATAATTTCCATGATTGGAGTAACTATTTGGGGCCAAGAAATTATATCCACAAAGTTTCCAGATAAAATGCACTAAGTTACATGAGGTAGAGTAACCTATTAACCACCAACACATGTGACCTTATTTGCATTTGTGGTGGTTTGAAGCTGTATGTACCCTCCATTCCTGTAGGTGTAAACCCATTGTAAGTAGGACCTTTGGGTGAGATTACTTTAGTTAAGGGGTGGTCCAGGATGAGCCTTACTCGTCTTACTAAAGTCCTTTATAAGGGAATGAAATCCAGAACAAGAGAGAGAAAACCATGGAAACAAGAAATCCAGAAAAGAAGGGAGGGACCAGCAGATGCTGCCATGTGCCTTGCCACATGACAGAGGACCCAAGGGTGGCTGGCAGTCAGCACCAGAATATCATATTGGGCAGAAGAGCATCACCTTGATGATGTCTTGATTTGGATATTTTCCCAACTTCAAAACTGTGAGTGAATAAATTCCCATTGTTCAAGCCAACCCATTTCATAGTATTTGCTTTGAGCAACCTAGAAAATTAAAACAGCATTCCATAGAATATAGGGTGTCAATAGAATAGTATTCAGGATTGAAAAAGCTGTGCAGTCTGATTCAGTAGAGTGTTTTTATAGAGAGGGAGGAATTCCTTGGAATTTCTGTAGCCAAGTAGAACCCCTAAGAATTTGGGGGAAAGTGCCTCACTTTGAGGAGCCTCAGAAAGCCTGTATTCTATATAGAGGACTAGATATGATGTTCAGCCACAGGAATTAAAGTAAAGAATGGAATTTGGAATGGCACAGAAAAGAGAATGGAGAAGGAATATGAAACTTTAAATGGAAAGTAATAGCAGGTTTTGACAGAGAGGTCAAAACTCCAAGCCACATTACTGGAGAGAATGAATCCATATTTCTTGCACTTTTCAATCAAATCAGGCAAATCCAACCCTCAATGCCTCATATCCGCATGACCTTTGACATATCTATGATGCAAATACTTAATTTTGCTCACTGATTATCTTCTTAGTATCTATACTGGGCCTGTTGAGACCATCTTTCAATCAGCTGGGCTGGGACTAAAACTCATACCATTAGCCTCACAGAGCAGGACATGGTGGTGCCTAGGTAAGCATTTCAGATATATCCATCTTTTCAATGAATCTAAGACTGCAGGAACAATCACAAAAGTCCTTTTCCTGCCGAATGCCCATCAATCACCTTGAAATTTCTGCTGACATTTCTCTTCTTTCTCGAGTTCCTTCTGTTAACTGATGGCTACCATTGCTACTGGCAACTTATAATGTTTACTGAGCCTTGCAAATAAATTATGGTTGTGTTTTCCACTTAGTTTTTAGTTCTCAAGGATAATTATTCATGTTACTATTGTTACTTTAATAAAAGTCTTTTCATCTACTAAGGACCCCAATGCTGTAGTTATGTCAGTGAACAATCAGCATGAGAAGAAAATATCATAACAAAAAGAGGATACCAATATAGTGCTACTCAATGATGAACAGTGGCCATGATCTGAAGAATATCATTCTTAATAAACACATTTTCTTGATAAAAAGATAAGCAAAATCCTCAAACACCACCCCTCCATCAACACACCACGATCTGGTGTGTCATTTGCTACAGATAAAATAACATCATCTGCTAGTTATCATGTCCATATGTCCATTTGGTTCACATTTTCCATACTGCCTCAGTATTGCCACAGTACATCTTTAGTTATTAGAGAATTCTGCATATGTGCATGATTGTTTTATAAGTTTACAACTTCTGTCATATAAATATATTTAAAAAATAATAATGGGGTGGGTTGGGGGAAAAAACACACCAAATGTAAGATAAGGACTATGATCAGTAGTAAGGTTTTGACAATATTCTTTCATAATTTGTAACAAATATCTCATGACAATGCAAGGTGTTGGTGGAGGGTTGATGTATGGGACCCCTGTATGATGTTATGCATGTTTTCTTTGTAAGTTCACAACTTTTACTATTCACTTATTGCTTATGTGTGTTCATATATAAATGATATAAAGATAATAATAATAGGATTGGTTGGGGGAAATACTTTGTTTAGTAGTTATATTTTGGCAATGCTCTCTAAACATTTGTTAAAAAGGTTTAATAACAATGCAAGTTATTGGCAGTAGAGTGAGTTATGAGAGTCCTATGTGAGGTTATATATGTTTATTTTGTAAGTTCACAACTCTTATACATTTATTGTTTTTGTATGTTTATGTATGAGTGATATACTTTAATAAATGAAAAAAAAAAGATAGGCAGAGAGGTACCTAAAATGTTAGTCTCTTTTCTCAAGACTGAAGGCACCTTAAGAACCCAGAAAACCTGAAGACCTCTCTTTGTCTTCACCTTAAGATCTACTTTTTTCTTCTTTTATAGTCTTTGAGTATTTTACTGACTCTTTAACTTTGGGTTCAGTCAAGCAATGAAGTTTTGCACCTGGATTATCACAAGAAATATGTCTGCAATTTATCCTCCATATTTTTCTCTAGGGTAAAAAATGTTCTTGCCTGTCAGGGGAATATAAGCAATATGCTCCTGTGTGAATACTTGCCTGTCAGAAAAAGGTTACAGGAATTTCCCCTTGGGAAGAATGCCATGAAGATTTTTTTTTTCTTCCCTCCTAGTAAATTTCTTACAGATGTGCCTTTCTGAGTAATGCAACTGCAGTTCCCTTTGGAAATTCACATAACATAAATGCACCATTGAGGCAAATTCCCGTCATGCTAAAATATTGCAAATATTTCTCCCCTGAAACAAATATAGAATGTTTTCCTAGTGTGTGAGGGTACCTGAAGCAATGTGAAACATTGGAATTTGATTGGGATTTTTCTGATCTTTCAGTTCATTGTGGCTCACCTCCATAATACTAGGGCTGGGAGATAGGATCAACATACTTGCTGGACTCTAGCCTGTTATAGGAAGTTTTGACTGGAGTTGTTATGCTTTGGGGAACAGGATTTGACCTGTGCTACGTCTAAAATTGAGTAATACTACTTTGCCTGTGAGTATCCAGAGTCTCAGAAATTAGGCGGACCCAATATCTAAGCAAATGTATTCATGCCCAGAGCATGCAAAATGATTTATCCCCTGGTAGCCAGGTTAGCACCTGCCCACTGTTGCTTGCAAGGACTGCTGCCCTAATGACCAGAGGCCTTCTCCAATTCAGTGTTCACTGTCCCCCTTCTCATGACAGTTACTCCTAGGTCACTAGCATTGCCTCTTTATTGTTTTTGCTATGTTGCTCACGGCTGATGTCATTGGAAGCTGTCTGCCCTTTCATATAGATTTGTTATTATGGATAGAACAGCCAAGGGAATGATTACCAGTGAACAAAGACCCACAACTATAGTTAGCTAAGATGACCTGAAGCAAGGATCAGAAATAAACCCCTTTAATACTGAATATGCCTTGATAGAATCAAATCACCAGTGGAAATATCAGGGCCTTAGATCCTTGCAATAATAATAATAGTTAGCATATATTAAGCTTTTACTATGCATCAAGTGTTGGTCAAAGTGCTTTGTAGGCATTGCTCATGTAATCCTCACAACAATGCAAAGATGTGGGTACTATTATTTTCCCCAGGTTATAGATGAGAGAACTGATACATGAAGAGGTAAAGTACCTTACCCTAGGTTACACACCTAGTAAAGTGGCTGTGTTAATTTTAACATCTTGGGAGACTGGTGTCAAAGGCTCTGGTGTCAAAGCTCTTAGCCACTACATCTATGGTCTCCTCACTGCTGTCAGAGAGGAAAGTAAAAATAGAGTTTTTACACTGGAATTTTTTATTAATACTTCATTTTGCCATTATGGAAACATGCCTGGGTTTAGAAGTTCTGAAACAAGTATAGAAACAGCGATAGTTATGTTTTCACCACTGATTTCCTGTGTGATCTTTATAGTTCACCGGACTTCCTAAGACCCCATTTCCACATCTAAAACTGTGACAAATAGTATTTACCTCATCTGTTATCCTAAGATGTTGTGAGCAAATGTGAAGTAAATGTTCTTTGAAAGTAGTTCCTTCATTTAAAACCTGTTTCTGTTGAATTTGTCTGAGTGTTGGTGAGTGTCAACTATCAGGCAGCAGTGAAGGTAAAATTCCACACAGGATCTAAGTTAAAAGAAAGTGAAGATTAATATTAACTGAGTCTAAGGAAAGAAGGAAAGAAGCTGATCTCCATGTACCCAAAGTGGACCTAACAAACTCAAAAGCAGACTGTCAGGTCAAGGTCAAAGGAACAAACGGAAAAGGCAGGTTTAAGAGTGAATGTTGGTTTTGTTGCTGATCTAGTGGTTTGCCTTTTTCTGACAGAGTAGCATTGTTTGAAGGGAGAAGGAATAGGGTGGAAATCAGAATGCTTCATAAGAGACTCAGTATTCATTCCAGGGGGGAAATGCTCTTTCACTCACTAAAGCACTTGGTATCCATTATGTTCACCACAGTATCATCATCATCATCATCATCATCATGTTTACCACTCATTTAGTGCCTAAAATATGACAGGGAATATGCTCTAGATCAGAGGTTCTTAACATTTTTTGTTCCATGGACCCCTTTGTCAGTCAAGTGAAAACCACGGGCCTCTTACTAAGTCCACACTATATTGTGTATTATTTAATAAGTACATCACACCCACACCAACACGTCCCCAGAAGAGTAATGTTTTTTTTGAGTTTAAATTCAAGCTTATGGACCCCTTAAAAACCCCTGCTCTAGATACTTTATATGTATTATTTCTAACTTTTACAACAATGTTATGAGGTAAGAACTATTATTCCCATTTTATAGATGAAAAAATCGAGCCTTGGTGGTTAATGATTTGCTCCTTGCCACATCATAGCAAATTACAAATCTTCTTTGAGAGTTTTCATACAAAAGAGGACCCCTTATCATCTTCCATTCCCCTACAGTGTTTTTTTTTTCTCCCTTACAGCCATTACCATTATCTGAAATTATTTTTAAATTATTTGTTTCCTTGCTTATTGTCTTTCTTCCACACTAGAATGGAAAAACTATGAGGGCGGGGATTCTGTTAAATTCTTCAATGTATCAATAGCACTTAAAACCTTCCCCGGTACATAGTAGGCACTTATTTACTGTTGCTAAATAAATGACAAAATAGAAGAGGTGGAACTTAATTCCATATTTAAGTACCTCCAAAACTTTGAGTCTTTCTACTACTCCATGTGGTTGCCCTCTTTCCATATATGCTTTTAAAAAGAGTTAACAGGGTAATAAATCGAAAGTTATAGCTCTCTATTTTTAGTCATGCTCACACTCTCCTCATCAATGATAGGAAAATAAATCATCAGCTGAGGCTTTTTCTTGACATAATTTAACTTAAAAAACAAAACCCGCTATTTCTCATAAAAAAGTCCTCCAAGAAATAAACAGGGATTTAATAAATATAATGATAGAGTTGACTCTAAGTTGCAGCATGGGAAATTCGAACTTTTGAGAATTTTATCTGTTATCATCATAATCCTCATTTTTGGTAAGTGGGTGGGGGAGGAATTTCATTTCCATTTTTTTGCCTCACTCTATTTTTTTAAATGTTACATTCAAAAAATATAAGAACTTCCTACATACCCCCCACCCCCCTCACCCCACATCGCCCAAATCAACAAGCTCTTTGATCATCATGGGACATTCATTGTGTTTAGTGAATACATTTTGGAGCACTGCTGCACCACATGGATAATGGTTTATATTGTAGTTTACACTCTCCCCCAGTCCACCCAGTGGGCATGGCAGGATATACATTGTCCAGCATCTGTCCCTGCAGTACCACCCAGGACAACTCCAAGTCTTGGAAATGTCCCCACATCATATCGCTTCTTACCTATCCCTACCCTCAGGAGTTACCGTGGCCACTTTCTCCACATCAACGCTAGAATTTCTTTCATTACTGATCACAATAGTTCCATAGTAGAATGTTAGTAAGTTCACTCTAATCCATACTCTATTCCTCCATCCTGTGGACCCTGGGATGGTTATGTCCACTCCACCTCTATATTGAGAGGGGGCTTAGATTCTGCATGGATGATAGATGCACTTCTCCTGCTTGCAGTTGTAGGCACCCTTGGTTCCCCGGTGTGGTAGTTGACCATCTTCACCGACCTGTTAACTGGCCAGAGTAAGTCTAATAAACCAGAGGGCAGGAGTTGCAAGTCTGCTGAGGCTCAGGGCCTGGTTGTGACATGGACAGTCCAGAGATTCAGGTCTCCTGAGTATACATCAAACCCAGCGCCAACCACAGGTTGAGTAAAAGTGACAGAAGAGGCATGTATAGAAAGGTCACATCTGAGTCCAGTTCAATCACACTCAGGAACACAAACTCCAAAGTAGGACCAACTGACATGGTCCTGAACTCCAGAGCCATCTGCGATGACCATAGAACCTGCAGGTCTCTGTAGCCCTCAGGAGAACCAGTACCTGGGCTATATCTGCTTCGGCTGTTTCTGGGGCCCTGCTGAGGAGTGCATAAGCGCGATCTCTCTGATGAATCTCCCAACTCATTTTTGGAGACTCATAGCCATATAAACTCATTTGTTCTTTCCAATTCCCCCTTTTATTCAAGGTCAAAAAGCAGTTTTTAACACTTGATATTACATGAAGGCTGAGATATGCTGCTGGTCTGAGTTGACCCTTTTATTCAAGGTTACATCATCAGCTGGTGCTTGGTAGTAATCTCTCAGTGCCAGGGCCACTCACTCCCAGGAGTCATGTCCCACTCTGGGGGGAAGGCAATGCATTTACATGCTGAGTTTGGGTTAGAGAGTGGTCACATTTGAGCAACATGGAGGTTCTTCGGAGGTAACACTTAGGCACACTGAAGCTCTAGGCCTAGTTCATATTTCAGGCACACAGGCCCATAAGCATAGTCATCAGTATCTAGGGCTCATTGTTGAACCATCCTTCTTCTGTGGTCTTTACCATTGCACCTGGGCGATTGTTGCTGTTCTATCGGGGAATGTGATAGAGCTCCCCTGGCTAGGAACTCAGCACTCCCTCAGTTGTCGTTTTTAACTGTAACCACTATGAAAATATC
This sequence comes from Dasypus novemcinctus, assembly GCF_030445035.2. NCBI lineage: Eukaryota > Metazoa > Chordata > Mammalia > Cingulata > Dasypodidae > Dasypus > Dasypus novemcinctus. Next base: position 110,853,618 of record NC_080704.1, read on the forward strand.
CAAACATTTCTATGCACCCTGTATACATGCCCTGGAGAATTCCCTCCCAACCACGTGCCCCCCATCAATAACACCCCACACCAGTGTTCCTCCCCTGCCATAGCTGAACATCTCTGTGGTCCAAAACGTCTTCAAAAATGAAGCCTAATATACTGCCAGGTTCCATTAATAGTAAAATGGAATATAGTGATGCATTTAAAGTTTAGATATAGAATACATACTAATTTAGAAAAATTAAATAAACTAAAAATAAATTGGGGTATCAAAAAATGAAAAAATGAAAAAGCATTGATTTTGACGTTTTGCCTTTCATCACTGCAATAGGTGTTACCCCGTATGTACAGTGGCAAGGCAATTTGTTTCATTTCCTCCTCAGTGTCTACATCCTTTCTTTTTTTTTTTCTATATAAGTTTTGACTTCACAAAAGTTTAGATCACAGTAATTCACACATACAATATAGGGTACTCCCACATATCCAACATCAAACCCTTTGTCCCTTCCCCAGCAATGATATTTTTACATGTTCATATTATGTTTGCTGCAGCTGATGTACAGATATTGAAAGATAGCTTTCAACCAGGGTTTCATTTTGGTTTATATTATGGTTTATATTTTATAGTATACAATTTTCTAAAATTTTTGTTATCCTATGTTTTACATTATGGTTTACATTTTATTCTATAGACTTTTATACATTTTTGGTGTAATTTAAATGTCCTATATCCATCATTGAATGATCTTGTGGAACAATTCCTTTACCCAATGGTTACCCTGATTCTATCTATTCAATACCTCTCTCCCTCTCCCAAAAGTGCCCACAGTGACATTCAATCTTCTTTATTTGAAAGACCATATTCACAGATACTTTCAACAATGTTGAGGGCTTGACATGCTCAGCTGCCCTAATCCATTGGGAACCAAAAATTCTCTAGAGAGATACAATTCCCTCTGTTTGAGAACATCAGTCCTACCCAGGATGTGGGTATACCTTCACTCTCATTGTATGAGTCTCCACAGTAGATGAGTGTTCCCATTCCTCCACATCCTCTCCAGCACTTGTAGTCTTCTGATTTTTTGATAGCTGCCAGTTTTATGGGAGTAAGATGGTATCTCGTTGTAGTTTTGATTTGCATTTCCCTAATAGCTAGTGATTTTGAGCATTTTTTCATGTGTTTTTTAGCCATTTGTATATCGTCTTTGGAGAAATGTCTGTTCAATTTTTTCTCCCATTCTTTAAATGGGTTGTCTGTCTTTTTATTTTCGAGATATAGGAGTTCTTTATATATGCAGGATATTGGTTTCCTATCAGATATGGTTACCAAATATTTTCTCCCATTGTGAAGACTCTCTTTTCACTTTCTTGACAAAATCCTTTGTGGTGCAGAAGGCTTTAATTTTGAGGAAGTCCCATTTATCTATTTGTTCTTTTGCTGCTCATCCTTTTGGTGTGAAGTTCATGAAGATTTTTCCTATTACAGTGTTCTGTACATGCTTCCCTACATTGCTTTCCAAGGTCTTTATGGTCTTTGCTCTTATATTTAGGTCTTGAATCCATCTTGAGTTGATTTTTGTTTAAGGTGTGAGTTGATAATCCTCTTTCATTCTTTTACATATGGATATCCAGTTCTCCAGGCACCATTTGTTCAAGAGGCCATTCTCTCTCAGCTGAGAGGGTTTAGTGGCCTTGTGAAATATCAGATAACTGTATACATGAGGATCTGTATCAGAACTCTCAATTTGGTTTCATTGGTCAGTGTTTCTATCCTTGTGCCAATTACATGCTGTTTTCACTACTGTCGCTTTGTAGTATGTTTTGAAGTCAGGTAGTGTGATTCCTTAAATTTCATTTTTCTTTTTCAATATGTCTTTGGCTATTAGGGGCCTCTTTCCTTTCCAAATAAATTTCATAGTTAGTTTCTCTCATTCATTAAGGAATGCTATGTTGATTTTTATTGGGATTGCATTGAATCTTTAGATCAGTTTTGGTAGGATAGACATCTTAATAATATTTATTCTTCCTATCCATGAACAGGGAAAATTCTTCCATTTATTTAGGACTTCTTTGATATCCTTGAACAGTGTTGTGTAGTTCTCTGTGTATAAGTCTTTTACATCTTTAGTTAAATTTATTCCTAGGTATTTGATTTTTTTATTTACTTTTGTAAACAGTGTTTGTTTCTTGATTTCCTCCTAAGATTGCTCATTTTTGGTGTACAGAAATGCTACTGATTTTTGTGCATTGATCTTATCACCTGTGACATTCCTGAATTCATTTATAAGTACTAGAGGCTTTGTTGTAGACCTCTCAGGGTTTCCTATAAAGGATCGTATCATCTGCAAATAGTGAAATTTTGACTTCTTCCTTTCCAATTTGTATACCTTTTATGCCTGGTTCTTGCCTCAGTGCTCGAGCAAGTACTTATTTATTTATTTATTTATCTCCCCTTCCCCCCCACCCTGGTTGCCTGTTCTCTGTGTCTATTTGCTGCGTCTTCTTTGTCTGCTTCTGTTGTTGTCAGTGGCATGAGAATCTGTGTTTCTTTTTGTTGTGTCATCTTGCTGTGTCAGCTCTCCATGTGTGTGGCACCATTCCTGGGCAGGCTGCGCTTTATTTCGCGTTGGGCGGCTCTCCTTACAGGGTGCACTCCTTGCATGTGGGGCTCCCCTACGCGGGGGACACCCGTGTGGCAGGGCACTCCTTGCGCTCATCAGCACTGCACGTGGGCCAGCTCCACACGGGTCAAGGAGGCCCGGGATTTGAACCGCGGACCTCCTGTGTGGTAGATGGATGCCCTAACCACTGGGCCAAGTCCACTGCTCAAGCAAGTACTTCTAACACAATGTTAAATAGAAGGTGTGATAGTGGGCATCCTTGTCTTGTTCCTGATCTTAGAGGGAAAGATTTTAGGATTTCACCATTGTAACTGATGTTAGCTGTGGGTTTTTCATATATACCCTTTATCATGTTCAGAAAGTTTCCTTCTATGGCCCTCTTGGAGTTTGTTTTCCATTATTATCAGTAGGTCGCATCAATTTCCTTATGGTAGAGGTGATCTAAATAGTTAAGAGGGAATCTATCAAGCATGGTCCAAATGTTGATCCCTAAAAATTTTTTTAAACTCATTCCCAAAAAACAGAAAGTATCTGCAACAGTAAACAAGACAGCTCCATCCATCTGTCCCATGGAATCTGAACCCTGCCTCAACTGGATGCAAATTTGGTATTACCATCCCCAAATCCTCAAATTTGAGGAATGAACAAACATAAGGGGTAGTGCAACTATGGACTAAAGTAGGCTTAATTATTATTCTAGTAATGAAAAAACTTGTAAAACTGATATAAAGACAGTGGTCACCAGAGGTTCTGAGGGGAGGAGGAGGGAATAGTAGGTTTAACAAGTAGCATTTTGGGGACATTGGAGTTGTTCTGCATGATATTGCAATGAGAGCCACAGGCCATTATACATTTTGTCAAAATTCATAAAATTCTGCAGTGCCAAGTGTAAACCATAATGTAAACTATATACCATGGTTAGCAGCAATGTTTTAATATGTGTTTATCAATTGTAACAATGTACCACACTAATGAATGATGTTTATGGGGGAAAGGGGGAGTGGGGGAGGGGGTGGGTATATGGGAATCCCCTATATTTTTGATGTAACATGTGTGTAATCTAAAGCTTCTTTAAAAATAAAGGAAAAAAACCCACCAACCTTTGAATGTTGACATTTCCTGGTGTATGGTTAATTTCTAACTGAAATACAAATTGAAAAACACTATCCCATTTTGAAGAATCTGACAGGACTTATACAATTCTTTCTTAATCATTTGCAGCAGAAATGTGATATACTGAGCACTCACAATCTGCTCATGTAATCTCCATTCTCTACCCCCAACTTGTATAACATTGTTTAGCTAAATTTTCTCATGGGTGTGACTAAGCTGGAACATTCTTTTTGGTAGGGGTCCTCTTTTTGGAGAAGGAGTTCAGAATATGCAAGGGAAGATATTTTTAGGTCAAAGTAGACTGGCAGTGGGGTTGAATCCAATTATGGTGGTACATCTTGTCATTCCCTTGGACTACAGCCTTCAGTTGAATTGCTCCATGAGATATGGTCAGCAGTTGCTGATTTACTTGTCTGTCTCCTTCCCTGGTTTGAAAGCCGGTTGAGAAAATAAATCATGTCTTGATTCCTTTTCCTATTCCTTGTACCTAGCACAGGACTTGGGGTATAATATATACTCAAAAAATGTTTGTTCCAAGGAGGTTTAATGTTGTTCTGAAGCTTGCACAGTAATGGGAACCTTGTTGGACCTTATAAATTCTGGGTGTTTCAGATCTAGTGCTATTTGTAGGACACTGCTAAAGAAAATACCTAAATGTAAAATCCTGTGTATAAATCTGTGCAAATGTAAAGTTTTATTTAGCCAATTTGGTTCTCACTTGATTGGTGAAAGCCTTGAAGAGCACATTGATAAACTCATAATCTCATCATCAACATCTACTGGGATCAACATTATGCTAGACTCTAGTGATACAAGTAGAGATACAGTTCCTGTCTTTAAGGAACTGGATTGCAAGACATATCCATGAAATCCCTAATAACAGTACAACTTATCACATATTCCAAGTGTTCAATGAAAAAGGGTAAACAAGAAAATCTCTGGTAACAGTAAAATCTTTAGCCAAGATGTTCTGCTAAAGGATTTAAGCAAAGTTATTGGACTGTTTGTTGTCGCAGAAACACAGCCAGGCTGTGCTGCTGAATGTTCACCTTTCTTAAATATCTGCAATGCATAAATTAGCCCCAAAGAGAATAAAATCACAATGATTTGTTTTTTAAAAGGAATTATTTGCCGAATCAGTTTTTTTTCATGTGCTAATAATAGGTAAAAGAACATACCATGAATAGCTTCACAAAGTGATTGTGATTTTAGTTTTCATAGTTAATTTTAGCCTAAGCTGGCTGTAAAGAAGTAAAAGGTTCCAAGATCAAAACCATGGTAAATGCATAGATGAAAAGCAATGGTTTGATTATTTGTGCAAACTACTTCCAGCAGAATGATAGTTCTGAAAGTAAATGGAAGTGTATTTTCAAGATAACAGTTATTCCCATTTTATTCCTCTTTAAAAGAAATTCCCATAAATAGTAGAGAAAATTTCAGCAATAGATAGAAAGTAAGAGTAATGCCATTTAGTGAATTAGGGAAATATGAATTGGGATAAAGGGCATCAAAATGATGACAAAACCAGATCAGCTTCATCACCTTTAAGTGATTACACCATCTTCTTTGAAAGGGACAAATATGTAGTGATTTTCATTGCTACTTGCATATAACTTTTGGGGGTGATAAGTGACCAGTGTGTTTGTAATTGTAAGGAATTTGCTTTGTGCCTATCTGCCCTCACTTTCCCACCATTCTTACCACAAGGTCTTAACCAAGATACATTGATTTCCCTATCAGTGATTTTTTCTGAAGTCAACTCACTCTCAATCTTACTTACATCTCCAATGGCTATGGCTAATTTCTAAAGTTGAAGGTCCATTTTTCATAAAGTTTTGTAAATCAGCCCTTATTTCTTCATTTAATTATGTGTCCCTATAGAATGTGTGTGCTAACATTGCCTCAATTTTATATGTGAGAACAAGAACCAGACAACCTTATCATGGGATAATTGATTTAAATCCTATTAAAGTCTTTTCTGTAGTAGAATGGTTGAGGTTAAGAATAGCAAGTATGACATCAACTGTGTTCCTTTTCTTTCAAGATCTGGCACAAGACTCATTCAAAGAAGCCTTCCCTGACCAACCACCTCTCCAGATACACCCCTCCATACCTTGTACCCTCAATATTGTTATTTTATGTGTGTTTCTTGGCATTTAAGTAAAGTTCAAACTCCAATAATACGTTGGAGTTTTCTTACATTGTATATTATAGCACAGTGGATAATAGCTCAACCTCTGCAGTCAGACTGTTAGGCTTTGGGGCTAACTGCTGTATATTGGTAATGTGATTTGGGACAAGTTGCCTAACCTACTCATGCCTAAATTCCCTTATCTGAAAAATGGAAATGATAATAACAACACGTCCTTCATAGGATTGTGAGAATTAAAATGTTAAAATGTATAAAGTGTTTAGCACATACCTGGCCCATAGTATTATATAAATGTTAGTTATTTTCGTATTATGTTTTTGGAAAGTTTCTCATCTCTGAATTATTTTTAATGCTGCTTGAGGGAAGAAAGCATGCTTTCAACATTCATTATACTCTTTCTGTGTCACAGTATCATGCCTTAAGGAAGGTATATAATATTTCCAGAAATAATGAATAAATGAATAGATCATTATAATGATTCAATATTATGACCCCAATATAGCTGATAAATTCATAAAAATATTTATAATCAGGAGAAAAATCGAAGCACCTGTTTATATCAAAGAGGCAAAAAATGACTAGGAATTGGCTAGACCCCACCTGGAGTTAGATCTGGGCATGAAGAGGAATTTTGAGAAGTTAGAGGTAACTTGAAGAAGACTACAGAATTCTGAGAGGCAATCATAGTAGCTAGAAGGAAACAATAACCACTGAGGAAAGTAGACACGCTAGTTGTCCTCTGTTACAAAGGAAAAAATGGTCTTAATCTAGGTTGCCCCAGTGCATACAGCTAAGGCACATAGATGAAAGTTACAGGATGGAAGATCTGAGCCCAGTATGAATATGTATGTATGTATGTATGTATGTACATACACACACACACACACACACTTACACTTTCTAACCACCTGGCTGCTCAACAGTGGAATGAATGGCCTTGCAACAGTTTGGCTCTGTTCACAGGCAGTCACTTTCTATTCACACTGGACATATGCAAAATATCACTTCTGTGGTGGGGGACTTTGAGTTGCTTGCATGGTCACTATACAGGCAAGACAAGATCAGCTGGAGAGTCACACTGGAAGAGATGAGTAGAGTACTTACTCTTTCTTTCACTTCACATTAATGAAGGAAACAAAGGTAATCAGTGCCATAATACTTCTCCAGGTAACATGCTGTCAGAGCTGAGAGGAAAGAGAGTATGCTATTTGTCCTGGGCCTAGAACAGTCAATATTGTGTGAATAGTAAAAATCATTTGCACATTGCTGGTGAAATGAAACATGGTGTAGTCGCTGTGGAAAACAATTTGGTGGTTGCTCAAAAAGTTAAACTTAGAATTACCATATGACCCAGCAATTCTACTCCTCGGTATGTACCTAAGAGAATTAAAAACAGGGATTCAAATAGGTAATTAATACCAATGTTCATAGCAGCATTAGTCACAATAACCAAAAGGTGGCAAGCAACCCAAGTAAGTATTCATCAACAGAGGAACTGATAAGCCATATGTGGTATGAAATATTATATCAGCTGTGGAGTCTGATACATACTACAGCATGGATGAACCTCGAAAACATTAGGTTAAGTGCAATAAGCCAGACATAAAAGCACAAATATTGTATTATTACATCTGATATGAAACATCTAGAACAAGTAAATTAGTAGTAGCAGAATGTAGATTAAAAGTTACTAGGGCCTAGGGAGAGGGGGAATGGGGAGTTATTACTTAGTGGGTACAGAGTTTCTGTTGGGGTGATGAAAAATTTTGCTAATGGATGGTGGTGATAATAGTAAAATGTTGTAAATATAAATTATTGCCAGTAAACTGTATATTTGAAAAATGCTTGAAATGGCAAATTTTATATATACATACATACACACACACACACACACACATACTACCACAATAAAATCTATAAATTTTGTCTAGGCCGTTGGTCACCAAATTGAGATTTCACAGATTAATACAACCCCCCCCCCCAACTCCACCAAATGGATGGACTGACATAGACTTGCCAAAATTTTATCTTGCCAGGTAGGGACATTACAAAAAAATACACTGCACCTACCACCTGCTTACTTTATTATTTTTTAAAAGAAGCAACACTAAAAAAGAAAGAAATAGAACATAGCCTTACAATTAAAAATAATGAATGATTTTAGTGTTATGAGAAACAAGCATTTACCACATTTTTCTCATTTCACTTGGCCAAGTAAAATCCTCAGAATGGACAGCAATGAGTTCCCAAAAACAAGTAATTGGGAACCACCGTTTTGGCTTCAGTGGTATTATCTGATTTTTCCAAGTGCAAGTCCTACCTCTTTTCCTTCAAGTTTCCTTCTAACCGTCATCTTGGGGAGTAGTTCTTTAAGCATTAATTCCTAAAAGTAACTTCTCACAGAATTGAAAGTGTATGAATTATCTCCAGGGGCAGATAAACCCCAGACTGATGCAGTCTTTGCTGGGCTTTGCCATCATCTGTAGGGATCCAAAGAATACTTAACATTTACTCAGTAAGTCTGTGCTAGGGTGTCTTTCAACAACTCTAAAGACCCAGACCATGATATGGTGTGATGTTTATATTTCAAAATGCAGTAAGACTAGGAATTAGATGTTGTTAGAAAAATAATTTAATCTTTGAAGAATAGGAACTTTAAGTATCTGATGTCCTAAAAGCCCTTTGAACCTGCATGGTATAATAGATGAAGTACAATTTAACTTTTATATAATGGACAATGTATGGAGGAAGTTCCTGGGGAAAATATTCTAAATATCTATTCTGGTAAGAGAAGTACTCCTATCATTTTTAACTTATAGTGTTTCAGAAAAACTGCTACTGACCTGGAGTTTCTCTATATGTGAAATCACTTTTTGAAGCATAATATCAGCTAATGGAATCATAAAATACATTCTAGAGAAAGAGAAAAAAAGAATAATTTTTTGGCTGCATAGCATAGGCAGTAAATTACCATTTAGATCAATGGTTTCTATAGTATGTTGTTTTACTTTTAAATGCCTGGGTTTTTATTTAAAAATCACATTCCTCAGACATCTCAGTTTTGAGTATAAGGAATGTAGGGTTTTATGCACAGGTGAAAATCCCATGTCTAGTAGGATTGCAAATGCGGATTTTCACAAAATTTTGTCTGCATGTTCTTAACTGCTAAAATCCAGCAAATGTATCCAGCACATTACAAACCCGGGCAAAAACTGCTGAAGATCATTGCTTGGATATTTATTAGTCAGGGTTCTTCTGACTAATACACACACATATATAATTTAATATATAGCATATTATATATACTATATATACTATCTATATAATGTAAATATTAAGAGATTTATAAAAGGGAATTAGTTTGCATGATCAAGAGACTTGGCAAGTCTGAATTCTGTAAGGCAGACCACAAGTTGGAAATTCCAGTAAAGGAAACAGTGAATTCCCCAGGAGAAGTGGGATGTCTGAAGTAGAGCTAGAAATTCTTTCTGACTGCTGAAATCCTCAGTTCTCCCTTTAAGTCCTCCAACTAATTGGATGAGGAGACTCCTCTCACTGCTAAAGGCAACCTCCTTTATTGATTGGTAGATGTAACCAGTCATAGATATAATCAACTTACTAATGATTTAAATTCATCTTTGAAATATCCTCAAAGTAAGAATAAGGTCAGTGCTTTCTTGGCCAAATGGCTGGATATCATAATCTAACCAAATTGACATAAATTTAATTGTTGCAGTGTACCCAGAACACCCCTAACCAAACCAGACCAGCTTTGACTAACGAATAAGTTCCATTTATGACTTATAGTTTGTGAATTCTCCCAGAAATGTCACCACCACCATCACTACCTATTCTAGGCCACCAGTGTCTCTCATTTGGACTAAGGCAAGGGCAACCTAACTGATCTATTTCCATTATTGCCCCTACAGAAACATCACAGCAATCACAGCACTTTCACTGATCTTCTCAAAACTTAAATAGGACCCTATCACCATAAAATCCTTCTGAAATGGCTTCCCATTGTAGATAGAATAAAATGAAAATTCTCAACTATTGCCTGCAAGACCTTGGATGATTGGCCCATCTCTTTTTTTTTTTTTTTTTGCCCATCTCGATATTCCCGTATTTATTCAATCATTCAACAAATATTTCCTAAGTGCCTATCATGTGAAAAATAGAGAAAAATCCCTACCTGATGGATTTGGAGTTCTGATGGGGAGAGGCAGAAAATAAACAAGAAAAATATAAAATATATAATAGGCAAGATAGAGATAAGTGCTATGGAGAAAAAGGTGGGGAAGAAGAATAAGGTGTAAGGGAGGTACGGGTTGTATCAATCATGGTCTTGGCAGAGAAGAGAAGGAACCCTCAGAATGGATAATGTGAGGCGTGTTTCATAAAAAGACTATTTACAAAGGTGTGGGCAGGATGCAGGTAAACAACAGGATGTAGGTATACAGCCAGATGCACTTACTTTCCCTTGGTCAAGAATGGTCAAGAGGAGGGAACAGTCACCAGAATGAGGAGAGATGAAAGATTGTATGATGGATCCTTTTGACAAATACTGTGGCCTTAGACCAAGTAACTTAGCTAGTCTTAGGTGACCCTGCAGGGAGAGAGCTGAGTGAGTAAATACCCCAACTCTCCTCTTTCTATCTGATCTCCTGCTGTTACTTCCTGTTGGCCAAATATGACAAGAATCTAGAAAGGTGAGAAAATCCAGTGATGCAGTCCAATTGGTCAATACCAGAGAGGGGAGAAGAGACCAGGATGAAAAATTGTGGTGAGTGGGTCTTAAGGGCAACAGAACATTCCCAATACAATGTTGCAATTTTAAACAGTGTGTTCAAGGAAGACCTCACTGAAAACTTCATCTAATATCCATATCCCTCTTACACAATTTTTTTTCTAGTCCGACTAGCCTTCTTTCACATACTGTTTTCTTTACTTTTTAAAAATGCAGTTGTTTTTTTTATAGATACATAGATAGCAAAAAGTGTTACATTAAAAAATATAAGAGGTTCCCATATACCCCACACCCCACACCACCCCACTCCTCCCACATCAACAATCTCCTTCATCATGGTGGCATTTTCATTGCATTTGGTGAATACATTTTGGAGCACTGCTGTACCACATGGATTATACTTTACATTGTAGTTTACACTCTCCCCCTGTATATTCAGTGGATTATGGCAGGATATATAATATCTAGCATCTGTCCCTGCAATATCATTTAGGATAACTCCAAGTCCCAAAATTACCCCCACATCACTTCTCTTCTTTCCTCTCCCTGCTCTCAGCAACTCCCATGGCCACTCTCTCCACAACAATGATACAATTTCTTCCACTGCTAGCTTCACAAGAGTTCTATAGTAGAATACCTGTAAGTCTACGCTAATCCATATTTTATTCCTCCATCCTGTGGAACCTGGGATGGTGATGACCACTCCACCTCTAAATCGAGATGGGACTTAGATCTCACATGGCTGATGGATGTGATTCTCCTGCTTGCTGGTGTAGACACTCTTGACTCCCTGGTGTGGTGGTTGACCATCTTCACCACCCTGTTAGTGGACCTAGGTAAGTCCAATGAACCAGAGAGTAGGTGGTGCAACACTGCTGAGGCTACATGGCCAGTCCAGAGATTCAAGTCTCCTAGTACACACCAACCACAGGGCCAACCACAGGTTTGGTAAAAGTGACAGAAGAGGCAAGTAAAGAGAGGTCACATTTGAGTCCAAATCCATCACATTCAGGAGCACAAATTCCAAAGTAGGGCCCACTGGCAAGGCACTGAACTCCAGAGCCATTTGCCATGACCATAGAACCTGTGTGTCTCTGTAGCCCTGAGGAGCACCAGTACCTGGGGTTGAATCTACTTTGACTGTCTCTGGGATCCTGCTGAGACATGCATAAGTGAGATCCATCTGATGACTTTCTGACTCATTTTGAAGTCTCTTAGCCATATAAACTCATTTGTCTTTACCATTTCCCCCTTTTATTCAAGATCTTTTTCTAGTTGCATCACCTGCTGGTGATTAGTAGTAATCCCTCTTCACCAGGGAGGCTCATCCCCAGGAGTCATGTTCCACACTGGGGGGAAGGTAAAGCATTTACATGCTGAGTTTGGCTTAGAGAGTGACCACATTTGAGTAACATGGAGGCTCTCAGGAGGTAACTCTTAGGCATCCTGCACCTCTAGACTAGTTGAAATTTCAAGTACACAGGTTCATAAGCATAGTCATCAGTACTAAGGGCCCATCATTGGAACACCCTACACTGGTCTTTGCCCTTGCACTTGGGGGTTGTTGCTGATCCATTGGGCATTGCAACAGAGCTGCCCAGGGTGGGAACTCTGTACTCCCTCAGCTGTCATCTGAAACTCTACCCCCTATGTCAATACCCAGCAAACATCTGAACATAACTATTTACACTATATGCATGCCCAGGCAAACTCCTTCCCATGCATCCCCATCAATGACACCCCACACCAATGCCTCTCTCCCCTGCATACTTGAACCCCTGTGTGATCCAAAATTTCTTCAAAAAATGAAGCCTAATATATTGCCAACTTCAATTAAAAGGAAAATGAAATAGTAATGATAAATTAAAGATTAGAAATAGAATACATAATAATTTAGAAAAACTAAAATAAAGTAAAAATAAATCATGGTATTAGAAAATGAAAAATATTAATTTTTTGATGTTTTGCCTTTCATCACTGTAATTGGTGTTGCCCTGTGTGTACAGTGGCAAGGAAATCTCTTCCATTCCTTCCTCAGTGTCTACCTTCTTTATTTTTTAATTTTTAATTTTGTCATCAAAAAAGTTTTAGATCACAGTAAAGTTACATATAATATAGGGGACTCACATATACCCAACATCAAACCCTTTTTCCCCTTCCCCAGCAATGATCTTTTTACACGTGAATGTTATATTTGGTACAACTGATGCACAGATATTGAAACATAGCTACTAACCATGGTTCCATTTTGGTTTTATATTATGGTTTATATTTTAGACTGTACACTTTTCTAAATTTTTAGTTACATTACAGTTTACATTATGGTTTACATTTTAAACTATACACTTTTATTAATTTTTGGTGAGATTTAACATGGCCTATATACATCATTACATGATCTTGTGGATTACCTCCACTGCCCTCCACTTACCCCCTCTTACATCTATTCAATTCCTTTTTTCCCCTCCCCTTGGGTTCCACAGTGACAGCCAAATGTTACTGCTTGAAGGACCAGATTCATAGATATATGCAACAATACTGAGGGCTTGACCCACTGGACTGTCCTTCACAATTGGGAGCCACCAATGCTCTCGAAAGAAACACTTAAACTCTGTTTGAGAACATCAGACCTCTCTAGGATGGGGGTACAACACCTTCCCGCTCATTGTATGGGTCTCACCCAAGGATATAACTCATAATGACAAGATGAGCACTTGCACATTCCCAGGTGCACCCTGTGCCAGATGTCCCCATCAAACACTGTAAATAATTAACCTTTCTTTTATATTTTCTAAAGAGTTTTCTCAACATTATAATTTCAACCACGTACCTGACAATCTCCCATATTCACATGCTCCCCACAAAACCTCCCTCCAATTCCTTATACCACGTGACTATCCTCCCAACCCTAGACCTTCTCAAGCCTGCAAAGCCCCACCTAATAATATCCTTATGCCCACATCTTATCCCTTTGCTGGACAACTACTTATCTCCACTTCGTCATAGATTTTGCCCAGGTAGGCATAAGTGCACAACATTCCTCTTCCCCTGAATTTCCTGTAAGCCTATCATGCAGTCTCTAGCTCTCTGAGACAGCTTGATTTGATTAATTGATATCAGAGAGGTCATGAGTATTTGTCCTTCAATGCCTGGCTTGCTTCACTCAACATAAGGTCCTCAAGATTTATCCATGTTATCCCACGTGTTAGTACGGTCTTCCTTCTTTTAGCTGAGTAAAATTCCATTGTATGTATATAACACATTTTGCGTATCAATTTATCTGTTGATGGGCATCTGGGTTGATTCCAACTTTGGGCAATAGTGAATAATACCACTGTGAATATTATTGGGCGTATATCGGTTCTTGACCTTGTTTTCAGTTCTGGGTATATACCCAGCAGGGAAATTGCTGGGTCATATGGATGATCTATAGCCAGTTTTGTGAGGAACTTCCAAACTGTCCCCCAGAATGTCTGGATCTTCTACATTCCCACCAGCAGTGAATGAGGGTTTCCATTCCTCCACATCTTCTCGAACACTTGTAGTCTTCTGTTTTTTTTTAACAAATAAATTTTATTGATACATATAATAAAGCATACAATTTATCCAGAATGTACAATCAATGATATTTGTTATAATCACATAGTTATGCCTTCATCACTTCAATCATTATTTTTTTAAATATTACATTAAAAAAATATGAGGTCCCCATATACCACCAACCCCCCATCCGACTCCTCCCATATCAACAACCTCTTTCATCATCATGGCACATTCATTGCCTTTGGTGAATACATTTGGGAAAACTGGTGCACCACATGAATAGTGGTTTACATTGTAGTTTACACTCTCACCCAGTCCACCCAGTGAACCACGGCAGGTCTACAATGTCCAGCAACTGTCCCTGTAGTACCACCAAGGACAACTCCAAGTACTGAAAATACCCCCACATCATATCTCTTCTTTCCTCTCCCTACCCTCAGCAGCTACCATGGCCACGCTTTCTACATTAATGCTGCATTTTCGTCCATTACTAATCACAATAATTCCAGAATAGAATATCAGTGAGTCTACTCTAATCCATACTCTATTCCTCCATCCTGTTAACCCTGGGATGATTATGTCCACTCCCCCTCTATATCGAGAGGGGGATTAGATTCCACATGGATGATGGATGCAATTCTCCTGCTTGCATGCAAAGGACTCTCCATAAGATTAAGTGCTGACTTCTCATCTGTTTTTTTTAATAGCTACCAGTCTAATGGGTGCAAGATTGTATCTCATTGAAATTTTGATTTGTATTTTCCCTAATAGCTGGTGATATTGAGTATCTTTCCACGTGTTTTTGTAGCCATTTGTATTTCTTCTTTGGAGAAGCATCTGTTCAAAACTCTCACCCATTTTTAAAATGTTTTTTTTTGTCTTTTTATCTTTGAAATATAGGATTTCTTTATATATGTAGGATATTGATCTCCTATCAGATATATGATTACAAAATATTTATTCCCATTGGGTAGGCTGTCTTTTCACATTTGACAAACATCTTTCAGGTGCAAAAGGCTTTAATTTTGAGGAGGTCTCATTTATCTATTTGTTCTTTTGCTGCTCGTGTTTTGGGTGTAAAATTTATGACGTCACTTCCTATTATAAGTTCCTGTAGATACTTCCCTACATTATTCTCCAAGGTCTTTATGGTCTTGACTCTTATATTTAGGTATTTGATCCATTTTGCATTGATTCTTGTATAAGATGTGAGATGGTAATCCTCTTTTATTCTTTTGAATATGGATATCCAGTCCTCCAAGCACCATTTGTTGAAGAGGCCATTCTCTCCCAGTTGAGTGGGCTTGGGGGCCTTGTCAAATACCAGATAACTGTACATGCGAGGATCAATATCAGAACTCTCAATTCGGTTCTATTGGTCAGTACGTCTATTCTTTTGCCAGTACCATACCGTTTTGTCCACTGTAGCTTTGTAGAATGTTTTAAAGTCAGGTAGTATGATTCCTCCAATTTCATTTTTCTTTTTGAATATGTATTTGGCTCTTCAGGGACCCATTCCTTTCCAAATAAATTTCATAGTTAGGTTTTCAAGTCCATTAAAAATGCTGTGTTGATTTTATTGTGATTGCATTAAATCTGTAGGTCAGTTTGTGTTGGATAGACATCTTAATGATATGTAGTCTTCCTATCCATGAACAGGGAATATTCTTCCATTTGTTTAGTCTTCTTTGATTTCCTTTAACAGTGTTGGTAGTTTGCTGTGTACAAGTCTTCTACACCTTTATTTAAATTTATGCCTAGGTATTTTATTTTTAAATTTACTATTGTAAATAGTATTTGTTTCTTCATGTCCTCTTCAGATTGCTCATTATTGGTGTACTGAAATGCTACTGATTTTCGTGCATTGATCTTATAATGTGTGACTTTATTGAACTCATTTATAATTTCTAGAAGTTTTGTTGTAGATTTCTCAGTGCTTTCTGTGCATAGGATCATATCGCCTGCAAATTGTGAGAGTTTGACTTCTTCCTTTCCAATTTGGATGCCTTTATATCTGGTTCTTGCCTCAATGCTCAAGCAAGTACTTCTAACACAGTTAAATAGGAGGGTTGATATTGGGCATCCTTGTCTTGTTCCTGATCTTAGAGGGAAAGATTTTAGGATTTCACCATTGTAACTGATGTTAGCTATGAGTTTTTCATATGTACCCTTTATCATGTTCAGAAAATTTCCTTCTATTCCTATCTTTTGCAGTGTTTTGATCAAGAAAGGATGCTGTATTTTGTCAAATACTTTTTCTGCATCAAAAATATGATCATGTGATTTTTTTCCTTTGATATTTTATGTGATATATTACATTGATTGATTTACTTATGCTGATGAATTCTTGCATACCAGGGATGAAATCCACTTGGTCATGGTGTATAATTCATTTGATATGTTGTTGAATACATTTAGCAAGTATTTTCCTGAGGATTTGAGTATTTAAGTTCATTAGAGATATTGGTCTGCAATTTCCCTTTCTTGTGGTGTCTTTGTTTGGCTTTGGTATTAGGGTAATGCTGGCATCATAGTATGAGTTAGGCAATGTTTCTTATATTTCTATTTTTTATAACAGTTTAAGCAAAATTGGTGTTAGTTCTTTAAAGCATTTTTGCTAGAATTTACTTGTGAAGTCTTCTTGCCAGGGGCTCTTCTTAGTTGGGAGGTTTTTAATAACTGATTCTATCTTTTTACATGTCATTGGTTTGTTGAGATCATCAGTTTCTTCTATTGTCAATGTAGGTTGCTTATGTGTTTCTAGGAATTTGTCCTTTTCCTCTAAATTATCCTTCTTGTTTTCATATAGTTTTTCAAAGTATCCTCTTATGATAGTCTTTATTTTTGTGGGTTAAATGCTGATATGCCCTTTCTCATTTCTTGTTTAGTGTATTTGCATTTTTCTCTTATTTCCTTTGTTAGTCTTGCTAAGGTTTTGTCAGTTTTATTGATCTCAAAGAAACAGCTCTTTGTTTTGTTTATTTTTTCTAGTGCTTTCTTATTTTCAATTTGATTTAGTTCTGCTCTAATCATTTTTCTTTCTTTCTTCTTCCTTTAGGGTTAGTTTGATTTTTTTTTTTACTAATTCCTCCAAATATGCCATTATGTCTTTCATTTTAGCTCTTCTTTCTTGATGTATGAATTTATGCCTATGAATTTCCCTCTCAGTAAAGCTTTTGCTGCATCCCATAAGTTTTGTTATGTTGTGTTGTAATTTTCATTGGTTTCAAGGTAGTTACTAATTTCTTTTGAGATTTCTTCCTTGACCCATTGTTTGTCTAAGATTGTGCTTCTTAATTTTCATATCTTTGTGCCTAATCTGTTTCTCTGGCCCTTGCAGATTTCCAGCTTCATTCTACTGTGGTCAGAGAAATTATGTTGTATGATTTCAATCTTTCTGAATTCATTCAGACTTTTTCTGTGGCCTGCCATGTGGTCTATCTTGAAGAATGATACATATGTGCTTGAGAAGAATGTATATTCTGCTACATTTGGGTGTAATGTTCTGTATCTGTCTATTAGGTCCAGATCCTCTATTCTACTGTTCAGACTCTTTTTTCTTTATGGATTCTCTTTTGAGATATTGTGTCCAATGGTAATAATGGTGTATTAAAGTCCCCTACTCTAATTGTAGTGGCATCTATTCCTTCACTATATTTTTCCTGTGTCCACTTCACATCTTTGGAGGCACCCTGGTTAAGAGCATAAATGTTTATGATTGTTTTTTCTTCATGAAAGATTACCACTTTTACTAATATGTAGTGTCCATCTTTGTCTCTCACAATAGTTTTACATTTAAAATCTATTTTGTCCTATATTAATATAGCTACTCCCATCCTTTTTAGGTTATTATTTGATTGTACGATTGTTTTCCATCTGTTCACTTTTAACTTTCTTGAATCCCTAGGTTTAAGATGGGTTTCTTGTAGACAGCATATAGAAGGGTCATATTTCTTTTTTTTTTTTAATTGACTTTGTAATAATATTACATTAAAAATATATATGTGAGGTCCCATTCATCCCCACCCCTCCACCCCACCTCTCCCCCCCCCCCCCCAGCAACACTCCCTCCCATCATCATGACACATCCATTGGATTTGGTAAGTACATCTTTGGGCACCTCTGCACCTCATAGTCAATGGTCCACATCATGGCCCATACTCTCCCCCATTCCATCCAGTGGGCCCTGTGAGGATGTACAATGACCAGTGATTGCCTCTGGAGCACCATCGAGGGCAGCTCCATGTCCCAAAGACGCCTCCACCTCTCATCTCTTCCTGCCTTTCCCCATACCCATCAGCCACCATGTCCACTTTTCCCAATCCAATGCTACCTCTTCTATGTGGACATTGGATTGGTTGTGTAGAAGGGTCATATTTCCTTATCCATTCTACCCATCTGTGTCTATTGAGAGGTGAATTTCATCCATTGACCTTCAGAGTTATTATTCTCAAGGAATTACTTATGTTAGCCATATTTTATTTTTTTAATTTTTTTAAATTGATTTTGTATTAATATTACATTAAAAATATATATGTGAGGTCCCATTCAACCCTACCCCCCCCACCTCTCCCCCCCCCCCCCCCCAGCAACACTCGTTCCCATCATCATGACACATCCATTGGATTTGGTAAGTACATCTTTGGGCACCTCTGCACCTCATAGTCAATGGTCCACATCATGGCCCATACTCTCCTCCATTCCATCCAGTGGGCCCTGTGAGGATTTACAATGTCCGGTGATTGCCTCTGAAGCACCATCCAGGGCAGCTCCATGTCCCAAAGACGCCTCCACCTCTCATCTCTTCCTGCCTTTCCCCATACCCATCAGCCACCATGTCCACTTTTCCCAATCCAATGCCACCTCTTCTATGTGGACATCGGATTGGTTGTGTCCATTGCACCTCTATGTCAAGAGGAGGCTCAGATTCCACATGGATGTTGGATGCAATCCTCCCACTTTCAGTTGTAATCACTCTAGGCTCCATGGTGTGGTGGTTGTCCTTCTTCAACTCCATCTTAGCTGAGTGTGGTAAGTCCAATAAATCCGATTGTAGGTGCTGGAGTCTGTTGAGGCTCAGGACCTGGCTATCACATTGTCAGTCCAGAGATTCAAATCCCCTAAATATATCTTAAACCCCAACATTAACTGCACCTCCAGCACATTAGCATGAAAGTCTTATGAAGGAAGATCCCATCTGAGTCCAGATTCATCACACATAAACACCAGTTCCAAAAAGGGGCCATCTGACCTGGTAGTTAACCCCATCGGCCATGACCATAATTCCCATGGGTCCCTTTAGCCCTCGAAGGAACCGATATCTGGGGGTTGTATCTGCTTTATCTGTCTCTCTGACTCTGCTCAGTTGTGCATGAGGGCAATCCTTCTGCCAGCCTCCAGACTCTTTTTTAGAAACTCGTAGCCATATAAACTCATTTCTCTTTTCCATTTCCCCCTTACTTTAGGTCAAACAGCATTTTAAAGTCATGTTATTTTATGTAGACAGGGATATTCTGCTGATCCAAATTGAACCTTCTGTATAAGGTCATTTTCCAGTTGCATCATCAGTTGGTAGTTGATAGTGGTCCCTCGGTGCCAGGGAGGCTCATCCCCGGGTGTCATGTCCCACGCTGGGGGGAAGGCATTGCATTTACATGCTGAGTTTGGCTTCGAGACTGGCCACATTTGAGTAACATGAAGGCTGACAGGAGGAAATTCCCAGGCACAATGTTGCTCTAGGCCTTGTTCTTATTTTAGGCTTATCAGGTCACAAGCATAGTCATTAGCATCAGGGGCTCACTGTTGAACCCTCACTCCCTCCCGGTCCCCGCCGCTGTACCTGGGTGACTGTCGCTGCTCCCCTAGGGACCACAACAGAGCACCACTGGCCAGGAACCCAGTACCCCCCCTGCTGTGGTTTTTAATTGTTGCCACTATGAGTATATCCAAACATTACCATGCACCCTGGACATATGTTCTGTATAGCTCCCTGTCAGCCATATATCACCTGTCATTGGTATCCCATACCAGTATCCCTCCATTGCCATTGTTGAAACACTCTGTGATCCAGAACTCCCCGAAATTTGAAGCCCAATATAATGTCATGGTCCCTTACTAGGGAATGGCATATAGCGATGGATTTAAAGGTTAGATAAAGAACTTGGATAAAGTTAGATAAAGAACTTAGGTAAAGAATGTTGACTTGAAAAAATTCTACATCCTTTTTTTTTTTCCCCCCCCTAATTATTCAGCTTCTCTTCACAGGAGTCCTAGACCACAGCAATGCATATATATAATATATAGCACTCCCATACATCCACCACAAAACCTTTTTCCTTCCACAGCGATACTCTTACACCCTATTCACTTCATATTTACTTAACGTGATGTACAGAGTCTGAGACATTAGCTTTCTAACAAGGTGACATCTGTGCTTACATTATGGTGCATACTTTAGGATACACAGTTCTTTACATTCTTAGTTATCCTATGTTTTACATTATGGTTGACATTATCAGTCTGTCATCTCCTATATGTTATGGTGTAATATTACATGTTTTATATCCATCGTTGTGTACTCTCAAGAAACTCCTCTCTTACCCCCCATTTACCTTGGTTCCACACATTTAACGTCCATTTTCCCTTCCACCTTGATGCCCACAGTGACAGCCAACCTCCGTTTCCTGAGGAGCCACTTCCAGAGAAAGATGGAATAGTGTTCAGGGCCTAACTTGCTCAACTGCCCCAGTGCCCTGGGAGCCACCCTTTCTCTCGAGGGATACAGTTCCCTCTATTTGGAGCCATATTTTCTTTGGATTCATGTATGTCATATGCTGTTTTGATTTCTCTTTTTGTCTTTTTAGTTGTTCTTACATTCTCCTCCAACTATGTCTCTCCTGTTTTTTCTTTCCTTCTGCAGAACACCCGTTAGTATTTCTTGATGAGCAGGTTTCTTGTTGGCATACTCTCTTAGTTTCTGTTTATCTGTGAATATTGTTAACTCTCCATCATTTTGAATGCTAACTTTGCTGGATAGAGTATTCTTGGTTGGAATTTTTTTTTGTACCTTGACTATGTATACTACTGCCTTCTTGCCTCCATGGTTTCAGATGAGAAATCAACACTTAATCTTATTGAGCTTCTCATGTATGTGATGATTCTCTTTTCTCTTGTTGCCTTCAGTATTTTCTCCTTGTCTTGAGCATTCAATAATTTGACAAGTATATGTTTTTGGGTAGGCCTTTTGGGATTTATGGTGCTGGAGGTGTGTTGTGCTTCCTGTATACGTATGTCCATCTCCCTCTATAAGTTTGGGAGGTTTTCAGCCATTATTTCCTCCAACACACCTTCTGACCCCTTTCCCTTTTCTTCTCCTTCTGGGATGCTCATAATGCATATGTCTGTACATTGTGTGGTGTCATTCCTAACCCTAAGTCTCTGCTGGTTTTTAAAAATCTTTTTATTGATCAGTATTACTATCTGTTTGATTTCAGATGTACTGTCTTCCATATCACTATTCCTTTCCTCTGCCTCTTCAAATCTGTTGTTGTTTGCTGAGAGTGGACTCTTCATTTCTTGCATTGTGCCATTCATCAACATCATAATGGTTATCTTTTTGCGTATGTTTACAATTTCTTCTGTATGCTCTCCCAGTGTTTCCTTACTATCCTTTATCTCTTTCCTCACTTCATTTTGTTGGCCCATGATATTTGTTTGGACATCTTTGATTAGTTGTTCAACGTTATGCCCCTCTTCCTGGTTTTTAGTTTGTTCATTGGATTGGGCCTTGTCTTCCTGATTAGTGGTATGATTTGTAATTTTTTGTTACTGTCCCATCATCATTTTATCTTGATGAGTTTGTTCAGTTGATTAACTTCTCTGTCTAGTCTCAGGGTTTATTTAGGTGCTTTTTGTGTGTATGTGTTAAGTCTTTTCTTTGACACTTTGTTATTTTCATTCTATTTCCTTATTGTTTTCTATGTTTCCCGGAAGGAAAATATTAGGGCCAGGGAAAGCAAAAGAGGTTAAGAAGAGAAAAAGTATAATAGTAGTATTAATAGTAAATGTCAGCAGAAGAACCATGTATGACCTAGGAAAATGAGTCTTAAACTCATGTAAACTGTGTAGAACTATAACATTAAAAATTGGTGTACCTACAATGAGATGGGAAACTGAATATGGAGAAGAATATAGTATGAATTATAAGTCAGTGTGATCAGGAGAGAGGGAAAGAGAAAAGAAAGTACAATAACATAAAGAAGGAAGGAAAGATAGAAATCAGAATAGAGGTGTTAGAAATAAAAAAGTCAGAAAAATTGGGGGCTAAACAAAGAGAGGTGGAATGTGAGTGCAACAACAGAAGATGGAAAATAGAATGATGTAAAGGAAGGGCAATAGCATTGTTAGGCAAAATCAGTACACACAGGAAAGGGGAAATCAAACAAGAACCACTGCCTGCAGCACCTTGAGCAAGCACTCCTTTTGTTGCACTCTCTCCAGATCGATGTCCAGAAACTTCCTGCTTTGTGGTTTCCCAAACAGCTCATTTGGGCAGGATTCTCTCCCCACTCAGCCAGTTTTTTGCAGGAGAGATGATGAGGGTGCACTCACTCAGATACCATCTTGTCCTGCCTCTGTTTTTTTTTTTTAAGGTACTGGGGTAGGGATTGAACCCAGAATCCTGCACTCAACCACTGGACCACATGGACACCCCTGAGTTAGTTTTTTCATTTGTCTGCTTGTGTTTTTTTGCTGTTGTTGTTGTTTGGCACCTACCATGTGGGAAGCAGATGTTCCACCACTTGAGCTACATCCCTTCACTGTAGTTTTTCCTTTGAGGCCTCCTTTTTGGGGTCAGGGCCTTTGCATATGGTGATACCTCTGTCTGAAAAGCTTCTCCCTTCCCCTCACCCAGTCATTGCTTTATTAACTCCTACTCCAAAAATGTTGTCTCTGGTTTTCTTCTCTCACAGAAGCCTTCCCTGACCTCTCAGACTACAGCTCTATGATCCTTGTTCTGTACTTCCTCTGCATAGTACTTCCCACAACATACCATTCTATATTTATGGATTTTACTCTAATTAACTTTTGTTTCCCTCACTGGACCTTAAGCTCCATGAGGATGGCAAAAATATCCACGTTTTCCCCCACTATATTAACAGTGTTTGAAGCACAATATATATTGAATAAATATTTAATTAATGTATGATTAAAGTTTAGTAAAGATGAAAAAGTTGTACTGACAAATTCTTTAAACTCCTCATCACTTATTTCTTGCGTCTTTGCACCTGACTCTATATCTTTGGGTTATCAGAGTTCCATATCCTCCATGAAAACTCTGTGGGCTTGTCCAGGCTACACCAATCTCTTCCTTTCCTGGACTCCACCTGAGGAGTTCAGAATCTCACAGATTAGCCCCTAGAACAGATAATTTAAGATCTGTGTCTTACTGTATATAATTATGTCAGTAAATGGATGAATATATTCTCACAAAAGTATTCCTATTAACACATAAAACTGCTTGCTTATGGTGAAAGGCTTTGCAAATGGTGAGAAAAGGAAAATAAATAAACAAAACTAGTGACCAGTTGTACTAATGCATTGCAAACTAGGGGGTATGATTAATTTGACTATTTGAACTGGAGATTAACCCACACACACACACAACCATCAAAAAAACACCAGGACTGGGGGAGGGGGAATGTGCGACATCCCTGAAAATTCTGATGCTACCTCCCACTCCACTTATACTTTTGGTTGCCCAACACTACTTTAGTCCAATATGACTTCTTTACTCCACTACCAATAGCCTCTTTAGAAATCTGTAAATGAGAATTGTCAGGCTAAAAAGTAGTTCAGCATAAAGTCTTCTTGCCCAGAAGAATCCAAGATAATAGCTATATTCTTGTGCTTCCTTGGATTTCCCTCCCAGTGCCTCTCTTTATATTCAAACCAAGAAATTTCTGCTAGTAGTTGATACTTATCCCAGTCACACATTCACCTTTATGTGCTCAGCTTGGGTTGGCTATGAAAGAACTGTTTTCTGTCTTTGTAAGTTTCACATAAATACATTGAATGAGGGACAGTAAAATGACTCAGTAACCCAGGTCCTTTTCATTGCTGTTGTATTTCTCCCCTTATTCTTTTCTTGTACTCTTTCTGGGGCCTATTTATATACTTGAAGTTGGTTTTTCAACACTTTGTTCTGTCCCTGATATTTATGACTTCCTGGTACTAATTCACCTACTTGTCTGTGATTTCCTGAACACTTTGTGATATATATTGTCTCTGTTCCCTGACTCTAGTTTGATTAGCTGATCCTGACTTGTGACTTTTCTCTGACATTTGGTCTCTGGCTCCCTACCCTCACCCCAAATTTGGAATGCTCATACCAGCCTCTATCTTGGCCACTGGGTCCTAGGTCCTTTCCCAAGACTGACTTATTCTTGTGCCAGTTCTCTTTCCTGTGTCTCCAGATTTGATTCTTTCCTGATGCTGGCTTCCACTTTTGTATCCATGATCCACTACCATATGTATTCTCTAAAGCTGACAATCTAGAAGAACTACCCACTGCTTCCTCCAAGGACAGAAGTTCGTATTTTTGAAGAAGTGTCAGCACCATTCTGTGAGCTGTTAGGTGGAGGGCACAAGATGTGGCCTCTTAGCCTAGATGAACAATATTGCTACTTTCCAAATGTGAAATAATAACAGTAATTACTAAGAAGGGATTTTTATGAATGCATAGTGCCCCAGGGGCCAGAAACACTTTCTGTCACAAAGAGAGCAAAGGATTTGGCTGAGAGAAAAGGTTTTAAAGGGTTATGTCATATTTGTATTTCCCATTCTGAGCTTGGTCAAGGAGAAAAAGCTGCATTGATTTTCATAATGAAAAATTCATATTTCCACTGTGGGTACAGTGGGGACACAGGACAGTGAATAAAAGGAAAATCAATTAGGAATCTCAGAGAGTTGATAGAATATGTCACTTGAAATCCTCTGGATTGCATCTTTTTTCCTTGATATGGAAGAGGTAAACAGCTCCAGAATTCACATTCTCATTAATGAGAATTTCACATGTAAATTCCCAGTAAATCCAAAGAAGTGTTAATTCCTTACACCTGGATGGTGCTCTGAGAATTCTTTCTTTTTTCCTTAGCTTTATTATATTGGAATGGATAATAAAAAGCACTTATTTGGAAACCACCCATCCAAATGACACAAGTTAAAGCAAACACGAGGTATTTGCAAGAATGTTCTTCTCCCAAGACAGAAGAGGCACTGACACCATCCTTGCGGTATTTAGAGAAAATGATATTCAGGGTATAGTCTTATCATTGACTATTATTATCACTATCTATTGTTGAATCTGTTGAATTATACTGATTATTGGTATGAGGTTTCCACAGGAAATGATGCTCTACATTTTTCCAGCAGTGTCATTTTTTTTTTTTTTTTTGAGGTACCGAGGGCCAGGAATTGAACTCGGGACCTTGTATGTGGAAAGATGCCGCTCAATCACTGAGTTACATTGGCTTCCCTGAGTTGGTTTTTTCGTTTCTTTTACTTGTTTTTTTTTTTTTTTTTCAGGAGGCATCAGGAACTGAACCTGGGAACTCCCATGTGGGAGGTGGGCGCTCAAGTGCTTGAGCCACAACTGCTCCCAGGAATGTCATTTTATTTCAGCCTTATAACAGCTCAGGTATAATGAAATTCAGTGAATGGGCCATGATTTCAAATCCAGTAAGTGAAGTTGCAGAGCAAACATTCAAACCCAGGTCTAACTGACTGTTGAATCCTAGATTTTTTTTTTTTTTTTTTTTTTAAATTTTTTTTTTATTGACTTTGTAATAATATTACATTAAAAATATATATGTGAGGTCCCATTCAACCCCACCCCCCCACCCCCCCTCTCCCCCCCCCCCAACAACACTCGTTCCCATCATCCTGACACATCCATTGGATTTGGTAAGTACATCTTTGGGCACCTCTGCACCTCATATACATTGGTTCACATCATGGCCCATACTCTCCTCTATTCCATCATGTAGGCCCTGTGAGGATTTACAATGTCCGGTGATTACCTCTGAAGCACCCTAGATTTTTTTTTTTAATGATATTTTTCATTTTATTTATTTTATTTTATTTTTTCAAATTCTACTCAATTTATTCATTGTTTTAAAAGATATTACATTAAAAAATATGAGGTACCCATTCGCTCCCACCGCACCACCCCACCACTCCCCCCCCAACAACACTCTCCCCCATCATCATGTCACATCCATTGCATCTGGTGAGTACATCTCCAGGCATCACTGCACCCCATGTCCCGTGTTCCACACCATAGCCCACACTTTCCCACGTTCCATCCAGTGGGCCATAGGAGGACATACAACATCTGGCAATTGTCCCTGGGTTACCACCCAGGACAACTCCAAGTCCCGAGAATGCCTCCACATCTCTTCTCTTCCTCCCCTTCCCCGCATCCAGCAGCCACCATGGTCACTTTTTCCACATCAATGCCACATTTTCTCGATATTAACCACAATAGTTCATGAATAGAATATCATTAAGTCCACTCTGATCCTTACTGTATTCCTCCTTCCTGTGGACCTTGGCTTGGTTGTGTCCATTCCACATCTTTGTCAAAAGGGGGTTTAGTGAATCCCAGATTTTGTGGATGCGACTTCTGTATCTGCTGACTTGTGAATGGTGAGATGGTCAACAGGCTTCTTGAGGGTTAAGTTGGAGGTGGGAAATTATGCCCCAAATTGATTATAAGCTATAGTAAAAGTGTAAATCTGTGATCCCAATAAAATATATTAAAACAGCCTCCCTTTTGTTTATTATAAAATATAAGGATGCCCAGGTCCAAAAGGAGCCTCTCTAAATACAAGGTCTATTTATATTGGGCTGCACCTATTCTAGAAGAATGATAGATTCACATGCACTTGTAATAATTAATACAGAGAGATCCTGAGTACCTTTTATCCAGTTTTCCCTAAAGGTAACTTGCAAAAATATAGTAAAGTATTACAACTATGAAATTGATGTTGTACAATCCACTAATCTTATTCAGATTTCACTAATTTTACATGTACTCATTTGTGTGTGTTTTTTGTTCTATGCAATTATATCACATGTGTCGATCCTTGTGACCACCACCACAATCAAGTTATAGACAAGTTTCATCACCACAAGGATCTCCTATGATATTCTTTTTTTATGTGTATTTTATTGTCTTTTTTAAAAAAAAGATAAATAGATCATATAAAACATTACATTAAAAAACATAAGAGATTCCCATATACCTCACTCCCCAACCCACCCCCAGTCCTCCCACATCAACATCCCCTTTAATCATTGGGCACATTCATTGCATTTGGTGAATACACGCTGGAGCATGGCCACACTGCATGGACCATAGTTTACATTGTAGTTAACATTCTGCCCCAGTACATCCAGTGGGTTATGGCAGGATATACAGTGTCCTGCATCTGTCCCTACAATATCATTCAGGACAACTCCAAGTCTTTTACAGCCATATCCATCTCCTTTGCTTCCTTCTCCCAAACATCAAGCAAGGACTGATATATTCTCCATCCCTATAATTTGTCATTTCAAGAATGCTACATAAATGGAATTGTACAGCCTGTAACCTTTTTTGTTTTGTTTTGTATTTACATACTTTATGATTTTATTTATATAACATTCTTTAAATGACACAATTATAGAGATAGAAAACTGAATAGTGGTTTTTAATAGGGATAGAGAAGGGCAGGGTGTGAATATAAAGGAGTAGCAAGAGGGGATTCCTTGTGGTGATAAATAGTTCTGTGTATATATATATTTTTTGTTTTTTAAAAGATACTTACATTACATAAATGTTACAGAATATATAAGGGATTCCCATATGCCCTGCTTCCAACACCTCCCACCCTTTCGCACATTAGCAACATCTTTCATTAGTGTAGTACATTCATTGCACCTGATAGGCACATTTTGGAGCATTGCCATTAAGCATGGATTATAGTTTACTCTGTAGTTTGCATTCTCTCCCACTCAATTCTGTAGGTTATGGCAAAATATCTAATGGCCTGTATCTGTCATTGCAACGTCATTCAGGAAGATTCCCAAGTCCCAAAAATCCCCCTGTATTACAACTGTTTTTCCCTCTCTCTACTTTGAGAACCATCAGTGGCCACTGCCTCCACATCAATATTTCTTCCATTGCTAGAATCACAGTAAGTCTATAGTAAGTCTACTTTAGTCCATAGTTCATTCTCCAATCCTATGGATTTTGGGATGGTGACGCCTACTCCACCTTTAATTGAGGGGGTCTTCGATCCCATATAGCTGGTGGATGGTACTCTGTTGCTTGCAGGTGTAGACACACTTGGTTCCTTGATATGTCCGTTATCCATCATTTCCTGCATTTTAGCTGTCCTGGGTGAGTCCAATGAACAGGAGAGTAGGTGTTGCAACTCTGTTGAGATTTAGGGTCCAGCTGGCACATGGACAGCTCAAAGATTTAAGTCTCTCACATGTATACCTACCAACTTTAGTACTAATTATAAGTTCAAATAGAAGGACAGATGAACCATGTGTAGTGAAACCACAACTGAGTCCAATTCTGTCACACTGGGGAGCATAAATTCCAAAGTAGGCACTTTCCCACTGGCACGGGACCAAACTCCTGAGCTATCTGCCCTGACTATAGTATCTGGATGTCTCCAGAGCCTCAGGAGTCCCACTCTTTGGAGTAGTATCTACTTTGACAGTCAATGAGATCCTGCTGAGATGTGCATAAGTGTTACCTCTGCAACGACCTCCTGACTCACTTTGAAGTCTCTTAGCCATGTAAACTCATTTGTCTTTACCTTTTCCCACTTTTGGTCAAGGTACTTTTTTTCCAGTTGCATTCCTTGTTGGTACTTAGTAGCAATCCCTCAGTGCCAGGGATGCTCATCCCCAGAGTCTGTTACATTTTGAGATTGGCATTTTTATTTGGCACTATTCTCTAGAAATTCATCCAAGTTGTTGTATATATCCATTGCTCATGTTTATTGTTGAATAGTCTTCTCTGGTATGAATATACCAGTCTGTCTAACCATTCACCCACTGAAGGACTTCTGGGCTGTTTGCAATTTTGGGATATTTGGTTAAGCACATTAGACATGTAATCAGAACACCTGAGCTCACATTCTGTCTTTCTCACTTAATAAACGTATGACTTTGAGCAGATCTCTTAACCTCCCTTTGTCGATCAAATGGGGTTAATAACATCTTTCTCATAGGAATTTTGTGATGACTAAATGAACCAAAGGATGTGAATGCACTTTATAAGCTCTAAAGCACTGTACACTTTATATACAGAGTTTTTATTGTTATTACCTGAAATGATTGTAGCAGGATTGCAGATGGAATGCACAGTGAAATTGGATGTGCAGAGAAAGTCACCATGTACAACTGTGTCTACCAACCTGATGGGGACTACCAAACCTGTAAATATCCAATCTGGCTTAAAACATTGTCTGATTTTGTCATTTAAACCAGGGATCAGCAAACTTTTTCTATAGAGGGCTAGATAGTAAATATTTTAGGTTTTGCCAGCCATAGGGTGTCTATCACAAGTGCTTTGCTCAGCTATTGTAGAACAAAAACAGCCCTAGGCAATATGTAAATGAATGGGAGTGGCCGAGTTCCAAAAAATTTAGTTTACAAAAACAGGTGGCAGATTTAGCCCTCTGGTGGTAGTTTGAAGACCTCTGATTTAAGCAGTCTCTTTAAATAGTATTCAGTTTCTCTTGGATAAAAACGTTGTTTTTCAAGTAACCTTCCCTTACTTCTCTCCATAAGGTGGTCTGTAATTATATGAGAAGAGGGTTATGGCTTGTGGAACTTTTTGGTGTTAAGAAGATAGGGTTCCATGGATCCATGTAGTTTTTGTACTGTCCTCTCGTTCATCTGGTGGCTATCATGTAGTTGCTGCTCGTTCTGCTGGCATTTACAGTTGAGGGCTCCAGTTTCATCATTTGTGATTTGTCTTCCTTTTCTTGATTTGGCCAGAGCCTCATGAATTTCCCTGATTGACTCTGCTTCCTCTCAGGCCTCATTGTTTATAGGCTAGTGAGTTTCTGCCTGATTTTCTATCTAGCCCATCTCAGAAGTGAGATCTCTGAAATGGAAAAATCTCCATGTTGCCATGGTTCTCATGACAGATCCAATGGCTCTCATTCAGTGTATGTTCCTCGCGGAACTGAGGGGCATTTAGAAACCTGAACTTCAGGGGCCTCTCTGCATGATCAAGGAGACTTTAATGTAACTGGTCCTAAACTGGAAGTTATAGGTAAGTCTGTGAGGCAGCGTGCTGTTTCACCTTTCTTGTCTTTCTTCTTTCCTTCTTCTTCCCACAATTCCTTGGGAACTGAAAGGTGGAATGTTTTTTTTTTTACCTCCCTGAGATTGAATACTGCTTCTACCATGGAGTTGACCTAGCTGTCACAGGAAATGGATTATTTTTCTGGGTTGCTCTGTGGAGACAGATCCTTAAAACTTAGCCCTTGATTTGCTAAAGATAAAGGGATTTGGGGATTTATATATATATAATTTATATATATATATATATATATATATATATTCACACACATATTTATATATGTAAAAATTAAAATAATTTGTAATAGTTTTAAAATAATCCCTAACAAGAAACTGAAAAGAATAGACATTTAAGCAGTAATAAACATCTGAGCTATTGTTCTATTGATATTGTCTTAAGAAGATAGCCTAGCGCCCTAGCCTTCTTTTGCATGTCAGAAGCTGTATATTATTCCATCTTTCTCTTTTTTTTTCTTTTGCTTGTGTAATAAATGCTTATCTCTTTGCCATCCACCCCTCCCCCTTCCCCAAATGGTTGCCTCAAGGTGTAAATTAAGTACTCAAAAAGACAAAATAATAATTTTCAAACTGTTTTCTCTTTTACAATATTTTCTATTTCCTCATAAGGTTGATTTGACTATAGGTATCAATAAAATACATTGATGAAAAGTATAGACATTGGAGTCATACATATCTGGTTTTAAATCTCAATTCCACTACTAGCTATATGACCTTAGGCAAGTTATTTAACTTCATAATGCCTCCATTTCTAAAACTCTAAAATAGAGATAATAATAGTAATTAGTGAGGCTGAAATAAGATAGAATATGTAAAGTGCTTAGCAGAGTAGGTAATCATAAATAGTACCTACTTATTTTTATTTTTTGCAAAGACAGTACATCCATTAAACAAATGAGCTAAATTCTGCATCTGGGTCACTATCTCATTGTCTATTTTGCATGTCAACTCACATTCATCTCTTCTAGGAGATATGTGGGAGAAGTTGTGCAGGTGAAAGTTCCAATTTGCATGTAAGATTTGAGGTAGTAAGAGAGAGCAGTAGAGGGTTTTTTATGTTTTGTTTTTCTTTTCCTCCTTGTCCTCTCAAATACTCACTTTTTCTGCTGAGAGAGTAAAGAGAGGAAACTAGAAGTAGAGAGGAAAGAAAGAGGAGGCAACCCAGAGGAAGCAACTCCCCTCAGAAATTGGGGAATTCAAACTGAAGCCTTCCTAGGCAGATCTGGAATAGTTACACACTTCTCCTACCACAACTCCTATCCTGGGGTCCTGGTATCACAACAATTAGAAAAGACCACTGTGATTTTTGCTTAAAATCAAAGCAATCTGGAGGCTTTAGACCTCATGAAGTCCATGCAGTATAGTTGCATATGGTTCATTACAAGGAAATACATGGGGGGAATATAAGTGGAGGGAATGTTTGATGTTGGTTTGCAAATAAAAAATTGCCCGGAAGAGGCTAGGGGCTTGACAGGAAAGGAGAAAGCCATATTGATTTGATCTGTTGCACTACCAGTATATGTGAAAAGTGAAGGAAAAAATGGTTTAAAAAGATTGGTCTCTACTCTCTAAACCAAACTCAGCATGTAAATGCAGTACCTTCCCCCCAGCGTGGGACTTGACTTCCAGGGATGAGTCTCCCTGGAATGAGGGATTACTACCAATCACCAGCTGTGATGCAACTAGAAAAAGATCTTGAATAAAAGGGGGAAATGGTAAAGACAAATGAGTTTATATGGCTAAGAGACTTCAAAATGAGTCATGAGGTCATCAGATGGGTCTCGCTTATGCATGTCTCAGCAGGATCCCAGAGACAGTCAAAGTAGATTTAACCCCAGGTGCTGGTTCTCCTGAGGGCTACAGAGATACACAGGTTCTACAGTCATGGCAGATGGCTCTGGAGTTCAGTGCCTTACCAGTGGGCCTGACTTGGGAATTTGTGCACCTGAGTGTGATGGAGTTGGACTCAGATGTGACCTCTCTGCACATACCTCTTCTGTCACTTTTACTGAACCTGTGGTTGGTGCTGGGGTTGGTGTATGCTCAGGACATTTGAATCTCTGGACTGTCCATGTGCCAGCTGGGCCTTGAGACTCAGCAGAGTTGCATCACCTACTATCTGGTTGGTTGGACTTACCCAGGTCAGCTAACAGGGAGGTGAAAATGGTCAACCACCATACCAGGGAGCCAAGAGTATCTACATTTGCAAGCAGAAGAATCACATCCATCAGCCATGTGGGATCTAAGCCCCTTCTTGATTTAGAGGTGGAGAAGACATCACCATCCCAGGGTCCACAGTATGGAGGAATAAAATATGGATTAGAGTGGATTTACTGCTATTCTTCTATAGAAATATTGTGACTCTAGCAATGGAAGAAGTTGTAGCATTGATGTGGAGACAGTGGCCATGGTAGTTGCTGAGGGCAGGGAGAAGGAAGAAGAGGTGTGATGTGGGGGCATTTTCTGGACTTGGAGTTGTCCTGAATGATATTGCAGGGACAGATGCTGGACATTATATATGCTGCCATAACCCACTGAATGTACTGGGGGAGAGTGTAAACTACAATATAATTTGTAACCCATGCTGTGTAGCAGTGCTCTAAATGCAATGCATGTGTCATAATGATGAAAGAGGTTGTTGATGTGGGAGGATTGGGCGTGTGGTTGGGGGTATATGGGAACCTCATATTTTTTAATGTAATATTGTTTGTGATCTGTGTATCTTTTAAAAAGGGAAATAAAAATAAAATATAAAATAAGATTGATCTCTAATGAAAGTTTGTTATGTAGTGCTTTGCTTTGTCCTTCACACTGAGAACTATTTTACAATAGGCATAAAAAGGTGTCTGCATGTTTTTCTTTTTGCTTCACACAGCTCCCTTATTTCCATTAAAACTTTCTCTGCATCCTGTGAAGTGAGGCTCATCTCTCCTGAAGCAGAGGAAAAAAATAAGAGCTGGAGGAAATGGAAGGTGAAATGTCAAGTACCCAAGGTGTTCCTGTCTACTCTGAACAGAGGCCAGCTATTGAATGCAGAAGGTAATAAGGCAAACTCCAGAGTGTGTTTTTATAATAGGATGGCTTGCAAACCATGCTAACAGCGGGCTGTACTCTCACAAC
The DNA here is from genome assembly GCF_030445035.2 of Dasypus novemcinctus. NCBI lineage: Eukaryota > Metazoa > Chordata > Mammalia > Cingulata > Dasypodidae > Dasypus > Dasypus novemcinctus. The sequence continues at coordinate 110,887,299 of NC_080704.1, forward strand.
TCTATTTATTTATATCTCTTTTCCCCACCCAGATGGTACAGAACAACAAGTATTCTGACGAGTTGAAATGCTAATAGATTATGCAAAAATCAAATCAATAAAAACTCATTCCAAAATATCTATCTTCCCCCAATCATTAGATAGGAAATGGCTTCTATTTTGTTTTTTACATCTAATGAGGTTTAGGGTTCAGAGGGGTGGTGGGAATGAAATACATGCCTTCTGACTTGATCAGCAAGTTAGTAGGAATTCAGTTAGATTTAGAGGCACTGGTCAGTATTTGATATTTATACAAGTCTAATCTTACGGTCAGTGCCTTTAGGCCCTCTAATTGCTGTAGTCAGGTAGTCTTTGAGACCAGCTCTCTGTGTCTTGGTCTTTAAATTTAGACAGTGCTGCATGTTCCAACCTAATAACAGAGCAATTGTGTCCTGGCTCTTTAAACATGGCTCTGATTGGTCTCTGTTCCTACCTGATTTTTTCATTTAGCAAAAGTTATTCACAGTATATACAGATGGGGCCCTATCGGATACATGAGAGTGTCTAATAATTAGGGACAGCTGCTTCAGGTAAATGCAGTTTGCAGATGGCACAGTAACACTGGATTATGATAATTTTCCCAAAATAACCTTTTTTAAAAAGCTTGTAGCTGAGCAGTCTCTTCTGTTGGGTTCCCAAAACAATTATAATGCAAAGAGTAATGAGAGTAATGGGCTTGGGTGGTGTCCTTCCCCAGGGCCCCTCTTTGATGGCAGTCTTGGGAGGATTTTGAAGGGTAGGCAAGAAGGAAAGCCCACCAAAGTGATGGAGGCATTCTGCTTGTTTATTCTCATTCCTGTTAACCAGCACCGTGCATTATGAGCTTCCAGCACTGAGGTTGAATGGGACCTCACATATATATTTTTAATGTAATATTATTACAAAGTCAATAAAAAAAATGCCAAAAAAAAAATATGGTGTGGGGGAAGTAGATGTGGCTTAAGCAGTTGGGTGCACACCTACCACATGAGAGGTCCAAGGTTCGGTTCCCGGTGCTTCCTACAGAAGACCAGCAAGACAGTGAGCTGACGTGATAGGCTGGCATGGCAAACAGATGTGACAAGATGATGCAACGCAATGATGCAATAAGGAGACATAATGAGGAGACACAACAAAGCAGGGTGTGAAGGTGGCTCAAGCAATTGGGTGCCTGCCTCCTACATGGGGCGTCCCAAGGTCAGTTCCCAGTGCCTCCCCCAAAAAAGGTGAGCACACACAGAGAGCAGAGAGTGAGCACAAACAATGGGTGGAGGAGAGAAATAAATAATAATTTAAATAAGTAAAAAAAAATACCACCCATGGTGTGGCACCTAAATTGAAGCCAACCTGGTAGACTACGAAATATATTTTTCAACTCTCTCTTTCTGTGACTTCATCCTCGTGCAACTGAAAGGTCTTTGGACAGAATACTGAGGCCTGGATTCTAATCCCATCCATTCACTTAAATTGCTGTATGACCAGGGGCAAGACAGTACCTGCATTTCTATTTATTCATCTATTCAGTGGGGACGAGGCTAGTTCACTGAAGTCCTAGTGAGTACTAATGAGGACGCAGTTAGTTAATACTAGTGCGTTGAAGAAAATGTGTAAATCTTTACAGAAAAGCATTCCATAACTCAAATGTTCTTTAGGGCTTTCTTTAGTGCTGGAGAGTTTCTTTACGAAACAATTTCCTGTTTACTAGGTAAGTTTCCAAAAAGCCTAAATGACATTTTCAAGAAGAAATTTCATTCTGATAACTCCATTAGCTTGCTAGGCTTGAGTATATTGCTTGGGCACTTGCCTCTAGATTTTTAAAAAAATTTTTATTACCCACGGGTTCTATGGTCATGGCAGATGGGGTTCACTGCTATGGCAGATGGCCCTTCTTTGGAGCTGGTGTTTCTGCGTGATGGAATTGGACTCAGAGGGGATCTCTTTTCACAAGACTTGCATGCTACTTTATTGGAATTGTAGTTGGTGCTGGGGTTTAAGATATATTTAGGGGATTTGAATCTCTGGTCTGATAATATGACACCCAGGCCCAGAGCCTCAACAGACTTCAGCTCCTACACTTTGATTTATTGGACTTACCCCACTCAGCTAACATGGAGTTGAAGAAGGTCAACCACCACACCATGGAGCCTAGAGTGTCTACAACTGAAAGCAGGAGGAGTGCATCCAGTATCCATGTGGAATCTAAGCCCCCACTTGACATAGATGTGCAATGGACACAACCAATCCAATGTCCACAGAGAAAATGTGGAATGGATGTGGGGAGGGTAGCCATGGTGGCTGCTGGGTTTGGGGAATGGGAGGAAGAGATGAGATGTGGAGGTGCTTTTGGGACGTGGAGTTGTCCTGGGTGGTGCTTCATGGACAATTACGGGACATTGTAGATCCCCCCAGGGCCCACTGGATGGAACGTGGGAGAGTGTGGACTATGATGTGGACCATTGACTATGGGGTGCAGTGATGCTCAGAGATGTACTTACTAGGTGCAATGGATGTGTCACGATGATGGGAGAGAGTGTTGCTGTGGGGGGAGTGGGGGTTGGGGGCGGTGGGGTTGAATGGGACCTCATATTATTGAATGTAATTTTTAAAAATAAATAAATAATTAAATTTTTTTAAAATTAAATTGTCTTTTTTTTAAAGATACATAGATCACAAAAAGTGTTACATTAAAAAATGTAAGCGGCTTCCACATACCCCACACCCGACTCCCCTGCTCCTCCCATATCACCAACCTCTTTCATCATTGTGGCAAATTCATTGCATTTGGTGAATACATTATGGAGCTCTGCTGCACTGTATATATTATAATTTACATCGTAGTTTACACTCTCCCCCAGTACATTCAGTGGATTATGGCAGGATATAGAATGTCCTGCATCTGTCCCTGCAATATCATTTAGGACAACTCCAAGTCCCGAAAATGACCCCACATATCATTTCTTCTTCCCTCTCCCTGACCTCAGCAACTACCATGGCCACTTTCTTCACATCAGTGCTAGAATTTTTTCCATTACTAGTCACAGCAGTTCTATGATAGAACACCAGCAAGTTCACTCTAATCCATATTTTATTCCTCTATCCTGTGGACCCTGGTTAGTGATGTCCACTCTACTTCTATTTTGAGAGGGGGCTTAGCTCCCACAGGTTGATGGAGGCAATTCTCATGCTTGCATTTGTAGGCATTCTCAGTTCCATGCTGTGGTGGTTGACCATCTTCACCTCCTTGTTAGCCAACCTGTGGTAGTCCAACAAACTGGAGAGTAGGACCTGCATCTCTGCTGAGGCTCAGGGCCCAGGTGGCACATGGTCAGTCCAGAGATTCATATCTCCTGTGTATACACCAACCCCAGCAACAACAACAGGTTCAATAAAAGTGACAGAAAAGGCATGTGTAGAAAGTTCACATCTGGGTCCAACTCCATCACACTTAGGAACACAAATTCCAAAGTAGGACCCACTGACAAGGCACTGAACTCCAGAGCCAACTGCCAAGATCACAGAACTTGTGTGTTTCTAATGCCCTCAAGAGCACCAGTACCTGGGGTTGTATCTACTTTGGCTGTCTTTGAAATCCTGCTGAGGCATGTGTAAGCGAGACCCCTCTGATGACCTCCTGGCCCATTTCCAAGTCTCTTAACCATATAAACTCATTTGTCTTTACCATTTCCCCCTTTTATTCAAGGTCATTTTATAGTTGCATCACCAGTTAGTTATTGGTAGTAATTTCTTGGTGCCAGGGAGACTCATCCCCGGAGTCATGTCCCATGGTGGTGGGAAGGTAATACATTTCCATGCTGAGTTTGGCTTAGAGAATGGCCATATTTGAGCAACATGGAAGCTTTCAGGAAGTAACGCTTAGACACCCTGCAGCTCTATGTCCAGTTCAAATTTCAGGCACGTGGGCTCATAAGCATAGTTGTCAATATCAAGGACTCATCATTGGAGCATCCTTCTTCACTGGTCATTGCCCTTGCAATGATTTCTGCTGTTCCATTGGAGAATGTGACAGAGCTCCCCTGGCTAGGAAATCAGCACTCCCTCAGTTGTCATTTCTAATTGTAACTACTATGAAAATACCCAACATATATCTGAATATTTTTATGTACCCTATATCCATGCCCTGGAGAACTCCCACCCAACCATGTGACCCCCATCAAAAACACCCCACACCAGTGTTCTTCCCCTGCCATAGTTGAACCCCTCTGTGGTCCAAAACTTCTAAAATGAAGCTTAATATATTGCCAAATTCAATTAATATGAAGATGAAAAAATAGTGATATGTTTAAGGATTGGAAATAGAATATATACTAATTTAGAAAAACTAAAATAAATTAAAATAAACTGGGAAATTAAAAAATGAAAAATAGCATTAAACTTTGTTTTTGCCATATTTCTTTTCATCACTGTAATAGGTGTTGCCCTGTCTGTACAGTGGCAAGGCAATTTCTTTCATTTCTTTCTCAGTGCCTACATTCTTTTTTTTTCTAATTTTTAATTTTGTCTTCAAAAAAGTTTTAGATCACAGTGAAGTCACATATACAATATAGGGGACTCCTATATATCCCACACCAACCCTTTTCCCTTTTTCCCCAGGAATGATCTTTTTACATGTTCATATTATATTTGCTTCAGCTGATGTACAGGTATTGAAACATAGCTATCAAACATGGCTCCATTTTGGTTTACATTGTGGTTTATATTTTAGACTGTACAATTTTCTAAATTTTTAGTTACCTTATGCTTTATATTATGGTTTACACTTTAGCCTATAGACTTTTATACATTTTTGGTGTAATTGAACATGTCCTATATCCATCATTGCATGATCTTGTGGAACATCCATTGCCTCCAATTACCCTGCTTCCATCTGTTCTATTCCTCTCTTCTCCCCTACTTCATGTCCCACAGTGACAATCAATCTTCACAGCGTTAAGGACCAGATTCACAGATACTTGCAACAATGCTGAAGGCTTGACATACTAGACTGTCCTCCCCCATTCAAAGCCACCAATTCTCTTGAGAGACACAATTCCCTCTATTTCAGAACTTCAGGCCTCCCGGGGATGTGGGAACACCTTTCCACTCATTGTATGGGTCTCCACCCAATGATATAAAATCCTATGACAAGATGAGCACTCACACACTCCATAGAAGCCTGTCCCTGTGCTAGATGCTCCCCCTTAAGCACCTGAAACAGGTAATCATTCCTTAAAATATTTTCTGAAGAGTTTTCTCAACATTATAGTTTCAACCACATACCTGACAATCTCCCATGTTCAACTGTTCCCCCCTGCCCTCCCCCCAATTCCTTGGGCCATCTGACTAATCCCTCCAACCCTAGCCCCCCTCAAGCCTGCAAAGCCCCACACAATCATATCCCTATGTCCGCATCTTATCCCTTCCCTATAAAAACACTTATCTCCACATTATCATAGACTTCACCTATATGGGCGTCAGCTCACAACCTTCCTCTCCCCACCAGTTTCCTGTAAGACTATCATTCACATTGGAAAATATGGGTGAATCTTTAGAACCCTTATGTTGAGTGAAGCAAGCCAGGCATCGAAGGGCAAATAATACATGACCTCTCTGATACGAAATAAGCAAACCAAGCTGTCTCAGAGAGTTAGATTTTCTTATAGAATTTTTTTTTCTGGTTGTTTCCTGTGTGGTCTACTTGTTTGCCATTAGAACAGTGCATCTCAAAGTGCAGTCCTTATACCACCTGCACCAGAGTCATCTGGTGGAACTTACTAAACTACAGATTTTTGGGCCAATGCCCAGAGATTCATATTCAGTAGTTCTGGTGAGGGGCACTGCAATTTTAATTTTCAAATGCTAAAATCTGGGAAATGGACTTGGCCCAGTGGTTAGGGCATCCGTCTACCACATGGGAGGTCCGCGGTTCAAACCCTGGGTCTCCTTGACCCGTGTGGAGCTGGCCCACGCGCAGTGCTGATGTGCGCAAGGAGTGCCATGCCACATGGGTGTCCCCCGCATAGGGGAGCCCCACACGCAAGGAGTGCGCCCTGTAAGGAGAGCTGCCCAGCATGAAAGAAAGTGCAGCCTGCCCAGGAATGGCACTGCACACACGGAGAGATGACACAACAAGATGATGCAACAAAAAGAAACACAGATTCCCATGTGGTGACAACAACAGAAGCATCAAAGAAGATGACGCAGCAAATAGGTACAGAGAACAGACAACTGGAGTCGGGTGGGGGGGGGAGGGGAGAGAAATAAAAAAAAATCTGACACCCATGGCATTAAACTTGCCTAGAACAGAGATGAATTCATCAAGTTTTTTTCTGTCATAGTCTAAAGATCAGTGTCCAACAAATCTGGACAGCCTAACTAATATATGCTATTCTATATTTCTCCCCCTCATTTCTTGCTACAAGTGCATATTACCCCATTGAGGCAGTTCAGCACTGTTTATGAATTCCAAAAATAGATACTGGATTATATTTATAAACTGGTCTGTCCCTCTTGGCATATTAGATTATATTAGATTCAGAGGTTTCACTTTTAATTGATTAAATCATGATTAAGGCTTTGACTGGGCTACCTCAGTAGGATGTTGCATCTCCACTCCTTGGTGTTCAAGGACTCCCAGAGAAACCACACTGCAGAGAAGAAAGATTGGAATTTTGATCCGGGAGACAGGGAAGTAAAGACACAGAGAAACAGATACAGCAGAGGCCCCGGAAAGAGAGAGAAGCCATTCGCCTGACGGTTTACATTTGGCCTTGCAGCAAAAGCAGAGGAGCTGAGGCTGGAAAGAAGAAAGCCCTGGGAAAAGAGGAAACCAGGAAGCCTGAACGCTGGCAGATGTCAGCAGCCATCTTCCTCCAACAAGTCGCAACAGACTTTGGTGAGGGAAGTAACTAACATTTTACGGCCTGGTAACTGTAAGCTTCTACCCCAAATAAATACCCTTTATAAAAACCAACTAATTTTTGGTATTTTGCAACAGCACGCCTTTGACTGGCTAGTACACCCATCCTTTGCAAACTTGCATTGTTGCAGGAGAGGAGTGGGATGAAACTGTACAGACCTTGCACTTGGATTGGCACATGCAAGCAGTTTTCTTATCTTTCTCGCTTTTTTGCCCCAGGAACCATTTTTGAATTATGGATTCAGAGTCAGGGTCAGGCTTCCATCACTCACCTTCGAAACCTCTTCACCCTATTCCACAAAGTAGTGGTTCTGAACGTGTGGTCCCCAGACCAGTAGCCTCAGCATCACCTGGGAACATACCAGAAATGCAAATTCTCAGTCCCCATCCCACTAGACCTACCGAATCAGAGGCTTGGCGTGGGCTTAGCAATCTGTGTTTTAACAATCTCTTTAGGAGATTCTAATGAACACTGAAGTTTGGGAACCATTTCCCTAAATCATTTTCTACCCCAGAACTGCAGTAAATTCTAAACCTTGAGGCAGCTGAAATAGTAGTGGGGAAGTTGATTTGAGCAGGAAAATATGGGCATCGCAATGTGGAATGAATTACTTAATTGTGAAGGTCTTATTTAGGGTTTTTTTTGCTTGAGGGAAATCACTTTAAATAGCAACTTTCCTGAAAGTGACTATAAATACGAGAAACACAATTACAACACGCAAATACATATGTGTGTGTGTGTATGTATGTATGTATGGGTATGCACGTATATATATGTATGTACAAATATATATTATAATTAAAATCATACTTAAAGAAGAACAGAAAACATGTAGGCTATAATAAAACTCCAAGCAATAGCTATTGATAAAAATCCAGGCAAGAGAAAAAAAACCTGAAATACATACTAATGAGAAGGCCCAGATGACATGCTTTCTGGGGTCTTGAGGGAATTCACTAATGATTTCACTAAGCCAGTGACAACTGGAAAATCTGCCAAAGCCACTTGGGTATGCATTACATTTTTGCTTTGTCAGCATTCTGCATAATGGTGGTATTCTGGCAGGTGCATACACTAGGCCCTTTCTACCCACCCTCCACTTCCCTCCAAGGCAAAAAAAAGATTTAATTTCTAGATGTAGATGAAACCAGAGTTAACAGAATACACTTTTTAAAACTTCCTTTTTATCAATGGATCCTCCCCAACATTGATTGCATGCTATAATTTAAGTCCCTGGTTTGTAGCATATGACAAATGCTTCTCCCAAGGCCTACTAAGGGCAGCTGAGCCTGCATGACCTTCACCTGCTGGTACTGAAATTTATGAGTTTACAGTATGGCAGTGGGACTGGGGAGATCAGGCTTTTCCACAGAAAGTGACTTTAGGATCTTGGAAAATTCCAAACTGATGATATTTTCTCATCTCTCTTGGTCTTGGGAAAAAAGAAGGAGAGGCTGAAGTGGCTGAATAGGTGTTTGGCTGGAAATTCCAGCTCCTCAGGGATGATTGTAAACCTCTGGATTCTTCTATTTATGGAGACCAAAGGTTCAGACTGATGTAGTTACCTGGTCAGAATTCAAGTCTTAGGAGGCCAAAATACAAGTTGGGACCACTCTTTCTACAAACCAGGTAGTACCTCCACAACCTGATAACAAATTGCCAGCCAGTCACATCAGATGTTCCGGGGAAAATGTCTCTGTGTAATCCCATCACTGGTCTAAAGAACTCCAAATATATTTTCTTCATGGATGACACACATGTTTTGTTGAGGTGAATGATTCTAGAAAATTCTGGGTAAGGATTTAGTGTTGTTTTCCCCTTGATTGATTTAAATACTTTTAGCTAGCTCTTCTCATATCTCAATGAAATCCATGCTTTTTCGCGACTCCTTAGGATATGCTGTTTCAACCTCTTAAATAACTGCATGGACTCATACCAAATAAAGGGGAAAGAAAGCCATGTGTATGTAGGTTGTCATATGTCAGAGGTAGTGGACAAGCTCACTAATCTAGGAGGTAGGGGACCTGGGGTATTATTCCAGGACTATTATTATCCAATTCTATGATCCTAGGGGCATCTTTTTCCCTTCCTTGACCTCGGTTTCTTTATCTGTCAAGGGTAGGCATTGGATGATATGATCTCCAATATCCATTTCCATTCCTAACATTCTGTGATTTGTGTAAAGTAGAACTTTAACATGCACGATGTTATTATTTGTTATATTGGCTTGTCTCAAGAATGACACTTCAGGTCCATGATGAAGTTTCTCATTTTGCTCTAATATGAAACTGAATTTCTTCTTGAAAGCTGGGGTGTGGGTAAGAGTCACCTCACTAGTGAATGAGCCAAACCAACCATATAGCACCTTCCTTTCAATAGAGTTCTATTTCTATTGTTCTTTGCATATTAGTTGCTATTTTGTGAGGGAATCTACATGCAATGGTGAATTTGTAAATTTGGAAACATAACACTCATTTATGTCAAGGACCTATTCCCAGTATAGATGAGATTGAAAGTCACTGCATATGAAAGCCAGTTTGATCTTAGCTTCTTTGTGCTTCAGTTTCTTCATCTTTTAAAAAGTAATACACTGATCAGAGGTTTATTTCTCTCTCATGCAAGGCCAATGGGTAGAGGATAGAAGCAGAGAGGACACACCAGCTCTTTCCTTTCTCAGTGCTTAAATGATGTGTCACTTCTGCTCACATCCCATATTAACTAGAACCAGTCACAAGGCCCCAAGCCGAACTGCAAATCAGACTGGAAAATGTAGGGAAGCACATATAATATTAAAAGGTTCTTCTTGAGTGTGATAGAGTTGGACTCATATGTGACCATTCTACACATGCCTCTTCTGTCACTTTTACTGAACCTGTGGTTGGTGCTGGGGTTGGTATATACTCAGGAGACTTGAATCTCTGGACTGTCCATGTGCCAGCTGGGCCCTGAGCCTCAGCAGAGTTGCAATACCTACTCTCTGATTCATAGGACTTACCCAGGTCAGCTAACAGGGAGGTGAGGATGGTCAATCAACACCAGGGAACCAAGAGAGTCCATAACTGCAAGCAGGAGAA